>NC_137673.1:5119436-5436936 GCF_963422515.1 Blennius ocellaris | reverse complement strand
CCCCCCCCCCCCCCCACACACACACACACACACTCTCTGTTTCATTCAGCCTATTATGTCAGTGTTTGATTCCTGCAGAGGTACAAATATCAGCACCGTGACCTCGGAGGAGCTACCGTGGAAATACCTGCACGCTTCAGTGCAGCTCTGCTCTCCTACCTACTAACCAACAAACTAACCTGCCAGCAAACTGAGTGAATCACTAACCGGTGAACCAATGATCAGCATGCTGGGTTCTACAAAAAGAACAAGATGGTGGGTTAGTTAGCTGGTTGGTTAGCTGGTGACAAGCCAAACATAAAGTCAACATGCGTTTGTGAAAATCACAAACGTTAAAAGTGAAAACCGTGGAACAGATGAGACCAGGATGGAGGCCGAGCGCCTCGTCTCTCGTCACAAATTCTGATTCCGATCTGAATCGTTTACGTTCTCGTCGCCGTGGCGCTTCGTTCTCCAACGCCAGCAAACACGCAGGCCGCTTGCACTCGAACACGGGCGCCGTCCCAATGGCTTCCGCCGCCATTTAAAAGCTTTGCTCGCTGAAATAAAAGTAATTAATTGGTGTTATACACCAAGGACATAATTATCTTTTCCAGTAACTGGCACATATTTAATTACCAGTAATTGTTCCCGGAGCCTTGTAGAAAAGACAGTTCTGATCTATTACACACTAATCCTGCACTTGATACTCAGTCAATTAGGAAATGTGTGTCAAAGAGCGACGCTGTAAACAGGAGCATGTTTCCTTCACAGGACCCTCGTCGCATCCATTTCCCTCCTGGGTGGAGGAAGCTGGGTGGAGGGAGCTGGGTGGAGGAAGCTGGGTGGAGGGCCGCTCCTTCACAAGGTGTTCATGCCTTCAAAGCTATCTGAGGTAATTTCACACAAAAATTCATTTCAACCACAAATTGCAGGGGAACTGACCAGCTAAAATAATTTCAAACATTAAATAACTTGTTTTGTTGACTTGATGAACTTTTTTTCCAAATTGATAGGAAAAAAAAACAGGGATTATTTTTAAAGATTAAAGAAGTAATGAGCCATTTATCTTCCTGAAATTTTGCAAATTTTCCACAAAATTTGCTCAGTTTTTTTAGATTTTTTTTAATTCGAGGGACTTCACTGTATCACGAAGAAACATCTGCACTTTGTTTCCCTCCTCGGGGGGCCGCTGGGGGGGGGGGTCGCTCCTTCTTGAGGTGTTAATGCCTGCCAGATTGGAGCAAAGTCATTTGAGATCATTTCACCACAAAAGGCCGCAGATACTGATTAACACAGGAGGAGGAGGAGGTGGGGGTGGGGGGGGGGGGGTGGTGGAAGGGCCGTTTAAAAGGAGCTAAATTTACTCCCTTGTGCTCCGGGGGGGTGGGGTGTGCAGAGGGGCCCTTGAACATGAGAAGAGGGTTTAATAAGTAAACAGGAGAGGCAGAGAACAGTGCTTCTGATCAGGGCGTATTTGCCCAGCCGAGCCCCTGGTACGCCGCTACGAGCTGATTAGCCCCGCCGATTGTACCTTGTAATTGCGGTGCCTTGACCCCCTCCAGGCAAATATTAGATTTTAGTGGTTTAACCTTTGCAGTCGTCGGAGCGGGCTAAATTGCCCGACCAGATGTTAAGGAGCCCAGCGGTAGTCTGCAGCTCTTCTGATCAGCAGGAGGAGGAAAAAAAAAAAAAAAAGCTCTGAGATTGAACCTTTTTTTTTTTTTCTTAATATTGTCTCGTTTCCTGCGGCTGATTTTTCCCAGCGGTCTGCGTCTCCGATGCTTATCCCCCCTCTGATGTCAGGTTACTACCCCGCAGACGTATTATTTAAAATCAGTCTGGTCACAGTCATTAACTGCAGACAAATGATCAATGAAGAGATCAATGGCAGATATTAACCCAGCAATCAGTCTTTCAGCTCAATCACACCACGTCAGCCGCTCAAGAGCAAAACGCTCGTCATCACGTGAACAGTCGCACACAGGAAGTTAGTACAGTTGTAAACAGGAAGTTAATACGTTTATAGTCATAACCAGGAAGTTAATACATTAATACAGTTGTAAACAGGAAGTTAATACATTAATAAAGATGTAAACATGAAATTAATACATTAATACAGTCATAAACCGGAAGTTAATACATTAATAGTCGTAAACAGGAAGTGAATATGTTAAGAGTCGTAAACAGGAAGTTAATACATTAATAAAGTCATAAACAGGAAGTGAATACGTTAATAGTTGTAAACAGGAAGTTAATACATTAATAGTCGTAAACAGGAAGTTAATACATTAATAAAGTTGTAAACAGGAAGTTAATACATTAATACAGTCGTAAACAGGAAGTTAATACATTAATAAAGATGTAAACAGGAAGTTAATACATTAATACAGTTGTAAACAGGAAGTTAATACATTAATAGTCGTAAACAGGAAGTGAATACGTTAATAGTCGTAAACAGGAAGTTTATACATTAATAAAGTCATAAACAGGAAGTTAATACATTAATAAAGTCATAAATGGGAAGTTAATACATTAATACAGTCGTAAACGGGAAGTTAATACATTAATAAAGTCATAAATGGGAAGTTAATACATTAATAAAGTCATAAACGGGAAGATAATACATTAATAAAGTCATAAATGGGAAGTTAATACATTAATAAAGTCGTAAACAGGAAGTTAATACATTAATACAGTTGTAAACAGGAAGTTAATACATTAATAAAGTCATAAATGGGAAGTTAATACATTAATAAAGTTGTGAACAGAAGGTTAATACATTAATACAGTCATAAACAGGAAGATAATACATTAATAAAGTCGTAAACAGGAAGTTAATACATTAATACAGTTGTAAACAGGAAGTTAATACATTAATAAAGTCATAAATGGGAAGATAATACATTAATAAAGTCGTAAACAGGAAGTTAATACATTAATAAAGTCATAAATGGGAAGTTAATACATTAATAAAGTTGTGAACAGAAGGTTAATACGTTAATACAGTCATAAACAGGAAGATAATACATTAATAAAGTCGTAAACAAGAAGTTAATACATTAATACAGTTGTAAACAGGAAGTTAATACATTAATAAAGTCATAAATGGGAAGTTAATACATTAATAAAGTTGTGAACAGAAGGTTAATACGTTAATACAGTCATAAACAGGAAGATAATACATTAATAAAGTCATAAACAGGAAGTTAATACATGAATACAGTCCCACACGGGAAACCTGTTTGTCTCACATCAGATTGTTCAGATTTTCTAAATTACAAGATAAATTGTTCCCCTCCCAAAACAAATGACTCATATCTTCTTTAGAGATGTTGACAAACTTGGGCTGTGACTCCGTGGTCAGGCTGTGATTGATATGCGACTGCGTGAGAGTTTGCTGGAAATGAAAAAAAACACACAGAGTTCCTCAGATCCGTGAAATAAAACTCTCCCGGACGAAGACATGCGAACAGCTGCTGCTGGTTTGGATCCGACCGACAAACCGGAGGACCCGAGAGGACCCGCCCGCACAAAGCTGGGTTATGATGCCGCCTCCAGCAGGAAGAGGGCGCCCCTGTGCCTCTCCCTGGAGGACGGTCCCTTACTCAGCTCTGAGAGTCTTCAGGGAGCCCTCAGGGATCGATGTGTGAAACACTCTCAGGGTGAGAGGAGGCTGGCGGAGGGGCGGCGGAAGTTTTTCTTGGGTCATTCCCGTCCGTTTTCCAGAGATCTCATGTTTCTGGGATCCTGTTCCTGCTTCAGCTTCACCCCTCGTGTAATAGTTTCCTTCCTCCCCGAGCCTCTCACCTGAAAATGGAGTCGCGTGGGGGAGAGGGGGGGTAGTCATCTTTTCATGCCAGGGATGGACTGAAGTAACCTTCAGCTGGAGGAGAAACCCAATCCTGCCTCCTGCTCGCTGTCTGGGAGGACGGAGAGGAGGAGGAGGAGGAGGAAGGGGGGTCCAAAGTGGTTCCATGTGAGAAAAAGGGAAGGAAAGTCTGGGAAAGACAGGGATTGACCCCCCCCCCCCCCCCTCCTCTCCCCCCCCCCCCCCCCATCAGTTTTTACCCACCTGATCCCAGTGTGACTGCAGGCTAATCAACATTGATCTACTGAAACAATCAAACACCAGCCAAGTAACCAAATAACCGCCCAATCAAATTACAACGAAGCGATTAACTATTCAGCTACTTAACCAGCCAACTAACCAACCAATCACTGAACCAACTGTAACGATCCAAAGAACTGAGCTAATGAAATAAACTTAAAGCTATGTAGTTATAACGTTGACTGTTTCAGTCTGACTGCAAACAGAAGAAGTAGTTTGGTGGAAATCTTAACTTGTAACGTCTGTTTGAAGGCTGCAGTTGGAGGAAACTTTGGCTTTTCTTTGGAAAATCTCGTAAGTTTGTGGGTTTGTTTCCGTGAAATCTTTGTCATTTCTTCCTTTACTTCATTTACATGACCTCTTAGTTGTATTGCATTGCAGCTATTAGAGCTTGGTCTGTGCTGGCCTCTGTTTGTGTGCAGCAGCATTAGCGTTAGCGTTAGCTCCGTGAGTGTGTTCAGGTGAGCCCCCCCCCCTGGTGGACTCTCTGTTAGGAGGAGGCATCCTAATGCCTGCAGACATCTATGGCCTCCGCCCAATCTGTTGCTCGCTGCGTTCATTTCACGCACTGCCAGAAGTGCTTTGTGATTATCCTGATGTTGATGAAGGCTGATTCCAGCAGCTCATCGCCGACTCCTCAGCTGTTTTTACGCACCTCAGCGAAACGTCTCCATCCATTACCGGAGGCAAATTAATTTCCACTCAGTGACCAGACCTGTGGATCATCCACAGTGTGTGCGTTTGTGTGTGAGGCTGTTTACCTCGTGCTACGACACTAATGAAAACTGCACATGGTGGCGTCGCGCCGTCAGTAGACAACCTGAACGGTAACGCTGGAGGATCGGCATTGGAGGGAAAATCAAAACCAAAACAAACTAGAATGGTGTTTGACCTTCTCAATCAGCAGCTTTCACTTTAGCATTCGCTGCTGACACTCCAGGTCGCGATCACTATAACTGTCGAGATTAGCATTAGTAGCAGCTGCAGTGTGCAACCTACTGACTACTGAACGCTAAAGCAAACTGGTTAATCATAAACTGTTAGTTTTCATAGTATTATTCACTATAAATACTTGTTGCCGCTACATGAACCAAAATACTAACAGGAATCATAAGTCCAGTCTCCTCACTTCCTCTTTCGATTCTGCATTAAGGCTGAAGATCAACACGTGCGTCAGAACAGAAAAAAAATAAATAGACATGAAAGAAGAAATGCAGCCAAGTACATTAAATCCGGTCTGCATGATTCATGGTGTAAATGACCACTTAGACTTAAATACGGCGCCGCTACAACCCGCTGTGATGTATTGTGGCGTGCTGGAGATCCCCTCCACCACGGCTGCACTGAGGGTAAATAAATACGCTTTAAAGGAGTAAATGAGCTTGAGCAAAGTGGCCCTTTGAGTCCCCATGTTTGTGGAGCAGCCATAATGGATTCTTTAGAGCCGTGAACGGTTTATAGGCATGACAGCCATGTTTCGGCACGATGGGCTTATCCCTACGCACGGCGCTAAGGATATTAGGGAATCAGCGTAAAGCAGCATGGAAATGATGACTGGAGCAAAGCCTCAACTCGCTGGTATTATAAGCCCTCAATTCTCCTGCTCTCCATCCTGAGGAAGGGGGGAGGAGGCAGTGGGGGGAGGATCGGACTTGGCAGAGCTCCACAGTGTGATATCCTCCATTATTTTCCTGCTCAGTCGTACAATTAAAAGGATGTCACTCAATCTGGGGATCGGGAAAATTGAGAGGAGGTCAGTGTCGCACCATTGTGGCATTTTATTCCTTTCAACGTGGCGCAGGATTCCCCCGTTTGTCCATATGGAGATCAGTTGGAGGAGCTGGAGGGCTGCCAGGTCCTGGAAGCCTGGCAGCCAGCGGCAGCCCCCTGGTACCAATCCCCAAAAACAGACCGGGAAGCATTTCTCCCATTCCACGTTGCCGGGCCAACTGTTGATGCTTGATCTTGGGATGTTCAGGCCTCGGTCTTGGTCTTTTGGCTTGACCTGGTCCTGCCCCACTAAAGCCTTGGTCTCGGATGCTCTGGTCTTGGTCTCGACTCGGTCTTTGGGTGAGGAGGTCTTGACTACAACAGTGATATTAGCATTAGCGCCAGTCTTTTTAAGTCATACTTAATGAGTCCACTTTAGCATTAGCGTTAGCGGAAGTTGTTGCCTCTCACTGTCCTGCATACTGAGCTAACTGCTAGCTTTAGCTTTAGCACGAACATCTCTATTGTTCTTACGAAGCCCAATCAGAGTTTTAGCATTAGCAGTAAAATGAACATTTAGCCTTTTACCTTTTGTGTGTGAGCTTTAGCATTAGCGATTCTTGACATTTTCTCCTTTGTTGCAAATTCACCGAACTCCTGTTTACTCCTGACAGAGACACGACAGCAGTCAAACTGTAAGTAGCATTTTCATTAGATAGGCGTTAGCTTCCCTGCACTGGACCGGCGCCAGCTCCTCCCGATCGGCGCCGGGACGTGAAGCCTTTCCTCTGTCGTTGGCGTCACTGATTTCACCGCGGCTGCCAGTGTTTGTGTGTCATTAGCAAGGTGTGCGTACACATTAGCGTCGGAGCGCGAGAAGACGGCGTCGCTCTCTGCAGGAGAGGCCGGCAGACGGATGATGGATGTCCCGCCTCTCGCCCCCCACTGTGAATTAGAGACTGCGGCTCCAAACTATTTTTCTTGGCGAGCAGGAGCACGCTCGTGGCGAAAGAAAGGGGCAAACACTGTTCATCATCTGCCCCACGACAGCCCTCCCCGGGGCAAATTAGGCACCGGCCGTATCGACTGGCACGGGCCGGGAGTCAGCGGCCCTTCACTTTGATTAATCTGCCCACGTTCCTCCTCCAACTCTATCAAAGTAATCTAAGTGAAGACACACCACATTGATCTGTAAACAACACCGCTCACGTCGGAGAGCCTGGTGGAAACACGGTGCCGCGCCTGAAACCGTCACCGATCACATGATAGTGTGGCTTTAATGTTCACGAATGTTAAGGCGTTAAATTGACAAGTAAATCAAACTGTTTTATTAAGAGAATATAAGATGTGGGTGGAACAAATGGAGCACTTTTAAAAATGGTATTTAAATGGTACATTTTCATGATGATTATTAAATTCATCAGTCAGGAATTAGGGAGGAATTAGTTATGTGTGCAATAGTTGTTTTTTTCAATTTCTTATGTTTAATATATGTTGTGAGTTATATTTAGTTGTTTATCCAAGTTAAATTTTCCCAGTATTACCTATTCGCTCCACTACTTCTAGGAGTGATATCTAGTTGTTTGTCGAAGACTTACTTTTCCATATAACTAATTACCTTTAAAGTAAATACAAAGCAACACTATGCACTTTTGTAAATATAAACATTTAGTTGCTGCTTTTAAAAGTTTTCAGGAAATAGTAAAACTGCTACTTTTGAAAGTAATATTTATCCATATGTATACATTACTTTTCCAATAATTTTATTTATTTCAACTGCACAAATAACACGTGTTTCTTTACATTCATGCATAAATTTAATGACAGAAAACAGTCAACAAAATAACTGTAATTAAGAGTCGTCATTATTGTTTTTGTTGTATTTATTTCACATACTTACTCATGTTTTTATATGGTACATAATTGAAAAAGCCATAATTTGCAACATTCAAACTCTGTAAAGTTTTGATCTGAATATTTTAATTAAATTCTGGTGAAAATCTAAATTAAAAACATATAAATATTTTTTTAAAGTGATAAATTGTTTTTTATATTAAATATTGGATTTTTTTGCTTTAATTTCTAAGCATGTGCAACTGTTTTATTTCATTTTTAAGATGATTTATCTAAATACAGTTTGTTGTTTTAATTTTATTTTCAGTGCGCATGCCCGTGACGTAACAACCCCCGACGTCACGTGCTGTCAGCCATCATGGCGGCGACCTGTGTCCGAACTGTGGGCTCGTTTCTGCGAAAATGTGGGACTTACAGCTCCGGAATAAACACATTCAGGGCGCAGCTGACCCGACAGGTAAATATATTTGACTTTATCGTACTTGAACTCTACGCGGTTTGAATTTCACTGCGCGTAAACTCGCGTAAATTACGCGTGAGGCTAACCCACTAGCGTCCTTGAGCTAGCGCCCTGTGTTAGCACGTTAGCCGAAACTCCTGTCAAAAATCCTCTCATTTAAAGTTTGACAGTGTCCCGTTTAGTTTTGCGACGATGTTTGATTCTTTAACGTGCCCGGGTGTAATAACTGAAGGTGTCTCTCCCGTTCGGCTCCGATGTTATAAGTCAGGGTGAACGTTCGGTGTGTGTACATGAAATTATTAATTTAATTTTTGCGTTGCAGATCTGCGTGAGCGCCGGCCTCCACAGGAAGAACCTGGCGGCTGCAGGACCGGAGAAGTTCACCCTGGAGTTCATCCAGAAGCAGGTGGAGGAGTTTGACATCGGGAAGAGACACTTGGCCAACATGATGGGGGAAGACCCGGAGAACTTCACCCAGGAGGATATTGACGTGAGTCCTGGCTGTAAATATGTCACATAGAGGAGAGGAGACGTCGCCTACTGTTGTTTAAACCAGAGAAAAAACTGTCCTGTTGTGTAGAATGTGGTTATAATATAGATATATATACATTTATCCCCCAGAAAAATAACATTTAAAGCCCAAATTCATCCCTCTGCCTCTCAAACAGACTAATATTTCGAATTAAAGTGTTAAAACGTGAACCAACAATCCTCCACCTCACAGGTGTTTCTAATGATTCTAATTACACAGTAGGTACAGTAATGAATGTGTCTGGTCTGTACACTCAGTATTTATACTCCAGTACAAGTATTTCTGTAGAATATGTGGTTGGGAATCTCTGTATGATAAAAAATAAATAAATAATGAAAGGACAATGTAATGCAGCTTATGGGGCATTTTAAAAATTCAAACTAGGAGCAAAACAATGTAAAGTTTGGACTATAAGTGGTCAGAATGTCGCCTGAAGCTGCACTTGATGAGTCTCGAATGGTTTCTGCTGCTTTTATTTGTCACATTCAAGCAAGACGGAGACGAGCAATAGAAACATAAATAGAAATTTAAGTCGCAATAAATTAAATGTATTTATTTAGAAACATAAATAAGCCTTCAGAGCAGAAAACAGCTTCTTCAGGACCCGTCTTCAATCCAAGTTGTCTCAAATTATGTCTCTGACTGTTTTCAAAAACCTTTAAACTGTAAAACAGCTGAAAATTGTCTCAAGTCCAGAAACAGCCTCAATCCCACCGATTGGAAATGATCAGAAAACTGTTTTTTTAAGAAGTTTGTCTTCCCATTGCTGCTAAAAATCACATAACAAATGCAGCAGGTTTTGATAAAACGTGTTCAGCTCTAACGTGTGATGTGCAGCGGCGGCGTGGAGCTTCATTAGCGCGGCGTTAATCCGCTGCATCATTGTGATTAGAAACGCCTCAAACACGCCATCGCTTGAGATTCTGGCTCCGTTGGGTTCGATTTCCTGCCTGATAATGAAGTGAGCCGTCGGCGCGGCGCTGTGACAAACGAAGCGACGGCCGGCAGACGAGGCAGCGGCGGCAGAAAAGAGGCGGGACAAATCAGACGGATGTTTTAGCGCCACAGGAGAGATGAACGCCGGCCGCACGGTGCCAAGTTCTCCTGGAACCAAACAAAATTGTCATCGTTTATTACATTAGTTGGTTTGATTCCACACTTTATTGTCACTTTACGTCTCGTTTAGTGAACGTCAGACACCAAAAATTTACTTTGTCTCATCTGCAACAAATATTTAAAGTTTTCACTTGGTTGTGAATAATAATAATAATCAGCTGCTTTCATACGGTCGTTTATTCTAAACAGTGAAGAAGCAAAAAGAAAAGAGCTTCAGTGAGTTCAGAGCTACTTTTAACACTTCATTATATTTCAGCGGAATTCAGTCATGAAAAACCTGCAAAAGGTCAGGATTCATATTTTTGTTATGTAAATCCAGACCTCATCATAGATACTAGGGTCCATATAATTCCTATTTTTAATTTTCAGATATAATTAATCACTGCTTGTTGTGATAGTTCATGTGTTACGACAAATATGGTCCCCTTCCTAAATGATTCCCACTCTCACCAGTTACTGCTGTGAAAAGAATCCAAGAGTTGACTTGATCAACCTGCACCTCAGACTTACTGAGAATTGTTCACAAATAAGGTAAAAAGTGTACGAACGCACTTTAATTTGAGTGATTTATTATCCTGCTGAAGGAGAGACATTCATTTATTCTTTCGTGAGAAATGAACAGATAATATCAAACAGCAATGATTATTAAGAAGAACCTTGTGTTTGAATTACAGCTGCAACAACGAATCGATAAAACTGGATTATTAAAAGTGTTGGCACCTAATTCCATCATGGATTCGTTGTGTTGTTTACGTGCCACTCGTCATGTTGAGCCGTTTACTTCACCTTCAGTAACGTTGTGATCTCCACCTCCTGAAGTCCTTCATGTTTCACTTCAGGAGTTTTGATCTTTATTTGCTGTTAAATTGTGTTTATTCAGACGGGAGAATAGAGTTTGGGCTGAGATTGTAAACATTTTCAGTACGAACCACAACAGAAGAACTTTGAAGTGTAAATGTAAATGTTATTACAGCAGGAGTTGACCAGTCAGGATGAAACTGGACTGAAGCACATTCAACTTTATTTAATCATTATCTTGTTTACATTTTTGTATTGGTGCACTTGTTTTCTTTTCAATAACGACAACATATTTGGTGTTTGGTTCCTTCAATTGGTTCAACTGGTCCTACAGTTTGAAATGTTTTTTAACTGATTCATCGATTATTAACCCTTGAATGTACAACCTACTAATACCGACTCTCTTTCACAAGGAGGGTCAAAAATTACCCCAATTCAAATCAATGCGTTTTTGCAGTAGACTGGGTTGTTATTCTTCAAAATCTTTACAACAAAGACTTGTAATATTTTCATATTCCAGGTATTCCTCATAAAACATGTTTGTGACATGAGGCCGTTTGCATTTGTATTTATTTTTTCATTCATTTTAAGAAATTGTAGTTTTTGTATCACTTCCCACTCTTCCACAAGTGAGGTTAAGCAGTTCCTATGGAATCTTTTATGAAACTTCAATTCTTAGCAACTCTGACAGTCCCACTTACACGTGTGATGTCATCAGTCTCACCACCCTGGAGGTCATTTTTACGCAGCAATGTACATGTTAGTATTGTCTCCACTTATGAACTTATTCTTCATTGACAGATTTATGGTGTGTGATCAGATTAGCCTACTTTGTTGTGAACTAACAGTGTTGTATGTTATATGCCAAAATTCCAAGTATTTCAAAGACCTTTTCAGGAATAATGAAATGATATATAACTTGCATTTAACAATGGTTTGGACAAAAACATGATACAACTGTCTATTCTTGGATATCACTACTAAACTAGAACTAGAAGTTGTAGGTTTTTTACAGAAAAATAGAACTTGTAGGTTAACATGTAGTCTTAACATGAATAAAGCGTTACAGTTCTAGATAATATTGTGAGGTTCCTCAGTAAAGGTCTCGTATTGATTCTCCATCAAGTGAGCTCTGCTGATGTTACGACTCTTCATCAACTTAAATGATCTTTACTGTAAAGTTGGAGGCTCCAGCTTCTGGTCATTGCATCAGACTGCTGCTAAACTAAACTTCATTTACATGAACCTGCTAAACTTATGCAAGATATTCTAATTAATGTGAATTGGAAAAGAAACGGTACATCCCTCCATCAATCCCATCAAGTGAATCAGAAAAACAACTATCTGAAACTTCAACTGAACAAACAACAAACTGAAAACTGTTTATTCATGTGTGAAATACTGTTTATTGATTATATAATGAGTTATAATTTATTAAATAGTCAACAGTCTTTCAAAGATGACTGTTTACCCTCACCCACTGCTAAATGATATTATATAAGCAAACTTTGTGATTTTGGTTTTAAGCACAAGACGAGGATTATTGAAATCTTAATCTCTTGTAAAAACTGCTCTCGCTCCCATTGTGGTGAGGCTGTCATATCTTAATATGTTCATATTGGCCTTAGTGACTCACTTCTGTTAGTTCACCTGAGGTGGGACCAGTATCAGGTCTGGCTCATGGACTATGTAGGAAGGTGACAGTATTGTTATATGATTTATAGTTTTCTGTGCATTTCAAACCTTGTCCTTTCTAATCCTGCTTTCTAAAACTGACAGTCAAAATTGCATCAGATGTGAGAGACGACGTCAGACGTGTCAGTGAGAGTCAGAGCTGCTGAGAATTAAAGGTTGAGGAAATATTCCAGAGGAACTGACTCAGTGGGGAAGTGGGACAGAAACTGTAACTTCTTACAATTAATGAATCATAAAATAAATAATGGCCTCATGTCACAAACATGTTTTATGTGGAATACCTGGAATATGAAGATATTACAACTTTTCATGTTAAAGGTGTTGAAGCACAACAATCTAAGGGTTAAAACAATCGTTGGTTGAAGCCGGGGTTTGATTTCTGGACTACAAGACGCTGAAGTTGTTAAATGAAAGGTGAAAGAGTGTCTGAACCCTTTTTCCACCAAACCTGCGCCATCTTTCACTTGTCGTTCCTCTGGAGAAGCTGAAGTTGGTGGTAAAGTTAGCGTTGCTCCTTGCCGTTGCTGTTGTCTGGGTGACGTTGGGACTCTGGGGTCCGAGAGGCGAGTCTCATTACCGCCGGAGGAGATTTGAGCGCGTTTCTGTCTGATTTTGGAGGATTTGACAACCTTAGAGGCGGCAGCAGCCTGCGAGCCGCACCTGCTGCCGCCTCGCTAATTGAAGAGCGGAGGAGGAGGCGGAGGAGGACTAACGGCGCCATCTGGAGCCCCGCTAATGACACTGTCGGACGGCGCTGAACTCGGCGTGAACCGCAGGACGTCCTCCGCTCGCTGTCAGCAAACCCACGACTTGAGCCGCTCCTCGCCTTTCCTTGAACCCGCCGGCAGCTGGCGCCTCGTCCTCCTCGCTCACTTTCCCCTTTGTCTCTGTGACCCTCAGAGGAGCATCGCCTACCTCTTCCCCTCCGGCCTGTTCGAGAAGAAAGCTCGGCCCCTCATGAAGGTATGTGGCTTAAATAAGAGTGAGATGCCAACGATAACAGTTTGATCCTGAACGTGGACGTGAAGCCAGCTTGAGTTAAAATGTGAATTCTTTGTCTGCAGCATCCCGATGACGTGTTCCCCAGGCAGAGAGGTACGTCTCCACACCCCGCTGACCTTTGACCTCCTCATTTACCCCAGGATGTGTGAAGTGACCCTGTCTCCCGTCTCTGTCCAGCTGTCCAGTGGGGTCCAGACGGACGGCCGTTCCACTTCCTGTTCTACACCGGCAAGCAGTCGTTCTACTCCTTAATGCATGTGAGTACAACACCAGAAACACCAAATACATTCAACTGTTTGAAATACAACCAAAACCATCCTGATCGTTCTAAATAAAGACGTTCTGACCCTTAAAATTCCCCTTAAACAACCTTGAAAATAACCTAGTCACCCTTAAATCCCCCAAACCAGCACTTAAAATACCCTTAAGTCCCCCTGATATCACCTTAAAAACCCTTAAAGCCGCCGCTTTGCCTCCTCTGGGCTCCGACAGACAAAACGCAGCATCTCCCACTTTGTGAGATTAAAGAAAGTAATCTGAGTACTCCTCCACACGCGGCCAGTTGCTGCCGGCCTTTTGTCGGACCTTCAGTGTGAGAACTTGTCCTGCTTATCCTCCGGCCTCCTTTTCTGCTCATAAAATAGGTTTTTGTGCCTCGTCGTGCTCCCGGGCCGCCGGCCGGAGTGGCAGCGGATTAGCTTCCCTCCATCAGGCAGGAATTAAACATGGGCTGAATAATTGACGGGATATGAGGGGGAGGAGGAGGAGGAGGAGAGGGGGGAGGAGGAGGAGGAGGAGGAGAGGGAGGAGGAGGAGGGGCTCTGACTCTAAAGCGTCACCTTCAGTTTCACTAACTAACTACTCAATAAAAAGACGTAAAACAAGTGATTGATTTCTTGTAACATTTAAATATTTCACATTTCTTTAGCGCGTCCCTTCTTAGTAGTGCTTCTAAAATATCAAAATAAAATTAAAGTTTCAAGACTTAAGTAGTGCAAAAATGTATGTAGCTTTCAAGAGAATAAAATGTATATTTAATTTCTCATTGCAATGGAAAGAAGAAAACATGTTTTGTCCTTTAACATCTCAAGTTTTAATGTTGCAGACTTTAACTGAACACATTTGATTTAAGTTTACAAGCTTAACAATCTGAATTGTTTACAACAAACTAAGATGTTGAAGTGATTCAAGGTAACAACTAAATTTCTCCTGTAAAGCAGATTAACTTATGAATAATAGCAGTTTCTAACATCCTTGTCGCGTGAAAACCACTTGATGTAAAATGGTGGTTAAGTAGTTAAAGTGTTCTTCTCCCTTCAGTGTGTCGGTTTATTTCCACTGTTGATTTCCTGTAAAGTGTTTGATGGTCGTCTCGTCGTCTCCCAGGAGGTTTACAATAAACTGCTGAACGTGGAGAAGCTTCAGGACCGACTCAGAGCAAAAGGACTTTTCTCTCCGGACGACAAACTGATGTGAGCCTCGCTTCGTTCAGACGTTTTTATTATTGTTGTTGTTGTTGAACATGACATGATGGTGGTTTCTCTTCCAGCGCTCCGGGGACGAGTCGCTGGCTGACCAGGGTGGAGCTGGAGACGGCGCTGGTGGAGAACATCTCTGCTCAAGACGTGAGACCCCCCCCCCCCCCCCCCGTTTCTCCACTTCCTGTTCTTGTTGCCGTCACTGACGTGTTTCCTCCTCCGCAGTACGACCGCTTCATCCAGCTGCTGCAGCGCCTGCTCTCCGCGCCGTACGGCGCCGCGGAGGAGGACTTCGTGATGCGGTACCGCCGCCAGCTGGAGGCGCAGTCCGCCCATCAGGCGGCGCCGGCGCTGGAGATGGATGAGAGGGGCATGGCCTTCAGCAGGGCGGAGGGTGAGTCCCACTTCCTGTTTGGTGGAGACGAACAGGAAGTGAAGCGACGTTCTCTGGAAACACTCCTTAAGGTGTAAAAAAACGTCACCGACCGTCCTGACGTCTGTTGCAGGTCGCAGGAAGACATCCACCTCGTCCGTCGTCCTGCGAGACGGCGGCTCCGGGCGCGTCGGCGTCAACGGGCGGGACTACGTACACGCCTTCCCTGTGCTGCAGGACAGGTAGGAAAACAGGAAGCTGCTTTTTAAAATGCGGCGGCCGACGTGTCCTCGTCTGACGCGCCGCCAAAAATTAAAAAGCAGCTTTTTCACTCTTCACAGCATCTCCTGGTTTTTATTTATCTCCTTGTACCAAGTTAATTACACAGTCCACTGACTGTGTGTGTGTGTGTGTGTGTGTGTGTGAATGTCCGGCGCCGCTGTTGTCACACACTGTGAGGACGGGCTGTAATTGGAGCGGAGAAGGTGACAATTGACTTTGTCAGCAGCCACAGGCCGTTCAACACACACACACACACACTGATCCGGTTCCTGCTGAATCAGGAGTTGCTCTGTAATATGTGAGATTGTAAAAGAGGCGTAGTGAGAAGTCAGCCATGCTGGCGCTCAATGAGCTCAGCCTTTGATTCGCTATCTGTTAAATGGCTCACACTCATTCAGCCACGCTCCGTTCTTTCATTACCTCTTCCTCCTCTTCCTCCTCCTCCTCTCAGGGAGCAGCTCATGTTCCCGCTGCAGTTCCTCGGCATGCTGGGACGCTTCGACCTGGAATGCACCGTCAGCGGCGGCGGCCGGTCCAGCCAGGCGGGGGCGCTGCGGCTCGCCATCTCCCGGGCGCTGCTCAGCTTCGTGTCGGAGAACGACGGCGAGGCCCTGAGACAAGGTTGGCTGTTGTTATTATTGTTATTTATTAAAAACCGTTACTTCATTGAGTCGCTGTCTGAGCGTGTTTCCTGTCTCGTGCAGCCGGCCTGCTGACCTCCGACCCCAGACTGAGGGAGAGGAAGAAGCCAGGGCAGGAAGGAGCTCGACGCAAGTTCACCTGGAAGAAGCGCTGAGGCGTCTCCGGGACTCCGACCAGGGACCATCGGAGGGGTTGTGCCGTCCCTCCCACTGTCAAACTGAACTCGTGTTCCTCCGTGAGCTGATGAAGATGAAGGAAGCTGATCTTCATCCTGTAAGAGAGGGAGAGAGACAGAGAGAGACTTTCAGAGGTGCAGTGACACCTGTCTGCCACCAGAGGGAGCAGTGTCATCACGAGTCACCTGAACTGTCCAAGACTTGTTAAATAAATGTAATGTTTTCATATAAAGTATTTATTTGATGTATTATTTTAAACATAATTGGAGCTAAATAAAAGGTGTAAACAACAAACGTGCTGCATTAACGACGGAATTTCTTCTAAATCCATCCATCTTCGACACCTCTGTCCTGTTCAGGGCGCTGGAGGAGATCTTGGTGGACGACAGGTGAGGACAGGAGACACTGGACATGTCCACACACACAGTTCCAGTCCAGAAACTCTGTGTGTGTGTGTCCTGTCCTCACCTGTCCTCCACCAAGATCTCCTCCAGCGCCCTGAACAGGATGAAACCATATTAAAAAAGGGGGATGAACATAAAGGTTAAAACAGTTTGGTTTGTGTTAAATGTCTTTACAAGTGATTATTAGTTTTATGAAAGTGTATAAACTCTAGTAAGGATCTTAAAGTCAGTTAATCATGACTTCCTGAAGTTAAATCAGACTAAACTGCTGCTAAATGACAAGAATTAATTTTACCTTCTGAAGTTACAAGTTAATTTACACTTTTTATTGTTTACTGTGTCTTTAAACAATGATGTCATGGCTCTGGGAGCTTCTGATTGGTCAAGTGACACCATGTGAGTTAATTACACACCTGGGGATGTTTAGTTCAAACAGTTGCACACTAGAGTCGCCGCTGGGGGAGATGAAGGTGTTTTGTTGTGAAACCAGAAGGAAGCGTACAGACCTGGTGGAGACCGGGTGGAGACCGGGTGGAGATCTGGTGGCTGCAGCAGGTAAGACACTCGTTCCCCGGTGGAGCCATCCTGAAGCGACGTGCGAGGGAGACGCTGTGAAGACAACAGGGACAGTTTGTGAAAGCAGGCAGAGACGAAAAGCTCAATGTGGACAGACGTCCTGCAGCCTGAGGAAACAGGGCCGTTCATACCAGGAACCTGGTTCACCTGAACCACACAGTGAAGTCGGCAAAAACAAATCTGTGAAAAAAATGTGATGTAATCGCCCCCCACCGCGGTCCGTGATGTCATCAAATAACCACAATAATCAGGGACGACACGCTCCAGTCGAGCTGCATAAAGCTACATGATGCTAACAGCAGGAGGAGCAGGGACATACACCTATAGAACTAGAATTATACACAGGCTTATGAACAGGAATCTACTTGGGTACGTCTGAAAAGTCCCTCCTTTCTCCTCATCTATGGACGTCACCTTGACGACGTCACGGGGATAAAGAAAGGAGATCACTGGGAGAAATGTGCCTGTACTGTGAAGGATTGTCTGTTGTAAATTTTGGAAAATCACAATAAAATACTAATTAAAAAAGAAAGGAGATCACGTCGGATCGACTGTCACTGAGTGATGTCATCATAATGCGACGGTGGCACAAGTTAGTGACGTCTGCCGTGGCGGGGGAAGAACGACAAGTTTCTGAAAATGAACTATAAAAAGACGACTTTAGGTAACTTACATGATGTGCTCTTTTTATCCACATTGTGATTTTCTGTAAACGTTCAGCTGAGCAGGTCCCTTTAAATGTTTAAATGTCACCGCAAGGAATTGTGGGGCAGCATGAGTTGGTCTCCTTTGCTAAAGGAAGCATCAGTGTATTCTTGGCTAAAGGAAGCATCAGTGTTTCCTAGGCTAAAGGAAACATCAGTGTATCCTAGGCTAAAGGAAGCTCAGTGTATCCTAGGCTAAAGGAGGCTCTAAAGGAAGCATCAGTGTATCCTAGGCTAAAGGAGGCTCTAAAGGAAGCATCAGTGTATCCTAAGCAAAAGGAAGCTCAGTGTCTCCTAGGCCAGTGATTCCCAACCGGGGGTACACGGACCCCTAGGGGTACGCGAGGGTATTGCAGGGGGTACGCAGAAAGATTATAAATTACCCTACAGTATCCACACACAAAAAAAAAAATATATACTATATTATATTGTATTATATCATGAATTTTAGTAAGGCCATACGTTTATTTTCCATGAGTAGCAGTTCGTCCACAGTGATTGTAACACTACAATGCACATAATATGAAAAGACTATAAAGTGGCGCGCTTTAAAAAAAAAAAAAAAAAAAAAGTTCACGTTCTTGCTGCGGGCGCGCACGATTCGCGAAGCTAGCTAACTCTAGCTGCATACCGACTGTAAACATGGATGCATGGCTAGGCAGGAGTAAACGTCCAGCTACCGCTACTGCTACCGTCGCCTCGGACGCAGGCACAGGGGAGCCCAGTGAAAAAAGGAATTATGAAAGACTTATGAAAGACAAGCAAGCGCAAGTGTCTCATTAAAAGGTATGTTTTTACACTCACAATAATTGTTTTATTTAAATGAGCAGTTGGATAGATAGAAAGACAAAGGGTTAAATATAAGTACACATTAAGGCGAATAATCACACACGAGAGAGGGGGTACTTTTCACATGGAAACCAGCTCAAGGGGTACACTGGTCAAAAAAGGTTGGGAACCACTGTCCTAGGCTAAAGGAGGCTCTAAAGAAAACATCAGTGTATCCTAAGCTAAAGGAAGCTCAGTGTCTCCTAGGCTAAAGGAGGCTCTAAAGAAAACATCAGTGTATCCTAAGCTAAAGGAAGCTCAGTGTCTCCTAGGCTAAAGGAGGCTCTCAAGGAAGCATCAGTGTATCCTTGGCTAAAGGAAACATCAGTGTATCCTAAGCTAAGGGAAGCTCAGTGTATCCTAGGCTAAAGGAGGTGCTAAACGAAGCATCAGTGTATCCTAGGCTAAAGGAGGCTCTAAAGGAAGCATCAGTGTATCCTAAGCTAAAGGAAGCCCAGTGTCTCCTAGGCTAAAAGAGGCTCTAAAGAAAACATCAGTGTATCCTAAGCTAAAGGAAGTTCAGTGTCTCCTAGGCTAAAGGAGGCTCTCAAGGAAGCATCAGTGTATCCTTGGCTAAAGGAAACATCAGTGTATCCTAAGCTAAGGGAAGCTCAGTGTATCCTAGGCTAAAGGAGGAGCTAAAGGAAGCATCAGTGTATCCTAGGCTAAAGGAGGCTCTAAAGGAAGCATCAGTGTATCCTAGGCTAAAGGAGGCTCTAAAGGAAGCGACCAGCCTCCTTTCCTTGGCTTCTAGAGAACCAGACGTCACGGCCGCCACACAGACACTCCTGGTGGTTCAGGTAAAGTCACTGGATGAGGAGTGAGGAGGGACATTTCTGACCCATTGTGCTTTCTTCTGTGTTTCTGAGCCACAGCGCCCCTAAAGGCCTGTCATGTGTACTACAGCCCTGAAGCCTGGTGTTGAGCTGAGTTCATGGTGACTTGTGGACAGTGAAGCATGGGGGGGGGCAGCATCGTGCTGTGGGGCTGTTAAAATACAGGAGGAAATAACGCCGTTTACATCTAAACTTTTGAAGTATCTGAGATTATTTTTCTTAATTGTTGAGGCATTTATTTACAGTTCGTACAAATAATTTAGTGGATCCTCACTGACCTAAAACAAGTTTGATCTGATTTAACTTCAGACGGTGGGAGAAAAAGGTTTGTCTTCAATACATGGAAACTATGATACGTGACGCCTTTGTTTTTTATTTTAACAAGTTTTTTTCAGAAAAAAAAAATTGTAAATGAGCTCAAATTAAATAAACAAATACACCATTAAATTATTACTTACCACTGGAAATAAATATATAAATGTGTCATTAATTCATTAGAATACCAATCCATTTTATGTAAAAAAGTAAAATAATAATAATTCCCCAATAAATGAATTATTTAATAGTCTGTTGTTGCTTCATGAATTTATTTTATGTGCCAGTCAGTGGGCGGGGCTACGCTGGTCCCATTGCTTTGGTCTGAAGAGTTTGTGGGGAATGTTAATTTTAGAGTGTAAATTAAAAAGGTGTTCAAATAGCAGGCCCCAGTCTTCAACCTGGTTTTTGTCAATTGCAAATAAGGTTTTGTTGAATAAAGTATGAAAACCAACCTATACATGTATCATGTAGCAATAGGAACTACTGTTATGTGTTGCCGCAGGGACGTGTTAGTGTGCGACACCTGGGATACCAGAGAAATAATAACATAGTGAAATAATCATACCCTTTTTTTTATATAAAACTAATTGATACAATGAATGAATGACACATTTATATATTTAATTCAAATTTTAATCAATGACATTTAATCTATTTATTTAAGGCCCATTTAGTCCTCCAGTATCAATGATTAATTAATTCATTGTTTGAGCTTCATGTCACTTTAATCGCCTGAAATTATATTCATAAAATCATTTTTTTCCCATTTTTTGAGCAAACTATATGTGTGAACTGCGTGAAATTAAAATTCTCTGTCGGATCCTAAAATGTAAAAGAGTGTGAACTTACCGACAGCGATCGTCAGCGTCTCGGATGATTTTCTCCGTCTGACGTTTCTACATGAAAAAACACAAAGAATTCAGTAAAACGTCAATAAAATCAGTTTGCAGCAGATCTGAATAAAGTCAATAAATCAGCTGAAAAACAGGATAATGATGAAAATTACAAGGTGATAAAGGAGCCTCATGTGCAGAAGTGAAGAAATAAAAGTTGTTCACTGCTTCAGAACAGGATTGAGCTCATAAACAGTAAGAGGACGAGAAGACAAAGACACGGATCCTTTGATTTCTACTTTTTTCCGAAGAGCATGAGGTTTTTGTTGTTGTTGTTGTTTTAGCCTTTGAAATTTGTATTCTTTAGTGGTCTAAAGTTGAAAATTTAAAAAAAGACTTTTGAGTCTTTTTTTTCCCCTCAAGCTTTTTGACTTTTTTTCAGAAAAAAGTCAAAAATCAAAGTCAAGATTAATTTTTTCTGTCTCTCTTTATTTGCCGGTGGATGTGAAATCACATAAATCACTCAATTCTCACTATACAGGGCTGCTTGCTGCTTCTGAACTTGGGACTTTACACTGGATTTCCTTGATTAATATGAACATTTAATAAGAACCAGGATCTGTGTCTTTGTCTTCTCGTCCTCATACTGACTGTTTATGAGCTCAATCCTGTTCTCAAGCATCTTTTCACCTCCATTAAACCGCCTGTGATGCATTTTGAAGCAGTCACATGTGCTCGAATGTGGATTTTGTAAAAAAAAAAAAAAATTATCAACAAAAAAATAAATCTCCACTTTGATTTTTTCACTTTTTATGATGCACATGAAGGGGTATTTTTTGCCTTTTAATTTGTTTTCTTCTTCAGTGGCTCTAATACTCCATATGAAATAATAAAATAGTGAAATAATTATACCCTTTTTATATAAAATTAGTTGATATAATACATGAATGATACATTTATATATTTAATTCACATTTTAATGAATGACAGTTAATTATTTATTTATTTAAGGCCCATTTAGTCCTCCAATATTAATGATTAATTAATTCATTGTTTGAGCTTCATGTAACTTTAATCACCTGCAATGATATTGAAAATAATATTCATAAAATCGTTTTTTTCCCCAATTTTTGAGCAAACTATATGTGTGAACTGCATGAAATTAAAATTCTCTGTCGGATCCTAAAATGTAAAAGAGTGTGAACTTACAGACAGCGATCGTCAGCGTCTCGGATAATTTTCTCTGTCTGACGTTTCTACATGAAAAAACACAAAGAATTCAGTAAAACGTCAATACAATCAGTTTGCAGCAGATCTGAATAAAGTCAATAAATCAGCTGAAAAACAGGATAATTATGAAAATTACAAAGCGATAGATAGAACATAAATTTAAAAAATGGCTTTTGGTTGAAAATGATGGAAAATGTGTGAAAGGTAATGTGACATACACAGCCTACATACAACACTTTTACGTTATTCAATACTTTTTCTGCTTTCAATGAGTCGACGTCGACAGGAAAAAGAAAAAAAAATTCTATATTAATTGAACTTTACTGCATAAATCACAACAGTACATGTTGTGTTAACTGAAGAAAAACATAAAATAATTGCAGTGGTTATTGGCAATTAGGGAAGATGTCTGTTAAAATGTAAAATGTTTGTTACAACAAAATAATTCTAAACATGATAGTAAGAAAATGTGAAAAAAGTAAATGCATTTAATTTTTCAAGCTTTTATTCTGCCTTCAGAGGCTGTTTAAGTTGAAAAACGTTGTTTAGTGAAACACATTTTTCATAACACAAATATATTGATATTCAAGTAGAAATGTAGTAGTGGAAATATTAGATCCTATAAGAAGGTTATTTAAATTGATTGAATATTAATATTTTCATTCGACTAAAGTTTAAGAGAAAAAAGACATTTGGGAAAAGTTCAAAAATATATTATTTTACTGCATATGTGCTCTTCAGATACACAAATTGTACAATAATTCCAAAATAAATCCGAAGAATTTTACAGTAGAAATTATTGACGCACCTGCGCTCGATTGGCTGCTTGTTTCGGATCGACTGGTTTCCGTGTTAACTGGTGACCGACTTCCCGTCGCGTCCTCTGTTGCAGTGACCAACAGCGGCCGCTAAAACAACAACAGAAATCCGTGGCTCTCCTGGCGAGCGCTGCTTCACCACATTCACGAGGTTTTGAAGTTTGGTACCCTTTTGTGAGTGTTTTAATTTCAATTGTATCTGCCGTTATTGACTGCAACAGCGAGCTACGCTGAAGTACTCGGGTCAACAATTAACAAGGACTCCAGTCGATCCGTAACACAGGCCAGTCAGAATGTAACGGAAAAGCGGGTCTATTTACAGTCAAGTTCAAATAAAACAGCATATGGGAGTAAAACTCGCCAACAGACTGAGAACAAATGAATTGAAAGTGATGAAAAGAAGTTTAAAAATCGTAAAACAGAGTGAATAAACACGCTAGCGAACAGCAATGGGCAGCGTCTGCAAACAAAACCATGTGACGCGCAGTTCATGTCGCAAAATCGTTAACACTATCTTACCTTTACTTGGAAATGAAGTTCTTGCGTCGGTTCTTCTGGACAAAACTCCCTGTGATACTTTTCTCCTGCTTCAAGTGAAATTTGAATGTTTAAAAAGTGCATTTTGTCTAAATTAGCTGACTGTAATCTCAGACTGTAGCTGTCACTCGCTGATGACAGATTCGCTCTGCAGCTGCTCAACCGCTCTGGATTCGCGCGCGCCCCCTGCGGTCAGACGGAGGTACTGCACCACTGTAAACTTTTAATATTAGATTTATTTGCTCACTATATAGTTTATTCTGCTGATTTTATGGCGTTTAGTTTGTCAGATTGTTTTGTTGATAAAGTAAAATGTTTGAACTTGGTAAAAAAGAGCTTTTTTCAGAGTATTTCAAACAATGAATGTAATACTGTGACATCATGAATACAATATTTATCAGAAAAATTGCTTTTCAGCATACAGTTATCAAACAGTGACAACAACAGTTCCTGCCTGAAAAAAGGTTAAATGATTTTAGATATTAATGTGAGTGAAATCACAGTTTCTGGCAGTTGGTTATAAAACTTAATTTTTACATCAATATCTTTGTTGTTTTTTATGTACGTTTTACGGATAGCTTTTGTGAATACATTGAAAAAAATATTCCTCGACTATAATCAAATACATCAAACCTTTTCCCACAGTATATCATGCACACGTCTAATCAAATATGAAACAACACAGGGACAGGTTGTAACCTCTTCTTTTATACTATTTTCATCCTGTGGTTGATTTGATGGACAGACTTTCCCTGCAGGAGTTTCTGGTCAGCCTAGTTAGTGGAGGGAGCACAGACCGCTGGTTTAGCATTTCAGTTATGGACAATACAGTTAAAAAAAATCAATCTGATGGAGATGTAAAAATGTTCAGTTTATTTGATTTTTTCCTCTTTTCCTTCCTTGTACTGTTCAATCTGTAATATAAGTATTATAGGAGATCATGTAGACTGGCTGCAATGTCTAATGTCGTCCTGTTGACAAACTGTTCATGTAAGTTTTCATGAGCCTTTATTCAGTCAGGAGCCACAATGAGATTAATAATGTGTTTTACAAGTGTGTCCTGCCAAAATATTTTATTTAAAAATGACTAATTCTTAACTTGTTTATATAAAATGTTTATCCAATGAAAAACCTATATATTTGATGCCTTTCATTGTTTCTATTTGTAAACACACAAGGCGGAAGTGACGACATCCACACGGCAGTGACGACTTCCGGTCGTCAGCGGTCACGTGACTCGTTTCCAGCCTGAGCAGGAAGCAGGGCGGCAGAGCAGCTCCGTGTTTCTCCCCTCGACATGTCTCCGCGGCACTGCGGAGCCTCGTCCCGCTGACAGCCCGCCGTGTGGAGCCCGCTGCGCCGGGACATGAGCCGGCGGCCCCGGCCGTGATCCCCCCCACCCGGACCCCCACCCCCCGTGTCGTGTCGGGTTAGCTCGGCGGCGGTAAGCCGCGGCTGTGTTCGTCCGGAGCGGATTTAACGGCCGCGATGATGCAGGGAGAAACCGCGGCGATCCGGATCACCGACAGCGAGGCCAAGCTGGAGGTTTTCCCCCAGAACAGGACCCCCAGCTCGGGGAGAGCCAGCGCTAAAGGCTGGCAGTACAGGTGTGTGTAGTGTGTGTGTGGGGGGGGGGAGAGTCACCATCAGGACGGCGGTTTTGAAGTGTGTGTGTGTGTGTGTGTGTGTGTGTGTGTGTGTGTGTGTGTGTGTGTGTGTGTGTGTGTGTGTGTGTGTGTGTGTGTGTGTGTGTGTGTGTGTGTGTGTGTGTGTGTGTGTGTGTGTGTGTGTGTGTGTGTGTGTGTGTGTGTGTGTGTGTGTGTGTGTGTGTGTGTGTGTGTCCCTCAGTGACCACATGGAGAACATCGATGGATACTTGATGAAATACACCAACCTGGTGACTGGCTGGCAGTACAGGTGAGTCACTGCTCCACCAGTTTCTCGCCACATTCTCGAACTACCAACCTTCCTGTGGGATTTCTGACACAAACATGACACACAAAACAGAAAAGATGCACTGCTACAGAAGTAACAAACAACCAAGACAAGACACAGTGAGATAAATGTTCACAACAACACGGTGTGACTACGAGACATACAAAGATACAAATATGGAACATAAAACAACAGAAATAAGACACAATGTGACAAAACCAGTTCACAAACACGAGAGGGAAGTTATTAATAGACCCAAACAACAACAAGAAGACAGAGTGAAACACATAACAACAACAAGAGACAACATAAGCCCTGAGCTTCACTCACTCAGACGGTTTTGTCCTCTTGTTGTTGTTGTCTTGTGTCCTCAAGGTTCTTCGTGTTGAACAACGAGGCCGGCCTGCTGGAGTACTTCGTCAACGAGCAGTCCAGGCCCCAGAAGCCTCGAGGCATGCTGCCGCTGGCGGGCGCCGTCATCTCACCCAGCGACGAGGACTCACACACCTTCACCGTCAACGCCATCAGTGGGGAGCAGTACAAGCTCCGGGGTGGGGCTGACACACACACACACACACACGTATATTCGTGAAAATAGGGGAAATTATCAGAATGCAGGTTGTCAGATGCAGCCAAATAATTTTCATTAAAAAAAAATTCAAAAATGTAAGAAAAATATGCAGAGAATAAATTGCAAGTACAATAAATTATTTCATATTCAAATAGATAATTGAGTATCGAAACATGGAGAAATGAATGCCAATGTGCAAATGAGCAGTTTGAGGGGAAAGTGGTTGTGAATTGATGTTTCCTGGGTTGTAAGGAGGTTTGTGTCGGTGCTGGACTCCATCAGACTGTATCGATCCGGGTGTTTTCCATTATCTGCTGCAGCGTCTTCATCCTGGTCTTCATCACTAACCCTCCTCCTCTGTGCTCCTTTAGCCACGGACGCCAAAGAGCGGCAGCACTGGGTCAGCAGGCTGCAGATCTGCACGCAGCACCACACCGAGGCCATGGGGAAGGTAGGACCCCCCCCCTCCTTACTGCCCCTGCTGATCACATGACCACAGTGTGCAGCCATTCAGGGAAATGCTGGGAAGTCCTCGCTGGTGAAAACCAGCGACTCAGCACTTCTCTGTTTCCTGCTCGGAGGAGCGATCGAAGCGGGCTGAGCCCGGCGGTGAAATATTAATGTTTCGGTAAAAATACATGCAGAGAGCAGAGATTATTAGTATTGATCCACATGCTGCTGCTCACACTAATGTTTCTTTATGTACAAAGAGTTTGTCATCCCGACATCGGAATGCAGATATCCAGACATTTCAACCACAATAAGCATGAAAATCCACACTGAAACAGGCTGTTTTGTGTTTTTTTGTGTAAAAGTTGACTTGTTTTGTCATAATTTCATTATATTTCTAACGTTTGATTGAAGCACAAGGTCTCACATTAATTTCCATGGTCGTCCTCAGACTAACCCGCCGCCAAAGTCACGCAGCTACTCGATGGCGTCTCAGGGCAGTGGCAGCTCGCCCATGACCTTGCGGCGCACCAGCCAGAACCCCGCCTCCCTGTTCGGCTGGTCGCAGGTCCACAAGGGCTCCTCGCTCTACTCCAGCAAGAGGTCGCTGCTGCCGGACCACCTGATGGACGCCCGAGAGGTGCAGCCAGCACACACACACACACAGAATATAGTAAAATATGTACAAATATTAAACAGAATAATAAAATAGAATTATCATACTGTCACATTTATTTACGTTTCCGACGTAAAAAATTAATTTGAGTTTATGACTTAAGAAATTTAAGTGGTACTTTTTTTAATGAAAGAGATTAATTAAAAGTAAAAAACGGACTAAATTTCGTCGACCAAATTAATGGATGTGAATAAAATCTACCATTACATTAATGAGGATGATGACACCATCACGATAACGTAGGTCATCAAAGAACATGAATAAATACAAACATGTCAAACGTCATTTAAAGGAGTTGTTATTTAGAATGTAATCTCAGTCTTTCTCACTTGTTTTAGAACTGTTGAAATTGGGAAAAGATTAATATTTTTAGAGTATTGTTCAGTTTGACCTGCTGCAATGCTGCAGATTGTCCACCAGATGTCACTGTGACCTCCTTGGGGGTGAAATTCTCTGAAGATCTGAGTCAGAGGAACAAAACGTGCAAAACGGTTTTAAAGAAACATGTCAGGAGAACCAGGAAGCAGCAGGACAGAGATTATATTCTTTTTATTTCCTGTAACATACGAAGTGAATTAATTTGAGGCTGTGGTGGGTCAGAGGTCACTGACACAGGAGGCTTCAGTCTGTCAACACGGATTAACAAAGCATCATGGGAGTTTTTAGTGGTGATAACAGAGGAGGAGGTGTTCACAGCTGTTCTGGACAGATGTGAGGGAACAACAAACTAACCCTGGTTCCCCCCCAGATGATGAGCCAGGCCCAGGGCCAGCACCGGGACCTGATCCAGAGCATCGAGGGCCTGCCGGTGGCCGCCGGCCTGTCCCCTCTGGACCAGGACCTGCTGATGCTCAAAGCCACGTCGATGGCCACCATGAACTGCCTGAACGAGTGCCTGCACATCCTGCACCTGCAGCAGGTGGCGCGGCAGCACAGCTCGCTGGGAGGTCAGTCCCTTTCCCTCCAAGCTGTCCGTCCGGAATTATTTTGCATTATTAATGGCGAGCCGTGCCTACTCTTACCGCCCGTCTCCAAGGTAATTAGATCTCAGATGGTTAAATATCCATCCGCAGCTCTGATGCGGCGTCGGAAACGTGCAGCGAACAGCCGGACCGACCGGCGGCACGTCGGCGCCGCTCCCCCTCAACGTCATTTAAAAAAAACAAAACACAAAACAAGCAGAAAACATGCCCCACTTTCCTCGCCGGGTCTCGTTACGCGATGCATTTTTCATCAGGTTGCGCTCGAAGCCGCGGCCAATCGGGTCGTCCGGTCCGCCGGCGCACCGGGTGAATTTGAATGAGCGCTGCCCACCTGTGGGCCCCGGGGCCTCGGCCAATCAGAGGCCAGCGATGTTCCCTGTATCCTGATACCGGGCTGCTGGCGGGCGTCGGGTTACACTCCTGTGGTGGAGGGCGGCCGTGCGGGCAGCAGCCAGGCGCTCGCCGGGTGTACCAGTGTGTGTGTGTGTGTCGGGGGGGAGGGGGGGCCTCGGGTGGGAGGCGGGGGGGTCGTACCATGAGCGCCTCTGAACCCGCCGCTGTGTGCTGCCCGTCCTCAGGACCCACCATCGAGTGGCTGGAGCCCAAACTGCCCGACATCCTGAAGAACGGCAGCAGCTCGCTGGGCAGCTTCACCGGGGCCGAGGGGCCCCTGGAGGGGGGGCCGCTGGAGCTCAGCAGCCCCGAGTCCTGCAGCTTCTCCGGGGTAAGGCCAGGGAGCCACACTGGGCAAGACACTCAATACATACTTACATCTGTTGAAGGAAGATAAAAAGCAGCAGCATTTGTCACATAAATGCAGGCGTCAGGAAGTATATTCATCTTTAATGATGATTTAAATACAAGAATTTTATTTAAAAAAAATGTAAATGCAAGATAAAGCTGTTTAATAGAAGTGTATTTTCTGCATCAAAAGGTTGATGGAAAGTTAAAAGTTACAAAAACAGTATTAAATAAATTACAGTTCAGGTCACTATCATCTGCAAAGAAATAAAGTTTAGATGAAAAATGGAAATGACTGGAAATGTCTTGAAATGATTATGAAGCTGCTGGTGTTTAAAAATAGATTTTTTAATATGAATTCATCTGAAAGTACCGACAGTTTGGTGTCGGACACATTTTCTGAAGACAAATGAAATAATCTCACCGACGTGATCAATTCTGAAAGTTATATTTATGTCATTAAAACATCTGTATTAACATGTGAAATGTGTCAGTTAAAAAGGGGATGTGAAATTTATCTGGTGATAAATATAAGATTGAACTGAACCTGCAGCATCAAGACAAAATATAAATAAGGTTTGATTTTCTGAAAGAACAAAATACAACAACATTGTGTTAATTTTAAATCACAAAAAGGAACATAAATGTGAAAAAGACATTTTTATTTAAACAGTAATTTTAATGTCTATTTATTAGAAATCTGATAAAACAAAACAACATAGTTTAAATGTTAATCCATGTTAATTCAATTTACGTCAAGAGACAGTTTAATGGTGTCACATTAATATTTAAATAAAAGCCTGGAAACTACTTTAGGATTTATTTTTTTGTTTAAAATATATTAAAAATGTAGAAATCCTTTTTAAATGAATCCAAGTGAAGTGGCGTCACATTTTGAAATAAAATGATATTTAAACAATTCAATAAACCTGGAGCATGTTTATATATATATGTATATATATATGTATAACAATAATAGTCTACGACATGTGAATTTGTTCAGTTTGCGTCTCTAATAACTTTGTGTTTCTTTAGAAAAGTTGACAAGATGTTTTGATGTTGCAGTGTTTTTGCCTGTAAACGACTGCAGAGTGTTTATCTGACCTCTTTATCCGCCATGCAGGAGCAGGAGGACATCGATGGCGAGGACGAGCTGGAGGACTCCTTCACGGACAAGGAGGAGGACCTGGGCGCCGTGGAGGAGGAGCGCAGCGTCATCCTACACCTCCTGTCGCAGCTCAAGCTGGGCATGGACCTCACACGGGTGGGTCGAGTTCCAGCGTCCTCTGGACCCGGCGTGAGACAGAAAAACAAACCCCTGGTGGAGATAAACAAGATGTTGGTAGACGTAGGAACTAAAAGCTGCTCCCCCTTGTTTCTTCTGAACACGGTTCCTCCTCCTGAGCTTTAATAATCTAATGAATCTCTCTGGTTTTAAAGCTTCATAAACTTAATGTTTTCTACACCGTGAACTTCAGTGTTCAGCTTGATGAAGAGACACGACCTTGTTTGATTAGTTGGTCTTCGGGATGATTTGAGGCGATTCGTCGCTGATTTTTCACTCAGAAAGTCAGCTTAGTTTGCGGCTTTTCGTAGAAGCAACAGAACAAAGTTGCAGATGTTTCCAGATGTTTCTCCTCGGTGTCCCTCCAGACGAAGACGTGTTGCCTAGTGACGGAGTGATGTCCTGGGCCGACATCCTATCTTTTTGCCAGTATTTGGATATCCTCCTCTTGAGTTTCTGATTCATGGCACCGATCTGGTGGAGCCACTCGCTGACCTGGGATCAGATCCAGAGGATGTGTTGACCCCGGGGTCCGGCAGACGTCACCTCGGCCCTCGAGTCCCTCCATTCATAAAACATGACATGAACATCATTAATAGCCAAACAGTGCGAGGCCTCCTTGATGTTTAATGCTCATTTCAAATTAAAAGTAGAAAAGTGAGCCGGGCTTTTACAATGTCAGTTTTAACGTTGATTGATTTGGAGGCACCTGAAGACTTGTTGATGATGTTGATTGTTGCAGGTGGTTCTTCCCACCTTCATCCTGGAGAAGCGCTCTCTGCTGGAGATGTACGCCGACTTCATGTCCCACCCGGACCTCTTCGTCACCATCACGGATGGCGGCGGCCCGGAGGACCGCATGGTCCGCTTCGTGGAGTACTACCTCACCTCCTTCCACGAGGGCCGCAAGGGCGCCATCGCCAAGAAGCCCTACAACCCCATCATCGGCGAGACCTTCCACTGCTCCTGGAAGGTCGCCAAGGAGACCCCACAGGGGAGCCCGGACGGCGACGGCGACGCCGCCGCCACCCCTGCCCCCGCCCCCACCCCAACCCTCACCCCCACCCCCACCCCCACCACCCCCGGCGCCCAGGACTCCTACCAAGTGCGCTTTGTGGCGGAGCAGGTGTCCCACCACCCCCCCGTGTCCGGTTTCTACGCCGAGTGTCCGGAGCGGCAGATGTGCGTGAACACACATGTGTGGACCAAGAGCAAGTTCATGGGGATGTCCATCGGCGTGTCCATGGTGGGCGAAGGTGAGCCGGGGGGGGTCCTGGAGGTCCCTATCAGCTGGTTCTGGGTTCTTGTGTGACCCCGCCTCTTTTTCCTCCTGCAGGCTGTCTGTATTTGCTGGAGCACGACGAGGAGTACACCTTCACGCTGCCCTGCGCCTACGCCCGCTCCATCCTCACCGTCCCCTGGGTGGAGCTGGGCGGCAAGGTCACCATCAACTGCGCCAAGTCGGGCTACTCGGCGGTCATCACGTTCCAGACCAAGCCGTTCTACGGCGGCAAGCTGCACAAGTGAGTTTGCGGTCGTGGCGCCGACTCTGCTGTCGCGGGTCTGAGTGGCGGGGCGCTTTAACGGCGACGCTGCGTCCGCAGGGTGACGGCGGAGGTGAAGCACAACGCCACCAACGCGGTGGTGTGCCGCGTGCAGGGCGAGTGGAACGGCGTGCTGGAGTTCAGCTACACTAGCGGGGAAACCAAAGTGGTGGACGTCACCAAGCTGCCCGTCACCAGGAAGCGCGTCCGGCCGGTGGACAAGCAGGGACCCACCGAGTCCAGGTCAGCAGAACCTTCCTCGTTAAATCACTCTCATGAGAAACGGGCCGCTAGTACAGCTTTATTTGTTAGAGTCGGGGTCCCAGCGTGTGGAACACCACTTTAAAATCAGCTGTTTGAACCATTTTTATTTAATTATGATTGAATTCCAACTAGAAATGTAGATGTTTTTAAGAAAAGTAAAGGGGATTAAAGGAATTTATAAAAAGTAACATAAAAACACTTTAGATTAGGTCATTTTAGTCAAATCCATTAATTTTCTTGTGGAAAATGATCCACAGATTAATCAATGACTGAAACAAGTACTGGTGGAAACGAGAACTTTAAGGGTCCCAATACGACTCCATGTGCAACATTAACTTAATTTGCGCCTCAGAATAACTTCATGACAGATTTTGAAATGTTTTGTTCTCCGTTATCACTAGTTTATCAATTCTAGTGCACAGTTCGATGTTAATTTGGAAAATGTTGTGGTTTTTAATTACGCTTTGGGAATTAATGGAAAAGTTTTAAACGAGATTTTTTTCTTGTGTACAAATAAAGACTCGAGGGGCCCCAGTACAGATCTCTGTAGAACACCCCCATTGAATTATACATATTTCAATCATAACTATATATTTATCATGAATTTCTTTTCAGTGTCTCTGTAAAAAAGGGTAAAAACTCCAGAAATGAGTTCAGGTGCTAAACTAAAATCAACAAATTGACCCGCTTGTTTCTCACCCTCTTCCTCTGGGTTGTGATGCGTTCAGGCGCCTCTGGCAGCATGTCACCGAGTCCTTGAGGCAGAAGGACATCGACAAAGCCACGGAGCACAAGCGGATCCTGGAGGAGCGTCAGCGGACGGAGGAGAGGCTCCGCGTGGAGACGGAGACGGTGTGGAGGACCAGACACTTCGACAGAGACGTACGTTCAAGACGTTTCACAGCTGGTCAACTTTTTGACCCTGCAGGTCTAGTGTGTGTCAATAAAGTTGGATTGATTTCTGCCCCCCTGCAGGGTGAAGGCTGGGTGTACCACAAACCTCTATGGAAGAACTCTGCCGTCAAGTCCTAGTGGTCCTCCCTGTCGATTCTGGAATGTGGAGTATTCCTGTGTGTGTGTGTGTGTGTGTGTGTGTGTGTGTGTGTGTGTGTGTGTGTGAGTGTGTGTGTGTGTGAGAGAGTGTGTGTGTGTGTGTGTGTGCGCACACACGGCGGACCTTCAGGCTTGTGGGCTGCCTGGTGGATCAGTGGCGGCGCCCCGCTGGGATGACGGACGTCTGTGAAGCCGGCGCCTCATTTCAGGACAGAGAAATCCTCACGGGGGGCCGGGGGGGTATGTTTGATCCGTTCACCTGCAGAAGCAGAGGCCCGTCTCACTCCTCCTCCTCCTCTTCTGGTGACGGTTGACACGGGAAAGCGCTCTTCACTGCGTTCACACGGGTGGTTTTATCTGCAGACTTCTTCGTTCTGGAACATTCTCCGCAGACATCATCCAGTGTTTCTAAAAAGGTGTGGTTTTATCTGGGGACCTGTAACGAGCTGTCGGAACGTTTGGGCCACTTTTAGTGTTCAGAATAAAGATTTAAGGTGAAAAGAAATTGGGTGTTTGCAATATGAAGGTTAGAAAAATACCAAATAATCAAATAAAACTTCTATAAAACGATCCGATTTTTATTTGGAGGAATGTAACAAGCTGAATTACTAACACTTTAAGGTTTAATAGTTAAAAATGAAGGTTCATGTGCAAAAACAAAGTTGTGAATATTGATTCGTACTTGTATGTAGCCCGTCTATAGCCTGCAAGCAGATAGAAATAGGGCCCTGAACTCGTTATTATAACAACAATAATATTAGTTTTGGGATTTGAAAATTAAGAGTACCAGAAAACAATCAATGGCAGCCGATGATGGTAAGTAGAGTTCACTGTTTGGTTTTTTTTTCACCTTTCACCTCGTTCCCATCCCTTTAGCTCCAAAACTAACTCTGTTTTGTCTGCCATGGTCTTTCAAGGTCTAACAAAAACTCTTTATATTTATTAGTAACCCAAAACTGATCCCAGCAGTGCCTCCATTTTATGTAGCCCGTCTATAGCCTGCAAGCAGATAGAAATAGGGCCCTGAACTCGTTATTATAACAACAATAATATTAGTTTTGGGATTTGAAAATTAAGAGTACCAGAAAACAATCAATGGCATCCTGCTTCTGCCCCCAGCTCCAACTTGCACCACCTCCTGCATCCTGCTTCTGCCCCCAGCTCCAACTTGTACCACCGACTCACCTCACCACCTCTAGAAGGTATTTCTTGGAGTTTGATTCCACTTGTTTGGGAGAACAAGACTGAGTTTATTTTTCCCTATGAACTCCCACTTAACTGGCCCGCAACGGGTTATTTTGCTTTCAAAGACTTTTATGCCGGCTTAGCCGAGGTTTTCATGATTGTTTGTTTATTGTTGCAATGTTTCTTTTTTTTGTAATAAAGTAGCATCTTATTTGTTAACTTTTACTAAACTTTCTTTGTCATATTGTTGGCTGTGAATTGAACGAGGTGAAAGGTGAAAAAAAAACCAAACAGTGAACTCTACTTACCATCATCGGCTGCCATTGATTGTTTTCTGGTACTCTTAATTTTCAAATCCCAAAACTAATATTATTGTTGTTATAATAACGAGTTCAGGGCCCTATTTCTATCTGCTTGCAGGCTATAGACGGGCTACATGTATAAGAAACAAATAACATTCATCCCTTTTTCATGAACCCTGTTATTTCACAGCCGTCATTCCTCAGTGAGACAATAAGAGGAAACTCCTGAGCTTCTGAATCTAAATATCACACCTTTTTTTGCCATTTATAGACTATTTGACGAGCTGCAGGAGGATTTGGAAACCAATTTTGTTTAAAAAAAAAAAGGTTTTTTGTCTAATAAAAAGACAAATTTATGTTCTAAATAAAGTGAGAAAGTCTTATGAATCAGGGTTTTAACATCCAGTCAAACATTTTTGGTCTTAAATGAGCTTTTTGTGGCCTGGAATAACCAGTCTAACTAAATTAAACCAGTCCAACAAACTAGTTCTCTCTTTCAGCTTGAATAAGAATCAGACTGAACACTATTTGGTAGTTTGTTTCGTTTCTTGATTTAAAAAAATAAAAACCAGTTGAGTCTAAACCAGTCAGACAGTTGGAAACCAGTTCCAAATCTAAATTCAGTCATTTATATGACAATAACATAAAGTTTTGGCATGAAATTATTCACTTACTTAACAAACTCCAATATTAAATACTTTTTTTTTTCTTTTAATGTTGCTGTGCTGCTTCCAGACGCACGGAGCACAGTTACCATGGTGACGCTCGGAGGTCTTTTTTTGACGTGTGTGTTTGCAGTGTTGGGACAGACTGACACTGGGCACTTTCTCAGCTCGCTTGTCGTCGTGACGCCGATAAAGTTTGTGAGGGAAACCTCCACGCCGTCACGATGAGCTCCTCCCTCCAAGTCTCGGTGCCTTACTCGCCTCTGTGTGTGTGTGTGTGTCATCGTGTGTGTTCGTGTGTTGTTTTCTTGTTCTGTGTTTTAAGGAGTCTGGCCACGCTGTGGAGAGACGGAGCTTGATTCTGATTTGTGAAATGCACTGAAGGAAGCTACGATGTAGAGAAACATGACGGTTGTGATGTCGAATAATCCAATAAATTGCGTATCACTTGTAAACCGTGTTCAGTTTGGTTCCCTGGTCTTCTTGTGAAGTGGCTGGAACACATGAGGTCAAGTAGTTTTAAGGCCTGTTGATGAAATATAGTTTAAACTCTGTCCAGAACTACCCTAAAACCACCAAGACCAGTTTAAAAACCAGTTAAAATATGTGCTCCAGGCCACTTTGAATTCAGTTTAGAGAGGAAGTGATCTGAAACCAGTCTGGAAACTACAGACATACTATTTCAATGAAACAGTAGTTTACTTCCTATATGTGTTCTGTACAGTTTTTTAAATGATCAGTTATAAATCGTCCTTTTCCACTCTGTGAATGTCCAAGACACATGATGGATATTATGTCTATGAGATTTGAGTTTGTTGTTGACTCTTACTGTCAAAGATGGTGTGATTCAGTCCTTATTGTGTTCGTTTGGCGCCATCTGGTGGCGGGAGCACCACAAGCCGGGTGGGATAAATCCTGGAAGACCAAAACCACATATAAGAACGAAAAACGTTAATTTTCTCAAAATGCATGACATTAATAAAAGTAATGGAATAGAGTAAAATAATTTAGACAATAGAAACTCTGACAGAAAAGGATTATCAAATATCAGCAAAAGCCTTGAGGACAGAAGTGATGGAAGGTTCAAGACCTTAAAGATTCAATCAAAGCATAATGAAGCAAAGTGCTGTTTTTACTATTTGGAGGCCTCACCTCGTTTGTTTTGATTGAAATGCACAATTTGCACCAACGGAGGTTTTACTCTATTAGCCAGCATGACCCTCAATCCGCACCTGGGGAAGGACTGGACTGGACCCCCCCCCCCCCCCCCCAACCCACCACCACCGCTGTCATACATGAAGGTAAAAACAAAAGCTTTTCATTGTGTGTGATTCAGTAAAAGATTGTGATGGATGTGAAAGTACACAATTGACTAAATCCATTGAATATTACTTTGTCAAGCAGCTTCTTGTGTTGTTGTTTGTTGTGAGCCACCAGGGGGCGCCACAGACGGTCAGAGGACGTGTGTGGAAACCCGAGGACATCAGGACCAGGACTGCAGAACTGATCCTGCTGGACAAACACCGACAATCATCACACATGAAGGTAAAAACAAAACTTCTCATTGAGTCACACTGTGATGTTTGACTGTGAGGTTTGTTCTGGAATTCTCTCTGTGTTGAAATCCTGGAGACGAGTTTCAAAACTGCTTCATTGTGTTTCCTGGTTGTACTTGATAAAAATTGATGTGAGAGACAATTGGCTGCAACTATTTATCCTATTTAAAAAAAAAACTAAAATACCACCAAATACTCAATATTTGACATTTTTAAAGTGTTTTTATAAATTTTCTTAAATCTCTGACTTGAAAGACAGTGGACTGTCTCCATCTTGTGGCTGAATTACGTCACTGCATTTATTGACCCTTTCAGTTTTCGTTCTTCTGTTTTATAGAATAGAATAGAACCTTAAAGTCACTCTGTAGCAATGTTAACACGGTGTTCCTTCTGTTCAGGAGACAGTTTATAAACATTATCTGAAAATATTGAAATTGAAATGGTGAAACTCAAAGGTTGGGTTGATGTAAATGATGTAAAAATGTAAGGTTTTTGCCAAAGGAAGTAAATATGAAGTTACATTATTTATTGATGGATGTAATATTAAGAGGGTTTCACAGTTTAGATTTTTAGGAATCATATTGGATGACAATTTGACATGGAAATCACACGTAGTGGACGTGTAAAAATAACTATCAAAGAATATTATTTTATCTTGAACAAATTTAAGTATGTGTTGTTGATGAACATTATGTCATTTAAATATTCTTGTCCACATTTCCAGATGTTTTTATTAATTTAAATATATTTAAGAGAAACTTTATTGATCAGTTTGACAATTTAAATTGAAGATAAAAGAAAATAGACATACTAAAAATTACTTTGACATATTGTACTATTTGAAATGCTGCAATGTGGCTTCAGGATTATATAAATATAAAAGAACACTTGGATATTGACTGAATTCATTGAGGTTTTCTTTGTCAAAACCAGCTTAAAACCAGCCTGAGCCTCGTCTAAAAAAGCAGTTCAGTGTTTCATTGTTGAACCCGACAATAATTAATGATAAAGATAATTAACTGTCATTTATTGACCATTTTCCAGATGTCATTGTTCTCTTTTGACATTGTTATTTAAATGTTTCTGTCTACATTTCTTGATTACTTAACAGTAAAGGTATTTGGCTGTACAAAAAAAGACGGTGGACTGTGTCTCCGTCTTGTGGCGCAATGATGTCACTGCATTTATTGACCCGTTTCCACATTTATTTTGGAGGAAACTTTGTTTTTTGTATTTAAATATAATGTAAATACTGTTAATTGTTATTGGAAATACTCTATTTTGAATTTAGGAATTAAATAATGTGAAAGTAAACTATATAATTGACTGAATTGATTATTTCTTTGTCATACAGCTTCTTGTGTTGTTATGTTTGTACTGAGCCACCAGATGGCGCCACAGAAAATCTGTGACGAAACCTGAGTGTTTTCTGAAAGTGTTGTTTGTGTGTCCAGGTTCCTGAGTGGCGCCACCATGTGGTGTGACGGTGGAGCAGCAAACAACGTCCAGCCTTCCTCCAGAGTGGAACATGTGGTGATGAACTGCAGTCTTCTGTCTTGACTCCTCCCACTGTTCCACTTCCCTCCAGAGGGCGAGTGGAACAGTGGGAGGAGTCAAGACAGAAGACTGCAGTTCATGACCACACCCACTGAAGAGCTGCACTTTTTGGGGGTTAATTTAATTAAAAAAAATTCATAACTTTGTTCAGCATAACCCTCTGTCCTCCCTGGGGAAGGGCTGGACGGGAACCGCCACACCCACCGAAGTGTTTTGCCAGCCCTTCCCCCTCCACCCCTCCTTCTCCACCTGCCTGCCTCCATCTCTCCTCCCTCCCTACCCCCCCCAGAAGACTTTTCACCCCCTGCCCCCCCCCAACCTGACCCTCCTGACCTCAGCCTGTAGTCTGAACCCCTCTAGTGAAGTGAACTGGTGTGAGGAGGACTTGAACCTCCGTCAGTCTGCAGCACCAAAGCGTGTCTGACAGACTGAACCACTGCACCACCATGTGTTCTGCTTCTCCTGCTTCCTCTTCAGCTTCTGTCTCTACTTTTTTTTTTTTAGCCTCGTTTGTGGCGAACGTAAGGATAAATGGAACCCGAGCAGAATGTCCAGTGTGGCTGGTTGGCTCAGTGAGGAGGACCAGTGCCTTGCATGTGGGAGACCTGGGTTCAAGTCCCAGTGAGGGTGAAACTCCAGGGAGACATAAAAGTTCCTGCAGGTGAGAAAGAGAGTTATATTAACTCTAAATTCAACTTATATGAAAATTTTCAATAAAAGCCCCGGACCGGACAACTCCTAATCTCCCTACTCTTCTTTTATTAGTCCCTCTTTCTTCCACCTTGACATTCCTACGGATTCTTTTTAGACTATTTTAGACTCCGCCTCTTCTTAATTATCAGTCCCTCCCTCAAGATTGAGTGTCCTTAACTTATACGATCTAAAGGGGACCTAGCCCGCCTCTCCTCAACACTTGATTTTGATGTCAAGGCTCTCTGTTCTCCTGACGGTTCCCTGACCAGGATTTGAACCTTGTCTAGTTGGTACCTAAGCACTCCACGTGCGAAGGTTTATCATGTGAGCTGTCCGGCCACCTGGGGTCCTGCAGTCGTTCTCACCTTTATACTCACTGCTTCTACTGAAACACTCAAGCAATAAGTTAAACAGACACAAGTCCTTGAGGAGGAATTGAACCCACGTCTGCTGCACCAAGAGCAGCGTTGTTCCTCACTGAGCCAAAGACCCTGAAGTCAAGTCTTGGACTCCTTCACCTTTATACTGACATGTATTGAAAACTGTTCTACAAAGAGACGAGAAGAATGAATTAAGTACAAGTTCCAATGTCAGATTCCACTTAATGCACACTTTAATGGAGAAAGAAACACATAACATAGAACATATAGAAGTAAGGTCTCCACTGACCAGGACTAGAACCACCAACCTTCTACTCCAATGACAGTGGTTCTTCTCACTGAGCTAAACAACTTGGAGGTCTGGACCTCGACGGTTCAGCCTTTGTGCTCAAGGGTTGAAGAAACAAGACCAAACACCTTGGTGTGGAAGACTTCACCTTAACACACCTCACCACACCTCACCTCACCTCACCCCACCCCACCTCACCACCCCCCCACCCCACCTCACCTCACCTCACCACACCTCACCTCACCTCACCTCACCTCACCCCACCCCACCTCACCTCACCACCACCCCCCCAGCCCCCCTCACCCCCCCCAGCCCCCACCTCACCACACCCCCACCTCACCACACCCCCACATCACCACCCCCCACCCCACATCACCTCACCACACCTCACCACCCCCCACCTCACCACCCCCCCACCCCACCTCACCTCACCACCCCCCCAGCCCCCACCTCACCACCCCCCACCCCACCTCACCTCACCACACCTCACCACCCCCCACCTCAACACCCCCCACCCCACCTCACCTCACCACCCCCCCCAGCCCCAACCTCACCACCCCCCACCCCACCTCACCACACCTCACCACCCCCCACCTCACCACCCCCCACCCCACCTCACCTCACCACCCCCCCAGCCCCAACCTCACCACCCCCCACCCCACCTCACCTCACCACACCTCACCACCCCCCACCCCACCTCACCTCACCACCCCCCCCAGCCCCCACCTCACCACCCCCCCCACACCCCCACCTCACCCCCACATCACCACCCCCCACCCCACCTCACCTCACCACACCTCACCACCCCCCACCCCACCTCACCTCACCACCCCCCCAGCCCCCACCTCACCACCCCCCACCCCACCTCACCTCACCACACCTCACCACCCCCCACCTCACCACCCCCCACCCCACCTCACCTCACCACCCCCCACCCCACCTCACCTCACCACACCTCACCACCCCCCACCCCACCTCACCTCACCCCCCCCCCCAGCCCCAACCTCACCACCCCCCACCCCACCTCACCTCACCACACCTCACCACCCCCCACCCCACCTCACCTCACCACCCCCCCACACCCCCACCTCACCTCACCGGTGTGGGGGGGTGGTGTGGTGGGGAGTTGGTGTGGGGGCTGGGGGGGTGGTGAGGTGAGGTGGGGGGTGGTGAGGTGGGGGCTGTGTGTGGGGGTGGTGATGTGGGGGTGTGGGGGGAGGTGAGGGAGGGGGGTGGCCCCACCTCACCCCCCCACACCCCACCTCAACTCCCCCCACCTCACCTCACCGGTGTGGGGGGGGGAGGTGAGGTGTGGTGGTGGTGAGGTGAGGTGAGGTGGGGTGCGTTAAGGTGAAGTCTTCCACACCAAGGTGTTTGGTCTTGTTTCCTCAACCCTTGAGCACAAAGGCTGAACCGTCGAGGTCCAGACCTCCAAGTTGTTTAGCTCAGTGAGAAGAACCACTGTCATTGGAGTAGAAGGTTGGTGGTTCTAGTCCTGGTCAGTGGAGACCTTACTTCTATATGTTCTATGTTATGTGTTTCTTTCTCCATTAAAGTGTGTATTAAGTGGAATCTGACATTGGAACTTGTACTTAATTCATTCTTCTCGTCTCTTTGTAGAACAGTTTTCAATACATGTCAGTATAAAGGTGAAGGAGTCCAAGACTTGACTTCAGGGTCTTTAGCTCAGTGAGGAACAAAGCTGCTCTTGGTGCAGCAGATGTGGGTTCAATTCCTCTTCAAGGGCTTGTGTCTCTTTAACTTATTGCTTGAGTGTTTCAGTAGAAGCAGTGAGTATAAAGGTGAGAACGACTGCAGGACCCCAGGTGGCCGGACAGCTCACATGATAAACCTTCGCACGTGGAGTGCTTAGGTACCAACTAGACAAGGTTCAAATCCTGGTCAGGGAACCGTCAGGAGAACAGAGAGCCTTGACATCAAAATCAAGAGTTGAGGAGAGGCGGGGTAGGTCCCCTTTAGATCGTATAAGTTAAGGACACTCAATCTTGAGGGAGGGACTGATAATTAAGAAGAGGCGGAGTCTAAAATAGTCTAAAAAGAATCCGTAGGAATGTCAAGGCGGAAGAAAGAGGGACTAATAAAAGAAAAGAAGAGTAGGGAGATTAGGAGTTGTCCGGTCCGGGGCTTTTATTGAAAATTTTCACATAAGTTGAATTTAGAGTTAATATAACTCTCTTTCTCACCTGCAGGAACTTTTATGTCTCCTTGGAGTTTCACCCTCACTGGGACTTGAACCCAGGTCTCCCACATGCAAGGCACTGGTCCTCCTCACTGAGCCAACCAGCCACACTGGACATTCTGCTCGGGTTCCATTTATCCTTACGTTCGCCACAAACGAGGCTAAAAAAAAAAGAAGTAGAGACAGAAGCTGAAGAGGAAGCAGGAGAAGCAGAACACATGGTGGTGCAGTGGTTCAGTCTGTCAGACACGCTTTGGTGCTGCAGACTGACGGAGGTTCAAGTCCTCCTCACACCAGTTCACTTCACTAGAGGGGTTCAGACTACAGGCTGAGGTCAGGAGGGTCAGGTTGGGGGGGGGCAGGGGGTGAAAAGTCTTCTGGGGGGGGTAGGGAGGGAGGAGAGATGGAGGCAGGCAGGTGGAGAAGGAGGGGTGGAGGGGGAAGGGCTGGCAAAACACTTCGGTGGGTGTGGCGGTTCCCGTCCAGCCCTTCCCCAGGGAGGACAGAGGGTTATGCTGAACAAAGTTATGAATTTTTTTTTATTAAATTAACCCACAAAACGTGCAGCTCTTCAGTGGGTATGGTGATGAACTGCAGTCTTCTGTCTTGACTCCTCCCACTGTTCCACTCGCCCTCTGGAGGGAAGTGGAACAGTGGGAGGAGTCAAGACAGAAGACTGCAGTTCATCACCACATGTTCCACTCTGGAGGGAAGGCTGGACGTTGTTTGCTGCTCCACCGTCACACCACATGGTGGCGCCACTCAGGAACCTGGACACACAAACAACACTTTCAGAAAACACTCAGGTTTCGTCACAGATTTTCTGTGGCGCCATCTGGTGGCTCAGTACAAACATAACAACACAAGAAGCTGTATGACAAAGAAATAATCAATTCAGTCAATTATATAGTTTACTTTCACATTATTTAATTCCTAAAGTCAAAATAGAGTATTTCCAATAACAATTAACAGCATTTACATTATATTTAAATACAAAAAACAAAGTTTCCTCCAAAATAAATGTGGAAACGGGTCAATAAATGCAGTAACATAATTGCGCCACAAGACGGAGACACAGTCCACCGTCTTTTTTTGTACAGCCAAATACCTTCACTGTTAAGTAATCAAGAAATGTGGACAGAAATATTTAAATAATGTCAAAAGAGAACAATGACATCTGGAAAATGGTCAATAAATGCTGTGACATAATTCTGCCACAAGATAGAAACAGAGTCCACTCTTTCAGTCTGACGTTTAAAAAGAATGAAAACACTAAAAAGCAGTACTCTGATGGTTATTTAACCAAATGTAGAAGAGAAAATCTGTTTTCATGTCTCAGTCTGGTTTACATGTTAGAAAGAAGGGAAGAAGTGTAAACCTGTTAAATCCTACCCCTTTGAATCTTTATCATTAACTACATATTTAAGTCTTTTTACTTAAATTATCATCAAGGTCAATACATTCATACACTCAAATATCCAGGTCCAATTTATACTAGAGTTACAGCAGATCCATCAATTAATGCAACAGCAGCCCTCAGTGTCACGACCAAAACCATGTACCTTGTCAGTATCAACTCTTTATTTACATATTGAATTAAGTTTAATATTTGTTTAATTTCCACTCCTCACAGTGCATAGAGATGCAAATGAAAGTCTCAGACAACACTTTCAGAAACACATCTTATGTGGCGCCACCTGGTGGCTCGTTACAAACATAACACAAGAAGCTGCAGGAGAAAGAAAAACTACATGAATTTAGTTAATAAACAATGGATAAACAATGTGCTACTAAATATGTTTATTTACATCTAGAAATGTGGACATTTACTGTGGACAGTAATATTTAATGCCACCAGATGGAGACAGAGTACTGTTTCTTTACAAATAATTATCTTTGTCATTAGTTATTGTCAAGTACAACAAGAAACACATTGGAAATTTGTTACAGTAGTTTCATGTCTGATTTTACTTTAATTTCAGACTGATTTATAGTTATATAATATATTATATATATTTTCTAGTTTTGGTTCTTAGTTAGATTTACACAGAAAAATCACCTGAATTGATTTGTTTTTGTAATTTTAATGATCAAGGTTATCCATTAATGCAATGCAGCTACAAGTGAGAGAGTCCACTGTCTTTCAGTCAGATGTTTAAAGCTGAATTAAAAACACTAAATCAAGTCAAATTTATAGTATTGGTGTAGCGTTTAATAAAATATTGTGAATTATTTTCAAGTAGAAGTATGTTTTTTTTATAGGGAGAAGATGTAAAGTGTCTGAGTGTTCTAAAAAGCGCTATACAAATAACGTTATATTACCATTATTATTATTATTATTATCAACACAATGAACCACTTGAAGTTTTGAAACTAGTTTCAGTCTTTATTGTCACATATTGACAGAATTTAATCTGAACTGGACTCACAGATAAACGTCACAATCTGACAGAATCCTACTCAATGAAAAGCCTTTGCACTTTTGATTTATTTTACTCAAAAATGGAGGGAATATTATAGTACGACCTTCAAATTGTGAATGAATTTCAATAAAAAACGGAGGTAAGGTTATGTTAAAACCTCCAAATAGTGAAAATTGTGAAAATGAGTCGTTTCTATAAAACAATTAGGTTTGAAAAGTTAAATTGCTGTAATGTTTTGATGACCAAAAGGTTTTTATTGATTTTTGCATTTACAGAATAGCATAACTGACAGGAAATAGCACATAACCACATTCATCAAGAGTAACACAACCCCGCCAAAATAAAATGAGAACTAAAACAACCAACAAAACCCTGAGGTCCCAGTGGATCGACATCATGACACTAAACTTCTCAAAGCAAAGAAACTCCAGACCTTTCGATATTCAAATGGTACCAACGTGCAGGAAAACACTGGTATATCAAACTGTTGCTCCTCAGCAGCATCAGCGCCTCGTCAACTGGACTCTCAGTGGGATTCTGATTTAAGACTCGTCCCTGTTCAGGGTCCTCCCTCCAGACCTTGGACAAGCAGCCTCCCTCACATTGTTCTGCCAAGTATCGTCCTGGAAGAAAGGAAATACCGGCTAAAACCTGCAGACGCGTATATTGGAATAAATGTACTTTCCCATCATTCCATCACTCCTGATTTTCTATTTCCTGATTCAACCACAGACTTTCATTGAAGGCCTGGACATCGCCTCTCTCTGACCCACTTTATCACTACGTCATAGATTTAAAGACAAACGACGGCCAAGATGTAATGTGACGGAGACTTTAGTCTGTCTGAGTGTCTGACAAGTATTGAAAACCTTTGATTGTTTGATTTATAAAACCCTGGAGACGCGACTGTCCACCTCCTGCCACAACAACACACAACCACTCCCACATGGTCACATCGTTTTAATGCTCCTCATCATGCTTCCTACACTGGTCATGCAATGTAAACACTGGCAGGGAATAGAAAAGCTTCTTACTGTTCAGATGAGGTTCCTGCAGCTCCAGGATCTGCTGAGTCAGCAGACGGAGAACGTCCAGCCTGAAGAAACATCAGCGCCTTGAAAGAAGGAAGAGATTCTTCAATATTCACAACGTGAACTAAAGTGTCAGAGAATCACATTTCCATTGACCCTGAACCATTTCCTTGTGCTGCTGTTTAAGACTTTACCAAAAGTTACGTTTATATCAAGAAGCTTGTCTCGTGGATGAAAATGTTTGGTCTCACTTTCTCACTGATCAATCAGAGTTCAAACTGTTTTATTTCAGTCAGAAATAACATTTGGCCAAGATGCAGTCAGACTCACCTCGGTCTGTATGGAGATATGAAGTTAAAACTCGAACAATAAACTCAGTAAAACAGTGGAAGAGCACGAGGCTCACTCATTCCCTCAGGCTGCAGGTGGTGGACTGGTGAACAGGAAGTGGGCGGGGCTTCCCTGAGAGGGCGGAGTTGGTCACAGGAAACCAGGGCAAAAGGCACTCCCACCTCTGTCCACAAGAGGGCATGATTTCAGAAATGGAAGTTTGCCCTCTGGTGGTGTAAAGTAGTAACTACTACCACCGTGTAAACCCAGAAAGAAATAGATTACAATCAATCTTCCTGGATGAAACTGAGTCTCAGAGATTGAAACCACTAGTAAATGTTATTATTGGGACTGTTAGTGTACTTTACCATTGACTTGCCATGGTAACAGAGGCTGGACAACACAGAACCACAACCAAGGCGAAGTTTTATAAATTCAGAAATAAATCCAAAAGGTGAAAAAATAAAAAATTCCTTTTCATGTAAACTACAAAGCTTCTAGTTTTTTCGTCACGTGTACTGATTTGGTTAGGTTCTAAACAGTCAGGAGTTTTCTAGATTACAGTCCAGGCTGATCATGGCACAGTAGGGGGTGAGATTTAAAGCCCTGGATGATGTCGCCAAAAACCAAATGCCACAATGTAAAGGCTCAGCGGTCGGAGAGCAGTCGCTGTTTCCGGAGGACCATATTTTCTGACGGACTTGGGACCGGAGGGGACAACAGTTTCTGACATTAAGGAGAGTTTAATGAGACGTAAATAAAGTACTGTTGCATGATTAATGTCATTATGTGTTTTCAGATATCAGCAATGTTGATCACCGTGTTGAAATTCACATAACGTTGTGTGTTTGCTCTTTCGTTCCATCATTTGGTTCCGCTTTGGTTCCGTCAAATAATATTGTCCCCCGGAAACCAAGCCTGTTGTTATTGGGAGAATTCAATGAAGCATAAGTAAATTGATTTGAATTGAAATATTTTATTGTCACTGTTAGAAAAACAGTCCATATTAAAAAGCCTTTTATTCCATCATAATAATTTAAATAATTATTCAGCAGCAATGCTCTCTCACTTTACATTATACTTCCTCCAGGAAGAACAGGCTTTGTTTCCGGGGGACCATATTTTCTAACGGAACCAAACGATGGAACGAAAGAGCGCACAGACAACGTTATGACAGTTTCAACACAGTGATCAACATTACTGATATCTGAAAACACATAATGACATTAATCATGCAACATTACTTTACTTACGTCTCATTAAACTCTCCTTAATGTCAGAAACTGTTGTCCCCTCCGGTCCCAAGTCCGTCAGAAAATATGGTCCCCCGGAAACAGCGAATGCTCTCCGACCGCTGCGCCTTACATTGTGGCGTTTTGTTCTTGATGGTCATGGTGCACAGGACACAGGATGTGGAAAATTAATTATAGTGCTCAAGAAAATGTGATGAAATAATAATAATTTTAAAAAACCTGGTTGAAATTTGACAAAATTCAAAAACATCATTGTGTTGATTTTCATACATTTTATTCAAACGGTTCACGACCTTTCAGACCACACACTTCCCCTATAAACGCCTTTTGCCTGTAAATTCTAATTTTTCACAAAATCTGACACAGAAAAGAGAAAAAAGCACAAAAGAAAATCCCCGTTTGCTGTCCCTTCCGAGGCTGTGTGGCGAGAGTCGCCATCTGGTGGCCAGAAGTGGAAACTACAACCAGTAAAGAATAACGTGTGTGTGTGTGTGTGTGTGTGTGTAACTCAGGAAAGGAAGATAAGATAGAATGGAGGCAGGTGAGACTTACTTACCTGAAAATCAAAACCGTATCAATAAATACAATTTCCATTTTTCCCTCAAATAAATCAGACAAGACACAATTGTTTGGGTCGGTTTATTACCCCGCTGCGACGCTTCAGCTACAGTGACCGTGAACAACACACAAGCTTGCATAGAGAGATGGACTTTGAGTTGAGGACAGGAAGTGGAGGTGAACTGTGCAGCGAGGGCGCGTGGCGGCCATTCATCTAAACTTGTGTGGCGTTGATACGGTGGCTCAGGAGGGTCACGACGCAGAACTACATGCTGACGGACTCAAATTACATAGAAATAGATCATTTTCCAAACATTGTGTGAATCAATACTTCGTGTATGGAATCACAGGAGGGCCAAAATTAAAAAGGAAATAAATGCGGAAATACAAAGAGAATCAATAATACAATATATATATATATAATATATAAAAGGGAATAAGCAAAGACAAGATAGAAAAAGAAATGACAACATTTGTATATTTTATTTCTTATTGATTCTCTTTATATTACCACATTTATTTGCTTTTAATTTTGGCCCTCCTGTGATTCCACACTTGTGTCATGTTGGCCCTCGCCGGCCACCGTACTCCTCAGCAAAACACACATGGGCTTAAATATTATTTAAATTTAAAAACAAACTATTTGTAATCTAGTCGACTAAAACTGTGGATTAAATATCATCATGGAGTAAAAATAAAATAGCACTTTGTTGAATGATTAGATTTTTCAGAATACTTCATATATTGTGTAACAAACAAACAATTTCACAAGATCATAATGTGAAACTTCAATGATATAAAGTGAAAAACCTTCGAAACGTCGGCGGAGACGTGTGGCTTTAGCGTGAATCTATTCTAATCGGCTGTGACAAGGAAACGTCACGATTTAACATAAAAGCACAACAAAAATGTCAATAATGAATCCAAAATTAAACTTTCATATCATAACGGTGGTTTATTAAAAGGTGAAACCTCCTGGTGTCGTAGCGTGAAACGTGAGCGCCACATTCTCACACTGCGCTTTAATATTATAACGTGAAATAATGAAGACAAAGCACAGCGTCTGTCTCAAACCGCAAAACATTCAAATAGTGGAACATGGTGTCAATATATTCTGAATATTTTCACAATAACTAGACTTCGGTACCTCGTAATGTCAGACGGGAACATTTTTTTAACTTAATTTTTCACATTATCAATTGAAAATTTAACAATTTCACATATTTCATAAAGCGTGAAATAAAACGAAGGAGAAAATGTTGTGAAAACATTGTGAAATATTAAAACTTTATGACATAAAACCAAAAACATTGACCTTTTTTTTCACAATACAATGCGAAAATCAAATATTCCTTTATTTTGAAAACATTTGTGAGATTATGACATTAAAGCTAATCCTGTCAGAAGACATGACGTGTGCATTTTTTTTTTAAGACGTCGTGCGTGCGTGTGTGTGTGTGTGTGTGTGTGTGTGTGCGTGTGTGTGTGTCAAGGTGGCAGTAAGAAGCATGCGTACATTCATAGTGACGGGGATTCTGGGAAGTTTCAGACTTTCATGGCGAAAAGGTTTGTTTATTTTAAAAAAATGTGATTCAAAATAAATATTTTGAACGTTCAAGGTTTGATCTTCAATTTAGAAAAATTAAAAACACTGTATTAAAAGGTTTTTTTTTGTTTTACATATAATTTTGATTCAGCTCTTTTGATAAAATCATTTATCTAAATTTTTCGTCTTTTTTTCCACTTGGAGGTTAAGTGTTTTAACATTAGGATCTTATTTATTTCACATTCAAATCCTGTTTTCAAGTAAAACATTTTTTTCAGTTTCAAACTTCTGGCCATTTTTATTTAATCGCTTTTTTTTTTTTTTAAATGAACAAACCGTCCAAAAGCTAGATGTTTCTAACGAGCAACAGCAGAGATGTGGGGAAAGAAGAACGTCGACACGGTGGATTAATATTCCGGGAGGTTTTTGTTTTTAAATATTCTTTCTTCTTCTTTGTGTTTTTGATGTCGCCGCGGCGGGAAAGCGTCTGCAGGGCAGGAGGCCCTGCTCGAGGGCCGGAGCCACGTTTAAAAACAAACAAACAAAAACAAACAAAAAAAAGATATATATATTACTGTATACTTTGCCCCCCACAGCGCCGCCCTGCCAGACCTCCTGATCTGCTACATGATTGATTTTCCTTGATTGGAGATTCACGGTAAGAAACTTTAGAAAAGAGCATCTGCATCATTTCTCTGACTTAATTCTCTCGTTGACGCGTCGCTAAGTCGTGTTTTTTTAAATTTTTTATTAATGTATTAATTGATCCTAATCCGGTAGAAAAATCACTCCCTACGCAATCTACAGTATAAAGTTAGTTACATTCAGATCACAACGTCACATCATTAGAAAATCACCTTTCTTTTTTTTCTTGTTTTTTTTCTTGTTTTTTTTCTTCTTCTCGATGAAAATACTGTAACAACGATACCAAAACTTTGAACTGGGACTCCAAAAACCCGGTGAGGCCTTGAGGAGGGAGGGTGCAGGTACGACACGAGGCCACGGGGAGGCGCTGCTCTGCAGCTCAGTTCTGGATGAAAAAAAAAGAAGAAAAAAAAGAAAAGAAAAACGCTGACTCGGCTTCGGCAGCGAAGGCAGTGGACGCTTGGTGGTCGGTGTGTCTCTGGCGGGCGGCGGTCCGGTTCAGAAGGCAGTGCGGTTCGACCGTCACACGTGTCGCCGAGCAGGAGGAGGAATGTGTGCATGAGTGTTCACGTCTGACCCGGCGGCCTGGCGACAAAACCGTCGCCGGGGGTAACCGGAGCGTCACTCCAGCCCGAAGGTGCTGGTCTCCTCCACGGCGGTCAGCATCTTCTCGTACAGCATGGAGAAGGACGGGTACGGCGGCAGGTCCAGCCGGTTGAAGCAGGTGTGAGCCCTGGAGGACAGACAGCAGGGGGCGGGGTTAACCACAGCAGCCTCACCACCTCCTCCTCCTCCTCCCTCGTGGCGTTTCTATTCCTCCACCTGGGCAGCGCCGTCACCTTCCCCCACTTCTCCACGCAGAACCGCCGGGGTCCGTTGCTGCCGCGCAGCGAGGCGAAGCCCTCGTAAGGGATGCTGGACGTCCCCGTGACGAACTGAAAGCAACGGAGACGAGCGGTGACCACGGAGCTAGGGGGCACCAGAGAGGTGGATCACCCCCCCCCCCCCCACCCCCCCCACCCCCCCACCCCCCCAGACGAGACGGGGCCTCACCTGCAGCAGCCGCAGCCTCTGCTCGTTGTTGAACCGCTCCACCGCAGCCCAGAACCAGCGGATCACGATGTGGTTGTCGTGGTAACCTGGACAACGACATCACAACACTGACGCGTCAACGGGAACCACCCGCGTGAACCGCCTGAGGCTCCGCCCCCTACCTCCTCTGTACTCCGTGTTGTTCCTCCAGTCCGACAGGTCGATCTCCGCCGTGCCGGCGATCACCAGCTCCAGCTCCCGGGCGTCGAACACCGACACCAGCCGGGCGTCCACCACCTGCGGGAACCAGCGAACGTCACTCGGGGTTTTGGCTACGGTTGGCCGGCGCCGCGGCTCCACCCCCGCGGCTCCACCCCCGCCCACCTCGTAGAAGCCCCGGACCAGGCTCTCCGTCTGCTGCACCACTCCTCTCTCGATCCTCCACTTCACCATGCGCTCGATGTACTCCTTCTTGTTCTTCTCCGACACGGGGATGTTGGCGCCGCTGGGCTTCAGCTCCCTTTCTGTGATCTGAACGGAACCACACACACACACACACACACACACACACACACACAGGACGATCACACGTCGACCTCCGCCGCTCAAGCCGCGGGTTGGACCCCGGTGGCGGAGGCCGACCTGTCCGAAGACCTCCTCGTTGACGGTGAAGGTGAGGTCCAGCATGTCCTCGATGTCGTTGTCCTTCATCCACTGCAGCGACTGGTGGAACTCCTCGTCCAGGTACTCCAGGTCACTCAGGTCGCAGGGGCTGCAGAGTCATGGGCGGGGTCAGAGGTCAGAGGTCAGGTGGTGCTCTGTGTGTGTGGCGAGCCGTGCATCGTGGGACGCGTACATGCGCAGCAGGCCTTTGTAGAAGGGTCTGGTGAAGAAGGCGTCCAGCAGGTACTGGTGGATCAGCGCCAGGCCCAGGATACGGCCGCTGAACCGGAACCTGAGACGCAGAACAAACAAAGAAACCTTCCAGATTTCAGACACTGGCTTGGATCGGAGGCCAAAGGTCAGGGAACACGTCCCGTCGACGCTCCTCACCATTCGTGGTGATTGTCCACAAACGCAGACATGGGGCTGATCTGCACGGTGTAGGTGTCGTTGGCCGAGTACTCGAACAGCCCGTAGTATGGGTTGAAGAGTTCTCTGGACACCAGGAAGAAGAACTCCCTGGACGGCCCGCTGTAGTCCAACCTGAGGCCAACGCAGCGGTCAAGGGATTTCACACAAGTGCCTTCTCACAAAACAAGAGCAATATCCGTTGTAAACTCTGGCGGTGAAGCCTCCGCCACCCCTCACCCCTCCTCGCCGACGAAGCTCACGTAGAGCTTGCTGCGCTGCAGGTCTTTCCTGGAGTAGCACATGATCTGGTTGAAGGCGTCCTCCAGCAGGTGGTCGCGGCGGATGATCAGTCTGAGGGGCAGAGAAACCAGGAAGTGACATCAGCAGGCGTTTCTCACTCGAAAGAATCGACGGCGGCGCGGCGGCTGACTTTAGCTTCCCCGGTCCCTGGCCGTAGCCTTTGGTTTCCAGCTTCCTGTAGAAGTTGCGTAGTTTGGCTTCGAAGTCTCTCTTGTAGGGCGCCGGCGCTCGAGCGTTGGCTCTCTGGGTCCCTGTGGGCGGAGCCAGGGGAACAGACGTCAAAGAGAATCGCCACGGAAACCGTCAAGCGGCGCGAACGGGCGGAGAGTCTTACCGGGCGAGTTCTGCGGCGAGGAGACCGGCGAGCCGCGGGGCGACTGGCAGTAGCTGGGGTGCAGTAAGGCGTGAGGCGGCACGTAGGACATGACCTCGTCCTCAAACAGGCTGCGGGGACACGGCGAGGACGTTAGAACCCGGGCGGCGGGCGGGACGCCACCACGGGGGGAGGGGGGTGGGGGGGGGGGAGTTAAACCATACCTGAGCAGGATGACGAGGTCGGCGTCTCCCGACAGCCTGGCCAATCCCGACACCCCGTCTGTCCGGATCAGCTGCACCTTCTCCCTGTTGTCATAGCAACACCACAGTCAGTGTCAATCTAGTCCTCCTGGAGCCACAAAACGGCTTCAATTTAGTTTCACTATATATTCAAATACCTGCTTGTATTTATAACGTTTCATAATCACAATTGTTTTAAGTTAACCATTTTCTGTCACCTCAAGCAATTTTAGCTACTTTGCGGTTTTAAAATTACAGGATTTTTAACATTAAGCCTTTTAAGATATTTTACTTTTAGTATTTAGTTTCAGTCTTTTTAACCTTGCCCATTTTTTAGCCCATTTATCTACTTAATCTTTTGCAATATTGAGCCGTTTTCCCTTTAAAAAAAAAAATCATTTTATACAATTACATTTTTAGATTCCTGTTTATATGTATTCAGTAAATCTGATTTGAAAATGCATTGTTCAGTTTTGTTAAGTTCTCCTCTCTATATGTAAATCAGCTCTGTATGTGATACATTTATATCTTATTCTTTTAACTCTTCATAATGTATTTGAATGTTTATTCATATTCGCAGTGTTTGTACTGGATCTTCTTTATATTTAGAAATGTAGTTTGACTTAAATAACTTGTGTGTGTGTGTGTGTGTGTGTGTGTGTGTGTGTGTGTGTGTGTGTGTGTGTGTGTGTGTGTGTGTGAGTACCTGAGTGCGTGGTTGCGGTTGAAATCAGGCTGTCTCTCCTGCAAAATCTCAAAGATGTTTGGTTGCCGTAGAAACGCCACAATCTTGTCATTGTATGCTGGAGGACAAAAAAAACATCAGTCACATTTAATATCACAATAATGCCTTTTGTGTGTGTGTGTGTGTGTGTGTGTGTGTGTGTGTGTGTGTGTGTGTGTGTGTGTGTGTGTACTCACCCACTGGCACAATGTCTTGGCACTGCCCCCTGCTGGCGGAGGTGAAGGTGCTGGAGGGTCTTGGCAGGACGGGCGGTCCGGCGTGCCGGGGGTCCTCGCCCACCTACACAACAGAGCGCCAGTGTGAGCGGCCGCATCGCGTGAGACTTACAGAGTGTGTGTGTGTGTGTGTGTGTGTGCTCACCAGTCGCCGCGGGCTGACCTCGCCGGCGCTGTGGCTGCGCTGGCGGGTCAGGTGTTGGCGGTGGGCCAGCAGGCTCGGAGGGCGGGAGCTCTGCAGCGGCAGCCGGGGGTCTATGAAGGTGGTGGCGCGGCAGTTGTGGTCCACGAAGAAAGGCTGCGGACAGACGGGACGGTCAGGTTTCATCGCTTGGCTAGCGATGGGCGTTACCGCCGCCGCCGCCCTCACCTTGCCCGTGTGGTCATGCTTCATCTCCCAGCCCCGCGGCAGCTCCAGCTGCTTGTTCGCAAACATGTTGAGGAAGGCCACCAGGTCCCGGTTGTGCTGGTACCTCTCGAAGTGGTGAGCGTCCCGGCGGACCTTACTGATCATGTGCTTCAGACACGTGTTGGTGGTGAACATACGGTAGGCACTCTGTAAGACACGACGGAAGCAGTCAGTCGGGGTTCCAGGAGCTCAAAGCTTCAAATTCCTGCAAATACGCAGGAGTGTCCAGGTTGAGCTTGCGTGGCGGCGGCGGCGGCGGCGGTACGGGGGCGCTCACAGGGTTGGAATGCAGCACAGTGAAGAAGTCGGGGCTGGTGAGGAACTTGGCGCTGGGCGACTGGAGCAGCAGCGCGAGGCGAGACCTGGAGCCGGACGGCGCCACGCTGTTTTCCCTCCTCAGCTCTGCAACGCCACGACTCCACTTCAAGCTCAACACACAGGAAATGTCCGACAGCGGGGGACGGCGTGACGGCGTGCCTACCTGGGATGGAGGGGTGCATGTCGGTCTCGTCTGGCGGCGGCTCGTTGGCCGGCGGCTCCTCGGCTCTGCCGTCGTTGGTGATGGTCCTGCGTATGCTCTGGTACCTGCGGGGAGGAGAGAAGGGGGCGGGGCAGGTCAACGTCAGGCACACAGGAAGCGGGCCGCCAGCGCCGGGCCTCCGCCTTCCCACCTGCGGTTCAGCTGCTCCATCTGCTGGATGGAGTTGGACCTCTGGAGGGTCTGCGGCGCGGCGGGGGCGGTGGGACGCTGCCACGTGGTGGTCCGGTTCACGTGGTCCACGTAGAAGATGCGGCCGTGGCTGTCGATGCGCGCCTCCCAGTCTGGGTCGGGGCGACACGCCAAGAGTTCAAACCTACGGCGCCACGGCGGCGCCGGCGCAAGCAAGCACTCACAAACACTCACTGGGCGGCAGCGGCTCGTCCACTCTCTGGTAGCGGCTGATGTCGTGACGAATCGACGGCAGCGAGCGCACCGACTGGTGACCGTTCACCTGGGCCGGCGCACCTGAGGACCAGTCAGAACGCCAACGCCATCACAGCTTCCTTCATACAAGTCAACCCTCTTAAAGTCTTCAGTGAAGACAAGAATAAAGGGTTTAGAAAAATCGTTCATAGGCAAATATGGCAAATGTTGAGGGAAAAAAATACATTTTGAAAATTCCTCCAAATGTCAGGAAACATGAAACAATAAGAGTCATAATAGGGTTAGGGTTAGATGAGGGGTTAGGGTTAGGGGCGAGGGGGCGCTGTAAAGCTCGCGGCCGAGGCCGAGACCGCGAGCCACCTTCACCCCGAACCCTTCCAAGCCGACCCGGATCCATATTTTAAAAATAAAAACTATTCTCAAAAAATGTGGAGAAAATATCTAATGTAAAAATGTGTAAACTAAATAAAAATATCATAAAATAACAACAAATTATACACAAAAATAGAGATTATATAAAAAGAATTTATTATATAAGAAATGGGGATTAGAAAAACATCTAATGTAAAACAAAATGTCATAAAAAATGTAATGTTTAAATATAATCAAAAATGATAAATTATAGAAAAAAATTGAGATTATCTGAAAAATTTATTATATAAGAAATAGAGCTTAGAAAAAAATAGATATATGTTAATTGAAAAAGATAAATTATAGACAAAAAATAGAGATAATCTTTAAAAATTAATTATACAAGGAATAGAGATGAGAAAAAAAATTCAAGTTTTAGAGAATAAAGCGACTCACCGGTCTCCCTCTCCACCACGGACGTCCCGCCTTCTCCCCCTCTGGCCCCGCCCACCTCCTGGCTCTGTGTGGACCGCCTCCTCCACACCTCGCCGTCCTCCGGCTCCGCCTCCTCCGGCCCCCCGCCGCCCTCGGCTCCTGCTGACGCCGTCGGCAACGACACCCAGTCACGGTTAACACCTGCTCCCGTTTCGTTCGTTCGGAGCGAAGCTGTGACAAACCCACCGGCCTCGGGGAGTCCTCCCGCCGCTCCGCCGCTGCAGGTTGCAGCGGGCGCCCCCGCGATTGGCCCGTTGGCCTCGCTGCTTGACGACTCCGCCCCTTCCTCCTCCGCCTTCGGAGCCACATGTTTCCTCGTGTCCACCTCCTGAGGAGACAAGTCGGTTCGTCATACAGCCGTCAAGGACAAAGCGGCAGGAGAGCGGCGTCGGCGTCTCACCTGAATGGGTGACAGCGGGCCGAGGGGGGCGTTATAGACCACGTCCTGGTTGCCCCCCCGGCAGGTGCATTCTATTGCCCCCGGTCCGGCCGCCGCCGCCCCCGACGCTTCTCCGGACACCGGCGCCGCCTCCGCTGACGACCCAGAAGCGTTTTCGTTCCCGGACGCCGACGGTCCCGCCTGCGCCGACGCCGCGTCCTCGCCGGGTCCAGCGGGGGGCGTCGTGGGTCCCCCTCCTGCCCGTGAGCACGACTCGCCGCCGGAGGCGCCGTCGCCCCGTCCGGACTCGCCGGGCCTCCTGGGCGAGTCCGCGCTCGGCGGCGTCTTGCCGTCCTGGTCCTCGTCCTCGTCCGAGTCGATGTGCAGCATGGCGTTGAGCCGCGTGTCCGTGGGGAAGCTGGAGCGCAGCTTGGGCGGCGGCCCCGCCGGGAGCCGGTCCCCGGGGCTCCGGGGAGCCTCGATGGCGTCCAGGTAGTCGTTGAGCGACACCTGGCGGTGGGTGTGGCCTCCCGTGGCGGAGGCCAGCAGCTCGTCGTCGTCGTCGTCGCCCGTCTGCCCCGGCTCCCGCCACACGCCGTCGTAGTAACAAGCGCCGTTGGCGAGCGAGGGGCCGTCGTCGGAGCCCGTCGGCGAGGCGCCGCAAGTGAGGCGCGAGGACGAAGAGAGGTGGGGGAGGTCTTCGTCGTCGGAGGGGCTGCCGGGGTCGCCGTTCACCGCGCTGCCCAGGAGGGTTCCCACTGCGTCTGGAGACGCTTCTACAGGGAAACATGCATTCATTTACTGTACTGTAATTCAATTCAATTCAATTCTATTCAATAAGAAATAATAACTTTAATAAATCAGACAATGGTTCCTGGAAAAGCCGACATGTTTTGTTTTGTTTTTTTACACTTTTTCTGCACAACACAAACAATATTAAATTCCTCTGATTAATATTCTTGTGTATATTTTTCCAGCTTTGAACATCAAATTTGAAGTGTGTGTTTGTTCCGAGTCGAGCCATCAGGACTAACTGGGTGGTTGCCATGGAAATGGAAACCCGCCTGAAAGCCGCCGTGCACTCACCTTCCTGTCCGGTGGACGTGATGTCCACCCGGAACACCAGCTGTCCGCTCACGTGGTCCGTGGGGAGACGACGGCACAGGCTGTAGCTCACCGGCTGATCACTACACACACACACACACACACACACACATTTTTACTAACTTTTATTTGATTAATTTGCCATTTCCGACCTTTCACCCTTTACATTCAACATTTTATTTTAAACATTTTCACTTTGACAGTATTTCTGACTATATTTTGTATTTTAACCCAATGTTTCAACCTGATATCCGGTATTTTGATTTATCACATAAAATGCGAGAAAACATGGCATTTCTGAAGATATTACAGCAGTGCCAATTGTTTCTTTGGCACATTTCAACTTTAAATAGTTTTAGTTCATCTTGAGTAGAGTGACATCAAATAACAAGGCAAATTTATTCCTAATTTTTGCAAATAACTCTAAATTATTCTTGTTTCTATTATGTCTTTTGATTTCAATTTAGATAACATTTTTTTACATTTTATTGATTGCTTGTACCTTTATCGTCAGTTTAGACAAAAATGAAAGTTTTACAGTCACATTTTGTTACGTTGACTGAACATCTGTCAGGTTATTATTTAAATAGGTCAATATTTCAACTGCATTCTCGAAATGGGTCTGATTTCAATATGTAGATTTCAAATCCAAACATTTCGTCCTTCAAATAACTCCACAATAAATTCCATTTATTTTTTCCTGCTTTTAATTATCTTCGTGTTGCTTTTCTTTTCTTACAAGAGCTGCTATTTTCTTTATTTTATGTGTATTTTCTTGCTTTAATAAGCACTCAGACAGAGAGACGTCTGAGACTCTGACATCTGACCTCCGGCACTTAACCGGAGTGTCTCTGCATCCATGACGATCAATATGTCCTAATCCTGTGTGTGTGTGTGTGTGTGTGTGTGTGTGTGTGTGTGTGTGTGTGTGTGTGTGTGTGTGTGTGTGTGTGTGTGTGTGAGAGTGTGTGTGGACTGACTCGGCCGTGGGCCCCTCCAGGAGTCTCTGCACGGGGACGATCAGCTGTCCCAGGAAGCGCTTTATGATCGGCCGGCTTTTGGAAAACTTGTCCTTCACCTCGACCTCCAGCACGTCGGTCATCAGAGCCACGAAGGTGTACTTCTGGAAAAAAAAACAAACAGATCATCAGGACTCCGGAAAGACGCTTCACTCGTCCTTCTACGTCGACCAATGTGTCTTTTTAAGGCCGTGAAGGGAAACGGGCCAGAAACAGGGAATATTCAAAGTTGGAAACTTTCCATGGGAATTAATGGGAATAAAACAGAAATGTGCTCCTTTCGTGCTTGTGTTTTTGTTATTAAAATAATAAATAATAATTGTTCAAGAATTAAAACTAAAATTCTATTCAAATAAACCTGTTGAAATGACATGGTTTTTTAATTGTATTATTTTACGTGGACGTTTGCTTATGACAAAACAGAAATATTTACATTTATGTTTGTATATGGCGCCAATTTCCAGTTAATTCCCACAAATTCCCATAGAAAATGTACAATTTGGCTTCCCTTCCCATGGAAAGTTTCCGGAAAATGACTGAAGAGACGGACCTCTCCGCGCCACACGGGGTTGATGGTGTTGGCGACGATGGACGAGCGCCTCTCCTGGCCGTGGTGGGTGAACTTGGGGAGGCCGCTCCTCTTCCCGGGCTGGATGGACATCTTCAGGTAGGGGTCGGGGTTGAAGAACATGCCCTTCTTCAGGCCCGCCGCGCGGATATCTGCAGGTGAAACGCCGCCACGCGGTGAGCTGGACGTCCGACTGGCCGCTCCGACCGGAGGGTCGCCCGCTCACCTGACAGGGTGAAGCTGACCAGCTTCCGGCAAAGCTCGGCTCCCGACTGGTCGTCCACTTGGCCGTCGACGCTCACCTGAAACGAGGGTTTTCAAGGTTTTCAAACGACGGTTTCCAGGCCGACGCGACAACGCGACGGAAACGGACGTACCGGGACGCCGGCGTTCTTGACAGTGATGCAGGGCGTCGTGGCTCTCAATGCTCCACTCACGCCGTGGTAGTACTTGAAGCAGATCTTCGTCTCCGCTGTGGCCAAAGCACAGGTTACAGATGTGCAGAACAGATTCATCTGATCTCACGATGCTTGTCCTTCACATTTAAAAATCACGTTTGGACTTTGTATTTTCAAGGTAATAAAAAATTATGTGAGTGCTTAATAAAGCGTGATAAAGTGAGATATCACGTCGTGGCGAGAATCCGGGTTTCCACTCACGCTCCATGAAGTACGGCCCTGGCTCCAGCCGCCACACGATCTGACCCCTCTGGGTGCCGTTCACCCCGCGGTTCTTCGAGTCCCACACATTGGCCACGCATATCTCATCTGCAAAACACAAACTTACGTACATAAAATGTTCCTTCCCGCCGACTCCCGGCGCATTCGCACGCCGCTAAGGCAGCAGATAAGGCAGGTAATTAATTGGATCTTTAGCCGGGCCACCGAGGACGAGCTAATGAGGCCGCGGCACGTCGAGACGTTCAAAGTTAAACACACCGGGTGGGAATTCACTCTGGAATGGTGGGTGTGACGGCCGGCGGCTACGAGGAAGCTAATTTTCACATTAAAGACAAAATGTTAACAATACGGAAGAAGAAAAGTCAAGAATAAGTGTTTGCGAGTCACGGTTCCTCGCCGCTCCATCACTCACGCCCCATATAGGCCGCCCCGACGCATTACCGAATCAGTGGAAACAACAATCCACATTTAATCTCATAAATGTCTCAAAAAAAAGAAAAGAAAAGTTAAAAAAAAGACAAGAAATAATAAAGAAATGTCTCTCAAAAAAAGAAGAAGAAAAAGAAAACAAATAATAAATAAATGTCTCTAAAAAAAGAAGAAAAAGAAAAACGAAAACAAATAATAAATAAATGTCTCTAAAAAAGAAGAAAAAAGAAAAGAAATAATAAATAAATAAATAAATAAATGTCTCTCAGATTAAAAAAAAGAAAAAAGAAATAATAAATAAATAAATGTCTCTAAAAAAAGAAAAGAAATAATAAATAAATGTCTCTCAAAAAAAGAAGAAAAAAGAAAACAGAAAAGAAATAATAAATAAATAAATGTCTCAGAATTTAAAAAAAGAAAAGAAATAATAAATAAATGTCTCTCAGCACGTGGATGATCGTATGAAGCAGCAATTTCTGTTCTTGTTTAATAGAAAAAAGACACTAAATGTGGTCATTAGCCAAGAGTTCCCATGTCATTTAGGGGCGTGTCGTCGCTGTGGCGGTTCCCCGGGGAAAACCTGGCCTCTGGTCAGAAACCACACCGACGGTGCAGGAATGTGTAACGGAGGACAAATCGATGCCGACGTCCGTCTGCCGCCGGCAGCCTGGCTGGAGACAGAGCACGTCCCCCCGGGGGGGAAGACGGCCGAGAAATCCCGTCCCCCCGCTCACCTTTCACCGGCATTTAAAACACCGTGTGTGTTTCACACACCTGCACCAGGCTGAGTTTTTCACACCCGGGTGTGTCAAACAGCGAACACCAGCTGGTGTCACGGAACACGGCGCCATCCTGCCCCGGTTCACGGCGGCGTACACCACTTGTGAGATCTGAAAATGAGCTAAATGCATCTTTTCCACCTCGGCCGGCTTCGTACACACACTTCATGTTCTGGAATGTGAGTGGGGAAAACTGGTGGAAAGGTTGGGACAGTAACTCCCTTCATAGGAGGAAGAGGCACAAAGCTTAAAAAGAACTGAATATTGAGAATTATTCAGAAATAGATGACATGGAGTAGAAAATGTCTGATTAAAAGTAAAACAGTGAATACCTCAAAATAAATCAATACAGGAAATTGACATTGAGAATAAAGGGTAAAACCTTTTTAAAGACTAAATTAAAGTTTACATTATGCGCCTCTCTCCCACAGTCTGAACGGTAAATTTATCATCTGTGAATGAAGCATTAAAATCAACATCCGCTGCAGAGGAGAGAAAAAAAAAATCCCCACAAAGACTGAAGTGACTGCGACGCTGCAGGAAACGCTAAACAACCTCCTGAAAACCCTCTCATGAAGCCACGGCTGATGTTTTTCAGGTTACACACACACACACACACACACACACACACACACACACACACACACACACACACACACACACACACACACTGCAGTGTGTTTGCTCTGTTCAGCCTCTGTCATTCACAAGTACACCACAGAAGACAGAGTACACGAGGAAGTAATATTATAAGTAACATAATGCTTTTATATGCTCTTTACGCTGAGTCAGCACCACTTGTCATCATCAAGACATCCCCTCACACACACACACACACACACACACACACACACACACACACACACACACACACACACACACACACACACACACACACACACACACACACACACTGGATCCATTAGCTGGTTAATGCAGAAGCCAGGCTGAGGTAATGATGTAACCTTGAGACGTGGAGCTACGAGCCGCCACCTCTTCATCACTGTCCCACAACATGTCTTACTGCACCAGGAGGCAAAGCAGGACAGGAGTTAAGCGATGGTGTCATAAAGTGAACTGGCCTCATGGACGTCTTACAGCTACGGACGCATTTAACCGATTCTCAAAAGAATCACCAATGAAGGTAATTGGTGCTCAGCAAAGTCCAGACCTGTGTGTGTGTGTGTGTAGATCCACGGTACTGACGTATCGACGACAAACCAGCTTCTAGCAAACAGTCGACCACAACTGTGCCTGATTTCAAGCCGGACGACATTAAACACAAGCGGTCCGTTCTACATTTAGATGTACAACGTTCAGGAGCACATCACGTCTGACTCCCCTCCAAACGTCATGTCCACCGTTCAGCTAATTATCTGGAACTGATGTTTGACGGTTTGATTAGTTTTAGTTTGGCCGAACCCAACAAGTCCCAGAGCTTCATGCTTCTGATTTTTATATGCTTGTGGCGTCGCTGCTCTCAAAGGGAAACATAAAGCGAGGCGCTCCCCCACACCTCCGGCCGGCGAGTCTCGGTTTTCTCACCGATGTGGTAAAGGCCGATCCAGTCGGTGGCGTCCACCTCCTCCTTGATGTCCCAGGAGATCACCAGGTGGGCGTGGCCCAGCGTCAGCTGGTACATGGAGGCCGTCAGCGAGGACCGGCTCTCCGAGGTCACCAGGTCCGTGTCGCTATTGGCCCGCTGGAGCCCCATCCCCGACGCTTCCGCTTGGCTGCCCGACGACAGCGGCGGCGGAGAAGTGGACCCGGGGGCGGGGGGTCCGCCATCCCCCTGCGCCGAAAAGCTGCGCAGGTTATCCGGCCCGATGGTGTAGGGCCGGGCGTGCGGCGTGCGCCGGCGCACCGCCAGCAGGTGCTCCCGGGCGCTGCCATTGGGGGACGACGAAGACGACGGGGACGAGGACGAGGCCGTGGCGGCGGTCGCCATGACGAAGGGAGGCGGCGAGAAGCGGGGGGGCGACGAGGAGAGCTGGTGGTGGTGGCGGGAGGAGGAATGGGACTGAGGGAGAGGATGGTGGTGGTGGTGGTGGTGGTGGTGATGGGGGGATGAGGGGGCGGAGGGGGAAGATGATGAATGGGGGCGGGGGCGAGGGGGGAGGACGGCGGTTGCAAGGGAGGGGCGAATCTTGGAGGTTGAAGAGGAGAGCAAAAAAGAGAGAGAGAGAGAGAGAGAGAGAGAGAGAGAGAGAGAGAGAGAGAGAGAGAGAAACAAGGAGGGAGGAAGGAGAGGTAGTGACGGTAAAAAGCTGTGTGAACCAGTCTGGGATTATAAACTCATGGGAAGATACTTTGATTGCCCTTCAGCAAGGCACTTCAGGGTCCTCACATCCCTGGAGACGTCTGAGGGGTTAGAACGAAACCTTGAACCTCCTCGGTATCGTCTCTTTTACGTCTGGGAGAAAACGGTAAATCCAGGGACTCATGATGCACGGGTGGTGGGAGGGGATGGGGGGGAGGGAGGGGGGGGGGGGGGGGGGGCAGAGGAAGACAAGGATCCAGAACCCGCGTGCCTGTGAGTCCGGGGAGGAGAGGGTGATGGCGGGGCGGTCCTCCCATCCACAGGGAGGAAAGGGTCAAGGAAGGTTGGACACCTAAAGGAGAGGGAGAGAGAACAAGTGAGGTGAGTCGAGGGGGAAAGACGAGGGGAGTCGGGGTGGGGGGGGGGGTGTTATACATTCTAGTCTTGGAAGACCGAACCCGTACAATGACGACTAAAACCGCAAAGAGACCTCACACTGTACAAACTCAACAACTTTGTGACTTCCTCCAACAAGATAATCAGTCACAGTGTCAATATGTGACGTCAGCCTGCTGATCAAAGGTCACAGGAAAACGACTGGACTTGTTCAAAGAATAGCTAAAAACTAATATTTCCACACGCTCCAACTTATTAAAACTAAAGTAGCTCAGAACGATCACAAGTTCCTTTGGTTAAAATGAGAATATTCAGCTAATGACACGACTTCCAAAGCACACCAAGCCAGCAAACAAGATAAACATGCAAACTCGACCCGATCTCGCCACGAGGTAAATAAGCCTCGAGTTTCAATTTGTCGAAGTGCAGGAAGTTGAACCGGAACTATTTTAATGCTACGCCGTCATTTGAGTGCTAATAAACCCACTGATGCTTCAAGACACGCCGCCGCCGCTGCCCTGTGTTTTCCTCCTCCTCCTCCTCCTCCTCCTCCTCCCTTATGTTTGCATCACTGGTTACCGTGGCGACAAGGATTACATTAAACCAGGTCTCAGCTGCCACATCAGACTGACACTCAGCCTCCTCCTCCCTCCCTCCCTCCTCCCTCCCTCCCTTCCTCCCTCCATCACTGGTACAGCGGAAATGCACTCCCTCACCCACAGGCTCGCCGTCCCCCGGGACGTCTAAATTAGCTCTGCTGCCGATGAAGCGAGGGAGAGAGAAAGAGAGAGAGGGAGAGGGAGAGTAGAGACGGAGCGAGATGAATAATAGAAGAGAAGAAAGGAGAAGCTTCTGCCACGTACAAGAGATTTGCTGGAGAAAGATTGTTCCCATCACTTCCATTTGACTAAAATATTTCCCACTCCAGCTCCTGGAGTCCAGATGTTTCTCCACCTGCAGCACAACAACCATCAAATGGTGAATATGGAATTCTTTAACGATGTCAGCAGTACCACCGTTATGCTCTAGGTGGCGGTAATGAGTTCCTCATAGTTTGACAATGATCAATAATAATAGTAATATAGTCATTCATAAATGCTCGTACATTTTGGTGCAACGTTCAATCTGTCACACGTGTCACTTCCTGTATCGTTTTCGCCATTAGTGAAACTATCTGAAATTAAAAAGGTCAAAAACAGGAAAAAAAAAAAAAAAAAAACAGAAACAGTACAAACAAATTAAAAAGAGCCGCCTGCTCGATCCCTCCCCGCAAAATTAAAAGCCGGCTGGACAAACAGACGCTGCTTTTAGAAAACTAATGAGAAACGCACACCGACTCGTCCCCGATGCAGCGGCGGGATTAAAACAGAGAATGGGACAGTGGGATTTAATGTCGCTCTAATCCACTGCTTCAATCTGCAGCTTCCAGCTGTCCCACAAATCCACTTCCTCCCTGAACGACCATCCTTCAAACTTTACCGACTTCTGAGTTTCCTCTCGTTCGGGCAACGACTGAATCAACTCAGAATTATGAAGAATCATTTCCACTCACGGTTAAAACTCCCCTGATAAAAAACAAGCCGTAGATGTCAACCAAAACTTTTAGCAAGGTTATGCGCAAAATTAAAATGTCAATTAATTCAGGATCTTTCTTTTATGTTTCTTTGTTTAGGTCAGAAGCTGTTTAATCTGTAGTTTAAAAGTCAGATTTTGCACTTCTTGCCAATCGAATTGAGTAAAAATGGCTCTTTTGGTCAAAAAGGACTTCTGAGTATTTCTATATCACATCATATCTTAAATATAAGCTCAGAAGTTGCACAAATTGTTTGAATAGAAGCTGATGTGATAAGAAATTAACTGTTAGCTGCAAGTCTACTTTGGTATTACGACCATATTAAATATAAAGTTGCATATTTAGAGTAAAATACTGGAAATATTCACGCCTAATATTTCAATAAGTGGCATAAAAAACTAATCTTCCCACTAAAATCCAAACCCTGCTCATTTTCCTCTTGGCTGATGACAGTAAGGGTTTCTGATAAATTATGCAGGACGAGCAGACGTCAGAGAAGAAATACAATCCTTCAATAACTCAGGGTAAAATATGAGGAGGCCCAAAATAAAGTCACAACGCCAAGAATAGAAACATACGATGAAGAACGGTACTGAAATGTTTGGTGGAGAAAAATGTTGGTTGTCAAGGAAATTAACAGAAAGTTTATTTTAAATAGAAAGACGATTATTCAAATTCTATCAAATAGAGATTCTGAATCCAGATGTATGTCTAGTAGAAACACAAAAAGTGAACTATATTATACTTACAGTAAGAATTTTTTAAAAAACCTCACAAAATGTTGATAGAAAAGTCGATTTTGAAAAGTTGTGAATAAAAAGAAAATGTTCAAATAAAAAAAAATAAAAAAATAAAAAAATAAAGCCCCCAATTGCACTGAAATTTCAAGACAAACTAGAAACATAACAAAATATAGAGGAATGTTTCCATAAGATAAAATGTCTAGGATAAGGTTAAAAAAGTTGCAAATCAAAACAGGTCATTAAAGTTACTGCTCAATAATGAAATGCAGACTGAAAAGTACAAAAAGAGAAGAACTAAATGTTAATAAAAGCTTTGTGACGCGGAAAGTTTTTGACATGGAGACATAAAAAAATAAAATATGTTTGAAACGTAAGAACAAAGTAGAAAAACACTTGAAAAGTTAACAACAGATTCGAAGAACGATGTAAAGTGTGAGAACAAAGGTGAATATTTGAGAGGGCCAAAGAATTTAAGTCTCCAATAAAGACGGAAATCAACATTTCCAAGCTGAGGTGGTGAAAATAAGTTTAAAATGTTAAAAATAAAAGGCACCATTTCTAATAAATGTCAAGAATCAAGTTAAGACAGAGACTGAGACTCAAACGTTTTGTTGAGAATTTGATGTTGGAAGAGAATTTCCGTCGTTCTTTTATGTGATGGAGATGCAAACCTGACTGAGTGTTTGGGTTAAAGGTCGCAGCTTCAACGTGACGGGGAGAGAAGAAGAAGAAGAGGAAGAAGAAGAAGGTGAAGAAGAAGAAGAAACCTGGTGACGCTGCGGCGACCGACTGAGTTTTACTTCCAGGAGTTGTGGTTGGTTCAGTCAGAGCCACACTGACTTGTGTTTGTGGGAAAACACACACACACACACACACACACACACACACACACACACACACACACACACACACACACACACACACACACACACACACACACACACACACACACACACACACACACACACACACACACACACACACACACTCACGCACACACACAGTCCTGAAATAGCAGCAGCATGACTGGAGAACAATGAGACGGACCATCAGAGGCGACAGCTTCCTGTCCCCAGCACACCCGTCACATTCCTCTGTGCCAGTTTGGATTTCACTGCATTCTTCTGCTTTCCCCCTGACATGGACCCTGAGAGTCTCACCAAACACTCGCCCAAACACTCGTCCAAACAACCACCAAACACTCATCCAACACTCACAAAGCAACCTCCAAATTCTGGACAAACACTCGCCCAAACAACAGCCAAACACTCGCCCAAACAACAGCCAAACACTCGCCCAAACAACAGCCAAACACTCGCCCAAACAACAACCAACCACTCGCCCAAACAACAGCCAAACACTCGTCCAAACACTCGTCCAACACTCGCCCAAACAACAGCAAAACACTCATCCAAACACTCGTCCAACACTCGCCCAAACAACAGCAAAACACTCATCCAAACACTCGTCCAACACTCGCCCAAACAACAGCAAAACACTCATCCAAACACTCGTCCAACACTCGCCCAAACAACAACCAAACACTCGCCCAACAACAGCAAAACACTCATCCAAACACTCGTCCAACACTCGCCCAAACAACAACCAAACACTCGCCCAACAACAGCAAAACACTCATCCAAACACTCGTCCAACACTCGCCCAAACAACAACCAAACACTCGCCCAACAACAGCAAAACACTCATCCAAACACTCGTCCAACACTTGCCCAACACTCGCCCAAACAACAGCAAAACACTCATCCAAACACTCGTCCAACACTCGCCCAACACTCGCCACTCTCTAAGCAGCTCGCTTGGTAGAACGTTTGTTGTCAGATCTGAAAACAGGACAGAAGAACTGCAGGTTTTACTTCTTTTGGACTTTCAGAAGAAACAGGCCCAGGACCATTGTACAACGTGATGTTAAGTTAGCTTTAGCTGTAGAATACACAAGATTTGAATCATGCTAGCTTGTCGGGAGTCACTACCATGTTCGGTCTGCCTTTGTTCTTCAAAACTGAGGCTTTGGTTATTGTAATCCCAGTCATCATATCGTTACCTTCCCTGTAAGAATCAACAATTCCTCACAAATTCTCTTTCACTTGATGCAACTTTCCCCCCAAAACGTCCTTTCCTCAGAACCGAGAGTCATCTTGAGAAAACCATTGTACGGTGTATTTTTAGCTTCAGAGAAGATTTGTCAAGCCTGGGAAAATAACTGTGATGATATCGGGGTCATTTCCACTCGTCTGCAGTCATAACTGAGGACTTTGATTCGGACAGCCTGAGGCGTGAGGAACATTACAGAGAACGCAGAGTCTCGTCACAAGCCCTAAGAGCTCATATTACGGTACATTAACTACCTAAAGGTTTCCCAGCAGTACAAATCGTGTGTTCGCTCTCTCCCTGGCTTGTTTTTAAAAAGTGTGTTGTTCCAACCAGCCAATCAGAAATCAAACCCTATAAAGTGCCATCAGGGGTTTAGCCAATACAATCAAAGTAGGCGCCTCTCCTTTGACTCCTCCCACAATCAGGCAGCTCTGCTCTGGCACATGGCACCACGAGAGCAAGAGGTAGACAAGACCATGGCGAAGTTGGAGTGATTGGAACAATGGAGGACGACTGGTCGTCCTGGTGTGTGTCCGTCAAACCGCCTCCTCGTCACGGGGGAAAGTACCTAATACACGCTGCACTTTGTTTACATCAACGGAATGAAGTATTTCTCTAATAACTCAAAAACTTCCCATTTATCCCACTTAACGTTAGATATTTAATCTCATGGCCATTAAAAATATATTCATGTCTGGATTTAATTTTCGAGTACATTGCTAAATTATTTTCACCACTAAAATCAGCTACTTCCTCATAAGGTTGTGCATGAAATCTGTCCTTTCTTTGTAATAATACTGTATTTGGACAAATATCTTGGATTGGCATGAATGAAAGGTCAAATAATTTGATTATATACAAGTTATATAGCAGTTTATATTTTAACAGAAATGGACATTACTGTGCTGAATGACTTAGGAGTGCACTTTACTCACCGTGTGATCTATAAGAAAAGAAAATGACGGTCAGATGAGGATGAGGATGATGATGGAGGGTTGACGAGACCCAATGAGGACCTCCTGATAATCAGACACAGCAGATTACAAGAGGAAACACTGGGCAGCAGGCAGGAAACGGGGGCAGATGAGTGGGGCTGTTATTCTGGGGTTGATCTGATTGTGCCCTGATTTGATTTCCTCACCTTGTCTGACTGTGTGTGTGTGTGTCAGGTTCACTGGCTGGCTTTGTTGTTGTTTATGTTATGTTTGTGCGTCAGGCCTCAATATTCCAGTTTCCACCCTATAATGACTGAAAATTTGCACGTGCAAAAAACACATTTATTATTATTTATTCCAAATTTCACGTTAAAGGGAAACGACTTACCTTCGATGTGCTTCAGAGGACCGTCTGCACTTGTAAAAAATAATAATAATAACAATTTTTTTTTTTTTTAAACAGCCCGAACGAATCGCTTGATCACGGACGCCGCGGATCGACACGGCCCGGTGGGTCTCCACCGACGTCTGATCGGCTTCCCACGCGGGATCCGCGGCTCCTCGTCCCGGCCGCGGCGCCGCCGCCTCTCGGGGGGTCACCGCCGGAGCTCCGAGCGAAAAGCGCCTCCTTTTCCCCGACTAACGGCTCCGTCCTCCCTGCGCGCGTCGCTCCTCCGCGGTGCTGCCAGGCTGCGTTGAAAGACGCGTTCATATCTTATTTATTTGGCTCGACGGCTCCACATCCGCCGCGCCGCTTCCGCCGCGGCGCGCGCTCCGTTCCCCGGGAGGCGACGCTCCCATCCCGGCGTGGAATCCAGGCCGCCGCGCTGCGCTGCGCTCCGCTCGCTCCCGGAGCTTTTCCCCCCGCAGGACTCGGGTTTAATGTTCCCAGGCCTTGTTGTTGTTGGAGTCCATACTGGCCGAGCTCGGTATCATAACCACTCATCTGACACCTCCCACCCTCCTCCTCCTCCTCCGCCCCCCCCGGAGGACGACGCTGTCCAAGCCGGGGCCCGGGGCCCCGCAGGGGGTCACCCCCGCCCGGTGGAGGGGGCCAGGGCCGTCCCTCAAAAATGCTATAAAATCCTCTCAAAAAGTCAGGAATTTTTTTTTTTTTAAACTAAAACTTTCAAAGGATTAAACAACCTGACTTTTCCCCCCATTTAAAATCAAAATGCTGATTTGATTCCTTGTCATTTTAACATGAAACACAAATGTACCACTTTTTCCAATCCAAATTCTCATTTTACTCAAAATCCTGACTTTTTCTTCTCTCATAAGTCTGAAATTTAAGTTGTCAAAATGCTCTTATTTACACTAAACCCATCAAGTCTGACAATTTCCTCAGATGAATTAAAATAAATCAGGGATGTTGTGTGGTGGTCCTAATACTCTCCTGCACATGGAAACGGGTGGGGGCGTCGAAAAGGGGGCATGTGGGGATAAAGTGTCACCCAGCGGAGGGAGGGCAGAGCATGGACATGGTGGTGGGGGGCAGGGGGTCTATTTCCAGGCCAGTGACACTGAATACTGGACGTGTCCCGACACACAGTGACCAGGAGGAACGGTTCCACCACGGAGACACTCGGAGAAATAATCCCAGGCTTAATCCCGACAGTAAACAAAGGAGAGTCTGTCCTGTGGTTTTGTTGAATTACTGTGTGGAAATAGAAGAAACAACAGCTTCATGAAGGTTCTAATTGAGAAAGAATGTAGAATTTGTTCAAGTAACGCAGCCGATTGTCCTTCATTTCAAGACGCTGCTGAATATCAGACAGTCTGGATGAAAACGAAAGACACTCGACTTCCTTAATGTGAAGATACAATGTCTAGGGATTAGTTAAAACATTCTGAATAAAGACACCGTGTAAAATACACCTGTATCTTAAATATAAAAGGCCATTTTTTTCAGAATAAAAATCTAAAATATCCACAATATTGTGTTCGTCATAAAAATTATATTTAAAAAAAAATCTTTCGCAAAAACTAAACATCTTAAAGCTAAAATAAAGTACTTACTCAGTAATACATCCAGAAATAAAAAATATCCACCATGAAATAAAATTTGCGTAAAGTGTAAAAATTGGTAATTTTTTTATTATTTGTCTAAAATTAAAATATCCACATTGAAGTGTTAAACACAATAAATCTAGAAGAAAAATAAATAGACCTCAAATCCTCAAAACAACATTTGAAAAGTTAGAATGTACAAAATATGTAAAAAAAATAACTAAACCCCAAAACATTCATAGGAAAATTCAAAAGTACAGGATTGAATTAAGACAATTACTTAAATTAATGAAATAGTCCACTTAAATCTCCACAAGGTTTCCCGATTTCCAGAATAATCTAAATATCTGTTTATTTTTCATCTGAATTCTGCCTTTTCTCAATATTCCCAGAAAAAAAAAGACAGAATGCAGATTTATTTCCTTGAAATTTTGAAGACAGACATGACTTTTCCTCTTGAAACGCTGAAATTAAAGTTTGAATTCTGACTTCTTTTCCGCCGAATTTTTCTTCTATTAAATTTTGCCAGAAAATGTGGAGGTCGAATTCCGAGATTAAAGCCAGAACTCAGACTTTCTTCCTGGTTGTTTTCTGCAGAATTCTGGGATTAAATTGGGAATTTCAACATTAAAATATCCAAAATATAAATTTCAAAGAATATTTGAAAAACAAATCAAATATAGACGTCCATCAGTCCATCTGTCCATCCGTCCGTCCATCAGTCCATCCGTCCATCCGTCCGTCTATCAGTCCGTCCATCAGTGGCTGTGTGTGTGGTTCAGACCGTGCAGTGTGTGTTGACGAGTTGCCGGGCCAACTCCATGTTGCCGCTGGCCTGGTAGATGAGCGACAGGTTGAAGGCGATCTCCCTCCTCAGGTCCACCTGGTCGTCGGCGACGCCCTGCGGGAAGAAGGACGTTAAGAGGAAGAGGCGGGGGACAGCCGGCGGCGACGGGCGAGGCGGAGCCGTGCTCTACCTCCAGGCGGCGCGCCGGCAGCGCCAGGGCCTTCTGGTAGTAGTGGATGGCCAGGTGGGTGAGGCCCATCTGGTGCAGGGCCCGGCCCAGGTTGAACAGGCTCTCCTGGCACTCGCCCCGCAGCTCCAGGTACCGCCACAGGAAGGAGAACGCCTGCCAACACAGCGGCAGCGTCAGGGGACGTCCCGCAGGGGACGCGGCGGCGGGGCGTGTCGTACCTGTACCACCAGCGTGTGGCGCTTGGCCACGTACTTCTGCGAGGCCATGTGGAGGAGGGTGAGGCCCACACACAGGCTGTGCAGCGGGTGGTCAGGGTGGGCCTGGAACGCCTGGACGTACTGACCTGTCAGAGCAGCGGGGACACGGGAAGTCACAGCGGCTGCTCAGGCCTTCAAAATAAAGGTTTACATTTTAGAGGAGCAACAGGGCACGAGGGCTTGTAGCGGCTTTAACCCTTCGTGTTGTGGCTTTTAGTCAAGTTGTGACTTTAGCCTTCGTGTTGTAGCGTTTATATTAATGCTGTGGCGTCAGTCTTGCTGAAGCTTCAGCATTCATACCCATTGTGGCTTTAGCCTTTATGCAGTGGCTTTTACAGTCAAGTTGTGTCTTTTACTTTGACGCTGTGGCTTTAGCCTTCATGTAGCGTCTTTAACGTTCATCCGGAAGCTTCAGCATTCGTGCTCGTCGCCGTTTTAGCTTCGTCGTCGTGTCTTTTGCACTTGTTTTGTCATCTTGCCGGGAGCGAGCGTTACCCAGGGCGTGCTTGAAGCTGCCGGACACCATGGCGTTGTGTCCACAGAGGACGCACAGGGCGTGGTTGTCCGGGTATTTCAGCAGGAGACGCAGGCAGAAGCGATGGTGGCGCTGGTGCTGGGAGGTGATGGTCAGCTGGGGGTGGAGAGAGAGAGAGAAGTTAGGAACATCTGCACACAAGTAAAATAAAATAAATCAAACTTTTAAAAAGGGACAATGAGGCTCACCTGGTTGAAGATGTTCCAGAGCTGAGGAAGCTCCACGTTTTCCATGAGCATCAATCTGGACCAACCAGAGCTTTAGACACACGTTCTGCACTGGCGGGGTGTGTGTGTGTGTGTGCGCGTGCGCTCACCTGATGTAGTTGTAGGCCTTGCAGTAGTTGCGGTCGAGGATGGTGGCGGACAGGCCAAAGAACTCCAGCACCTTCCTGTGCGGCTTGTTGTCGTAGAAGGAGTAGAACTCCATGGCGGAGTCCACCATAAGCTCCGCCTCCTCGTAGCGCCGCGCCTCGCACAGCGTCCGCACGCAGCTCACCAGCAGCTGCCACCAGTCCTCCTTGGACAGCACGTTGGTCTTACCTGAGCGGCGACGCGTTTATCTGCACTTTAGTTTAACTGCTGATCACGTGTCGCCAGAGAAGCTGCCACACACACACACACACACACATTTGAACACACACACACACACACACCGGTGTTGTCCAGATAGGCGGTTTCATGGTCGGCAAACTCGGGCAGCATGTCCTCCACCTTCACCAGCTTCAGGTGAGTCTCACCAGACACGCTTCCAGAGCGCACACACACTTTAGCTCGCTGCATGGCCACCTGAAACACACACACACACACACACACACACACACACACACACACACACACACACACACACACACACACACACACACACACACACACACACACACACACACACACACACACACACACACACACACACACACACACACACACACACACACACACACCAGAGTTTGAATTCATGGTGACATCAGGTCGTCACCACATCATGTCCTCCTTGGCTGTAAGGACGAGTACGAGCTCCTTCCTGGAAGTTGCCTATCAGTGAAAAAACTCATTTACTAATTTAAAATGTTAGGATAAAAGGAGATTTCGTCAAACTTATGAGCAGTGAACTTTTGAAAAGGGGTCAATTTGGTCCCGGAGACACGAGGACAGTGGACCAGGCGGCACCTTGAGCAGCATGGAGATCATGGTGATCAATGCGTCCAGGTAGTCCTGCACCTGTCCCTGCGTCTTCAGCAGCGTGGAGCGATGCAGCAGCAGCTTCAGCTCCTGCAGGAAGCAGAGCGGACCCGTCAGAGCATTGCCGCCCCCGGACGATGTCGCGCGATGTCCGGGCGGCGCCACCTGCCTTCTGCGCGGCGGACGAGTCCTGGGCCAGCGTGTCGGTGTCGTACATGGACTCCAGAGCCTGCAGGGCCAGGTCCATGCGCCCCAGCTGCTGCTGCAGCGTGGCCAGGGACAGCCGGGCCTCCAGGTGCTGCGGCGCCATCTCCACCACCTTGGTGTAGCTGTGGGCCGCCGCCTCCATGTGGCCCAGGGCCTTCAGGCACTCTGCAACAAGCGGCAGGAACCCAGGTGAAACCTGGGAGACGGGAGCTTTTCAAAATAGCGTTTCGCTTCTCAGTCGAGGAGCAGGTTTACTTTTTAGTCCTGCTTTGAAACTCGCCTCTGGCCACAGGTGTGAAAATAAAATAACAATTCTAGTTACTTAAGAGCCTGAACTGTAGGGGTTTTTTATGTCGTCACTAAAAGTAACACAGATTTGACAAAATGTGGAGAAAATCTTTGAAATATCAGAAAGAAAGAAAAAAAACAGGAATAAATGGACGATATAACTAAAAAAAAAAGGGGCAAAGTTGAAGAACATTGAAATAATAAGGTGATTCATTTAGAATATTTAGTAATTATTACTATATTTAATAAAATACTAGTTCTGGGTGTTTCAAGGTATACTGTGAAGGGGCGCACTGCCTGAATCAATGTATATGAATGAAAACACGACATTGTGTTTATATGTGCGATAATTATGGATATATTTGAATTTTGTATATGTGTATAAAGAAGTCTTTGATGTTAGATGACATTCTTACTGCTATATTTACATATAAATACTATTTTTCATTGAATAATCAAAGATAATTATAATATATAACTATCAAATATTGGAGACGGGGCATCACTTTACAGGAATGTTAATCAGATACGTGATATGTATGTGTGAATGCATGTTGATATGTGTGGGTTTAATTAAACAGATTATTTTTGTAGAACTATATCTTCATAAGATGTAATTTATTTATCTATTAACATGAAATGGTGCACATATTTTGGGGATGCGTGTGTGTGAATACTCGATAATGTATGAGCACAAACAAACCACCTTAACTATTGGGTTAAAGGAATAAACCTGCGTGTCGCAACCACACCACGGCCAGGTTGTACTTCTCCGAGATGACGAGGGCCGACAGGAGGGGCAGAGCCAGCAGGTACTGCCCCTCCTCCAGGTACGCCTCGCCCACGTCCAGGTACAAGTCTCCGATCTCCTCGGGGCTCTGCTCCATCAGCGTCGCCACCAGATCCTGTGGAGAGAGGAAGAGGCTGAGCTCAGAGGAGGAGGAGGAGGAGGAGGAGGAGGAGGAAGAAGACGCTGACCTCCACAGGTAAGGAGACCTGCAGGTGGATCAGGCACACGATGAGTTTGGCTCTCAGATCCACGGGGACGCTGTCCGGAACCTCCACGTCTCGGATTTCACCTGAGACACACGTACAAAATGTATTTCTGCAGAATTCGCCATCCGGTACGCAACTTCTTCTTCTTCGTTTTAAATAAAAGCCCACAAAGCTCTCACCTCTGTCCTCTGCTGGAGTTTCCTCCTCGGGTTTTGAACCTTCTTCCTCCTTGTCGCCTTCCTCCTCCTCCTTCACCTCCTTCTCCTTCACCTCCTCCTCCCCTTCATTCTTTTTTTCACACGCCCCCTCGTCCGGAGCCGCGGGTTCAGCTTGCAGCAGAACCACGCCTGAAAACCGGACCAGGACCTGAGGAGACGCACAGGAAATCCTCCAAAATAAAACCTGCGTCACGGCGTCACGTTCCCCCGACACGCGTGTGACACACACGCAGTGACGCGCTCCCACCTGCAGGGCCTTGTGGTACTGGTGGTTGGAGATGTAAAGCTCCGCGGCCATGTTGATCAAGTCGTCGCTGACCAGGTCGGGGTGTCGCTCCAGAGCCTCCTCCACCACGCTGAGGGCCGACGCCAGGTCACTGCTCTCGTAGTAACTCCTTCACACACACACACGCACGAACACAGGTTAGCAGGCGCTCCGGGGACCCGCGGCGCCGCTCCGCCCCGTGCCCTCACTTGGCCATGTCCTTGGACAGCTGCATGAAGTGCTCCCCGTCCTCCAGCGGCAGCAGCGACAGGATGCGGCGGTAGCCGTCCATGCACTGCCGGTGCTCCCCGACGCGCATGTGCAGGCTGGAGCGCTCCCACAGGTAGCGCACGTTGGTCGGGTCGTACTTGATGGCTGCGGAGGTTCAGGCAAAAGTTTTGGGGTCACTCTTCCGAGGGCGACGGGGGGTGAGAGGAGGGTGAGGGCGCCACCTTTGGAGTAGCAGATGATGGCCTGGCGGATGTTGTCCTGCTCCAGCGACATGTCGGCCAGCCGGATCCACTCCTCGCAGTCGGACGGGTTGAGGTGGGCGGCGATCAGGCCAAACTGCAGCGCCTTGTCCATGTCCTCGTCGTCCTCGTAGATCATGGCTAAGGTGGAGAACGGCTCGTAGGCCAGAGGAGCTGGGAGGAAACACATTTGTTTTTTATTTTTATTTTTTATAAATTGGCGCCACCGCGGGAGGCGGGAAACGTGAGCGTGGCGTCGCCGTACCCTGACGGATGATCTCCATGCACATGGCGATGGCGTCCTCCTTCTCTCCTCGGGCGTAGCGGATGTTAGCTTCTCCCATCAGGCCGCGGAGAGCACGGGGAAGCTTGCTGCCGTGTCGTCGTCCCTGGCAACGGACAAACACATCGTCACACACACACACACACACACACACACACACATACACATACACACACACACACACACACACACACACACACACACACACACACACACACACACACACACACACACACACACACACACACACACACACACACACACACACAACACGCCCTGCTCCTCACCTTCATCATCTTCTTGTTTTCCCGGTTGAGCTCCATCTCCAGCGCGAACACGTCGCCCACCGTCACGTCCTCCGCTTCTTCCTCCTCCTCCTCCTCGCCGTCCTCCTGGTCCTGCTTCCTCTTCCTCCTCTTCCTCCCGCCGCGCCGCTTCTTCGTCACCGCCTCCACCTCCGCCTTCCGCTGCTCTTTGTCCTCCTCGCCCACATGGTAGTCCTTGTCCGCCTCGTCGTCCACGAAGCTCAGGCTGTCCTCCTCTTCTTCTCCCTCCTCCTCTTCCTCCTCCTCCTCCTCCTCCTCCTCCTCTGAAGACGCAGGCTCTGCTGTTCCTCCCAGGATGGAGGCGAAGGCGAGCTGGACTCCAGGACTGACTCCATCTTTTGTGAAGAAGTCACATTTCATTCAACTCTGAGAACATCTCCTCCATTAAAATTGCACGTGTCCCATTTTCAATCCAGAAATCATGAAATTTACACAAATCATGTGAATTTGACCATTTAAATTTTTTTTAAATGTGAAAACGATGAAAAACAAACCGATTTTGGCAGAGATCTGCTCCGAGGTGGAAGGCAAAGCGTCCTCTTCCTCAGTCACTTCTCCATCCTGAGGAAGACAATAAAAACTTGAGGAGAGATTTTAAATATACTTTATTGCTCTGTAGCCATTTAAGCTGTTATTTTCTTAGCAGGCTTCACTATTTTTTGCAATTTTATCTTTTTTTACTTGGATAATCATACATCAGCTTTCTTTTTTGTTTCGTTTTTAATCATATTAGCTGTTTATTTTGCCTTTTTCGAGACATTTGCAAAATACTTAGGTGTCTTACACATTTAATTAGCTCCATGTTATTCATCAGTTTTAGCAGCTTTAGCCATTTTAGCTATCCACCCTTTTTTAATAGTTTATAGACAATTTATCAGTTTTTTAACCTCAGTAGCTGTATTAAGTTCATTTTACTATTTATTCTTTCTGATCCCTTTAACAATTTAATGTTTGTTTTAGTATTTTCCTTTATCAGTTTTGCATTTGTTATCTGCTTATTTCGCTTTTATACATTTTTGTAATTAACTCAATTATTTTTGACATTTTTTCAATAGTTTATAGACAGCATGGCTGCGTTATCCTGGTTAAGCAACTCCGAATTCTTTATTTTTTAGTTATTTAGCCGTTTATTGTAGTTTTTAGTGTGAGGAGCTCGCTGGTGTCGGTCACCAGTTGACACGGAGGCCAAATAATCCGAAACACCGGAACTCACCCTGGCTCTCCGCTCGTCTCTCCTCCGGTCGAATTCCTCGAAGGTTATCCTTCCCTCCAGGTAGTCGATTAGCTCCGTGCTGAAGCCCGACATTTCTGCTCGCTGTGCGGCCGAACAGCCCGCCACACGGCCACTATCCGCCGGGGAGAACCGCTGAAACCCGCCGCTACTGCAGCCTGGCGCTCCAAAACAAGGCTGCCGCGCGGAAACGACGTCACTGGCACAACGTCATCACGTCATTACGCGAGACGCAACGACGTCAACCACAATCAAGCAAGTGGGTTAAATGTTTTTAATATAATGTGAATTGTTTGCAAAACAAACAAACTCAAAATATGACTTAATAGACAAAAAGAGGCATTTTTATTATTTTACACCAAATAAAGTTTGTTTCAACTTAAAAACAAAACGAGCACAGTTCATAAATTTGTCTATATAGATATTATAGATACAAAACCGTATTGTGTGACATTTAAGAACTGATGAACATGTATGCCTCTTTACCATTTTTAGGTTTAAGCCAGTTTTTGCATTTTCAGTTTTGGAAATGCAATGTTTGGATAAATAAAAAGGAGCTTTTCTTTTGTACATAAGTAGAAATCAACCGAATCCGTCATGATGTGATAACATGCTGTAAATTGACTTAAAAGAATAAAAAAACAAACATATATTCACCATTTTATTTATCATTTGAACACACTGAATTGTTTTACCATTATATCATACACATAAGAAGACTAATACCGACAACATATCAAAAGTAAAGCATGAGAAATAAAACAAGTTAAGAAAATAAGATCACTAAGTATCAATAAGTCATTCTGGAAATTAAAATAAGCTCTCCGATGGAGAAACGTAGTCCACTGTCACCATGACATAACAGTTACAGTACAGAGATCCATAGATTAGAGGGGCTGTAATCGATCAGCAGATTTGAAGAGGAAACACCAAGACGAAGAAAAGCGAAGACGTAGCGAGTCAGAAAAAATGACCGGAGCATAAAAACTCAGGCAGGATGAAAATAAATCTGGGAAGAATTGCCTTATGAGGGTTGTGAGGATGGATGTGATGACGCGGTGATCGTCTTCGGGGGGTTTTCAAGCCTGCGTTCACGCATTACAGCCGAGGAGCTGGGGGCTTTAATCTATGGCGGCACTGATGGCTAATCACATGACCATATAGGAGCGGGAAGGATAAGGCACACGCACACACCAAAGAAAACACTAGTAACTCTTGTTTCTGTAGGGGAAGGGGGGGGGGGGGGGGTCTGGGGGACGCCTTATCTCGGAGTAAAAGCATGAAACCAGCACAATAAGCTCTTTATTAACCTTTATATTTTAAAGATTTTATCAAATCCTCCTCACCCTGAGTCACAACAGAAGATCTTGATTTAATTTGTTCTTTTAAAAAGAAAGGTCCTGGACTTAAAGGAATTATATTGACAACCACATTGGAGTTACACACTCTCACTACGAAGGTGCAGTAAGGTCACGTTAACTCACAGCGGGAAAAAATTATCTTAAATATTCATATTAGATTAACACAAAAAACGTACATGAGCAAAATACTAACATTTGACTTTCATATATTCTTCCTGATGACATTTGTTGTTTTTTTTCATTTTCAATGTGAAAGCAATAATTGATCCTGAAGAAACATGAGAATTTATGATATTTTTACTTGTTTGTGTATTATTGTTCAGGTACTCAGCCACAGTATTATTGGCAAACATGATTTTCATTTAATTCACAAACTTTTTGAACAGTTTGACCGTAATAACTCTTTCACTTGAGACCTATTTGACAGTGACGCGCAAATTTGACCTTTTCCGCTGTAAAGAAATTACTTAAAATCTTTAACAACTTTATAAAAACTGCAATACTTTGACTTTTCGATTTTATTCATATTTATAGCAATGATTTGTCTTCAAAAATGTTTCACTTTTTGCATTTTTGGGAGAAAATTAGAGCAAATCTTTCAAGAAATTAAAAAATGTTATCCTCCAAAACATTTACTTTCCTGGAAAATAAAAATTTCACTCATAATATGTTTTGTTGTGACAACTAATTGACTAGAAATGAGAATAAAAAAATAAAAAAAATGCCTTCCTGTGTATTTTTTACTTTTGCGGTGACCCTAACGCACCTTCATTGACACACACGTCACCACACAGAGCCCTGTTTTCTCGTTATTTAAAAAAAAAAAACTATACTAAAAACAAAACAGTTTGACATATTTCAACTATTCCAACGTGCTGAGTTTCCACACACACACACAGCGTCGACGCGTCCGGGAGTCACGACAAGTAAAACATGGGGGATTTCTCTTTTCACCTCCCGGCGCTCATTCAGTCACATCGCAAGAAGATTTACAGGAACGTCACGACACTAATATTTCACCACGAGCGAGTAGTTTGGACACGTGGAGGGGAGTTTGTGGAGGAAGTGTGGAGTTTTTCACAAAGACGGACAAGCGCAGGACAACATCGCGCCTCCATCACATCGTCACTAAACAACAAACAAACAACAACCACACAAAAATAATATGTAGAAATATTAAGGGAAAATGGAGCAGGAATATCTGAGCTGCTTTTTTTTTTATTAGCATTTTGAAAATAAAGTCAATATGTTAAAAAAAGAAGGAATTAGTAAAAATAAAATCAATTTATTGCTTTAAAGTATAAAAAGAGAATAAAGAGGACACAAGAAGTGAAAATGTTAAAATAGGGTTGAAAGGTTTGCTACATGTATTCTGATAGTTCATATATTTAGTACTTCTCATACTTCCATCGTGTTTTTATGTTTATAAAGTGGGAGCCGGTTGACAAAGTTGTGAACACAGGAATCATTAATACTTTGTGTGTAAACTTTAGTGTACGTGCAAATGATTCCTGTTTGTTTGTTCAAATCAGTTCAATTCATTCAAAAAGACAAAATGTTGAGGAGTTAAAAGAGATTGAAGAAAATTAAAATTCAGCAGAAATGTTTTCAATAAATCTGAAAGTTTGAGTACTTTTTTTTTTATGATGGTTTTTTACTTTATTTCAATTTCATTCTCAAATTCTCAAAAATAAAACTGTTTAATTTTTCGACATTTTTTTTTTAACCTGGAACAAAAAAATATACATTTCTCAATGAAGAATGAATTATTGAAAAAAAGACATTTTATAATAAAAAAAAAGATTCTCAGATTCATTAAATTAAAAAATTATTTTTAAAAAGAGAAAAAGAATTTGGAAATTTTTCAGATTTGCACATATTTTATGTCATGAACTTAAAAACATTCTCAGATTTTATTGTTTTGAGTCCTAAATGTATTGTTGTAAATGTGTTTTCTTTTCATCTTCTAAATAATTGTTTTCAGATTTCTTATATTTTAAAATTGTCCATATTTCACTTTTTTTTGCATCTATTCAGTTAAAATTTTACATTTCAACTTAATTTTCTACATTTTGACTCCATTAAAAGGAAAAATTCCCATTGATCCCATTTATTTTATTTTTTTTAATTTATTCAATGTGTTAATTCGTTTTTTTCTCAAAAACTCTGTTATTAAAAGAAATCAATAAAAATCTCGTGGATATTTAAACTTTATTGTCAAAATGCTAAGTGTGTTTCCATAACAGAGCTTTTGTGTGCAGTAATTATAAGAACAAAGTCTCACAACTTGGACAAACTCGGTTGCCGTGGCAGCATGAAATGAAAATGAAAACAAACAAGGCAACATAAATAAAGTCACAGTACTTAAAGTGGATCTTCTGCTGAACGTCGGTCGTTTCTAATCCTTCCGGACACGACGACGGACATTAAACCTGGAATCACTGGAGCGCAGGGCGACTCCCATTCTCTCTCACCGCGGCGTCGTGGAACTGGGAAATTCCCACATCCGAGTTGGGAAAACAGGAAGCGAGCTGTGTTCTATTTTATTAAACATTTTTTGCGCCCAGCGACGCCACGTCTGTCTTCAGAGACCTCTGAAGGAAGTGTGACCCTGAACTCGGAGGGGGGAATGTTTCCCGCGTGACACCACTTCCTGGATTGTCGGCGACGTTTGGTACCAAGTTGACGGCTCCGGAACTTAACCTGAGTCTTCTGGCGGATTTGCTCGCCGCTCACTTCACCTCTGCCGCCGTCTAATCTGGAATCGCCATCCTCGCGCCACGTTTGTGGAAAGCTTGAGGCCATTTTTTTCTTTTTTGTTGTTTTTTTGGCACTACATAGAGAACGGCACGACACGGATTCACAGAGAAAAGTGGGCGGGGCCTGAGACGCGTAAACACAGAGGGACATGCAGGAAGAAGAGCGCGAGGTGAAAATGGAGGATGTGTGGAGGAGGGTACTGCTAGTACTCGAGTACCCCGATGACGAAGCTCCCGATTGGTCGAGAGTGGGGGGGGGGGGGGGGGGTCGTGGAGGACGGGCGGCGGCACGGCGGTTAGGTGAAGACCAGGTGCTGCTGGTCCAGCAGGCTCCTGGTGAAGTTGTTGATGGGCCCGATGGCGCTGAGCGACATGGCGTTGTCCCGCCCCCACAGCAGGTTGGGGCCGAACACCACCGCCAGGTTGCTGTTGGTCATCTTGTTCACCTCGCTGTTCGCCGACACCTGGGGGACGGACAGGCGGCGGCGGGGAGCCGGGTCAGTCGGGCGTGGAGGAGGCGGGGCAGAGGAAGCAAAGGGGGCGGGGCCTCCAGGACTCACCTGTGCCAGGAATGTGACGAGGTACCGCAGCGACGCGTAGTTCTCCTCCGGCAGCGACTCCACCAGCGTCTTCATCACCGCCGCCTGACTGTCGCTGGGAACGGCTGGAAGACGTTTCACTTTAAACCCTCGAGACTCTGACAGCCGACAAGCTCCGCCCACCACCTGACCACCGGCTGACCACCACCGCCTGACGGAGGTCCTGACCTCTGGGTCCTGTGTTGCTTTCACCTTTCATATCTCACTATTTAAAGTGTTTATCTTGAATACTTGGGCTCCTTTTCCTACAACTATCTCTTCATTTTGACCCACAGGAAGAACACACTGAACCCAAAAGCACAAAAATAACAAAAAATGCATTCATATATATATATGCTTGTATAAAGTCACGATTTTGACTGTACAGTGGATTTTACGTCATATTTCACTATTTGAAGCTGCTAAAACTGGAGTGTTTGCTATCAGTTTGTCGTTTCGACAAAGTCGATGAACATACGAGACCTAAAATTGCAAAAACAATTTAAAATACGAGCAGGTAAAGGACAGGTTTTTATATTGAGAGACTAAAACATGGACTAAAAGATGAATTAAACTGGAAAAGATTGGATTCTCACTAATAACTCACATTCTTTAATGAAACCTGGCAACCCTTTATGAAACCCAGAAACCACCTGGATCCCATTGTTTTGTTAGTTTTTTTTGTTGTTTTGTGTTTTGTTTTTTTTGTCTTTGCTTGTTTTTTTTCTACTTTCTTGTTCGTCTGTTTTTCTCCTATTTTATTTACTAATGTATCTTATGGATCTGCGTCCTGAATTAAGTTTCTCACTTCAGGGTGGGAAGAGACAAACGGACAATCGTGGACATTTATGAAGGACAGAGAAGCAAAACTGTCCTCAGTGGATATGATCTTTTTTTTTTCTTTTTTTCCGATAATGAACTTTATCAGATCGAATGACCCTTTTAATTCTCCAGCCTGTCTGCCCACACCCTCTTTGTTTCCCTTCTGTTGTAAAAAATAAAAACAACTAAACTACCATTTAGCATCTGAACATGAAAACTCAACTACAAATTTCTAATTATTTGAAACCTGCTCAAAAAATATCAATATAACAAAAGCTCATGATGATAAATGCTTTAAAAAAGCTTTAAAATGGCAATAATGTGTAGAAATATGATGAAATGCAAGTTATATATTGTCGTTTTAAACTCTCACACATAAAGTCGTTTTAAACCCTGAAACTGGACTTACAGGCAAAATTGACGATGTCGTTGTAGAGCTGGTAGGTCAGCAGCGGCTCAGGAAGTTCCCTCAGGAACGTCTTGAGGATGACCGCGGCCAAGTGGACATCCTCCATCTCCCGGAAGTCCACCGTCGTACCTTCAACACACCGGCGGCGAGGAAACGTTCAGTCCGAACCGTCCAGGAATCAGAGTCTGGCTTCGTGACGAGGAAGAGAAGGACTCGTACCTGAGTTGTACCTGAGCTGCACGTCCTTCACTAAAGTCACGTTGGCGGAACGTCTGAAGATCCCCTCCATCTCCAAACCTGACACACACACACACACATTAAGTTCTGAGTGCTAACAGCCGGGTGAGGGCGAGGGTTCTGATGTCTCACCGTGCTCTGACAGGAAGTCGATGGTGTCCCTCATCACCACGGGAACCGCGTCGTCCTCCACGCTCCTCTGCCTGAGCCTGACGCACACCAACAACACAAATAAGAGCCGCGTCTTCCCGCCGACCTCGCCGAGCTGCGGTCACTCACGTGGTGAGCGGCACCCCGAACACCTGATCCGGCAGGGGGGGGCTGCGCGGGGGAGACATGGGGGGCTGGGCGCTGGACTTCAGCGAGGCGCTCAGCTTGTTGTCGTACTCCTTGACCCGGGCGGGAATGAGCAGCTGCTCGCACTTCACCACGTCCTCCAGCTCCTTCAGGTAGCTCACGTAGTTGATCTTACGGCCAAACTTGAAACTGGGAAGCAGAAACCAGAAGGGGAGATTTAAGAAAAGATTCGCTCGGAAGGTGCAGTTCCCCAAAAAGGCCACCAGATGTCACAAGAGCCGAAAGCCGATATTTTTTTCCATTACGTGACTTTCTGGAAGGGTCTTTGCTAGAAAACAATACTTAGGACTATGGAGGACTTCTGGGATGTGCAGCTTCTTCTTTCCAAACATTTTTTCAGATTACTTCTTTGAATAAGTTGATCTGTTATATTTCATGAATGTCGTTTTACATACACACGGGATAACAAACGAGATCATGTCCTCTCACTACCAAAACTGAGAATGGAAGCTAAACCGCCATTGGCGCTTTATGAAACAGGAAGTCGATCGTGTGGAAGCAGAAACTTCTTAGTGCAGGAAAGCGGAAGCTGGAAGTTTTCACCGCAGAAAAATGTTGAAATAAAAAAATTGCAGTGAAATAAAGCGGCTTGATTTTTAACGAGTGACGTTCAGACGGCGGGAGGGAACCTGATGATCGGCTTGAAGAGGATGAGCAGAGTCTTGATGAACAATGTGGGGTGGACGATGTACAGCGCCTTGATGTTCTTCTTGTACCTGGAAAAACAAACGACGCAGACTCAGACTGGAGGCTCGCCACCAATCAGAGGAGGAGGAGGAGGAGGAGAAGGAGGAGGAGCTTACTTCCTGTCGAACTCCTTGTACGCGTCTCGCAACCAGCTGAGGGACGGCTTGTTCTCGCTGGTCAGCCCGTGGTGGAAGTAGATGAGCGTGTAGTCGCTTTCCACGTACTGATCCAGGGTTCCCTTCAGGTACCTGCAGGACGTCCAACGCCAGCGTTAGCGGGAGAGCGGCGAGGCGTGGAGGCAGAGCGTGCTCTCCGGGGGGGGGCGGACACTTACATGAGCAGCTTGTGGTGGTCCAACTGGTACTGCGGGGGCATCCTGCAGGCGTTGAACACGATCACCTTCCTGCCGAAGTTGTCATCGCCTGCAGGATGGCAGCGTCGCGTGACGGTTATTTGGATATCGGATGATTGAGTTTCATTTTTTATCATTTTCGTGACAAAATCATTTGATCAAACTTTCCCAACATCACCAAGTGGCTCATTTGTAGCGATGGAGGATAAAGGGGTAGTTCTACTACGGAGATCTTACCGGCCACTTCGATGATCTGATGCCTGGCGATGTCATAGAAGGGATGGTCCCAGGGCAGGTGGGGGGAGCTGGCGTCAAACTGCTGTGAAACATCCGCCTCTGAAGCACGTCAATCCAGGAAGAGGAGCATTAGCAAGAACACGTCCCCCCCTCCCTCCTCCCTCCTCCTCCTCCCCCCTTCCGACGTGTTTAAATGGCGCTCACCTGACTTGCTGAGCGTGGACTCGTCGGGGGGCCATTGCTGGTCCTCGATGGTGGTCAGCTTCAGCTGCCCCAGCTGTGCAGTGGCCTGGTCGTCACCCAGATCTACCAGCAGCTCCGAAGACATCGCGAACACACTCTCTCTTTCTCTTTCTCTCTCTCTCTCAACCCCTTTCAGAGCGACGCCTCACACACACACACACTCACTCACACAGCGCGAGGTGCAACCTGTAAGAGACGGAGACACGTCAGGTGGGATGAGGTTTGCGTCCGCCGTGAACCAACACTCTACATCCTGGAGCTTCTTCACTCTAACGACTGCACATCTTTCCCCCCTTTTTTTTTCTCCCCCTCAGTGCTTCTTCTATCATCTCCCATCCCCCTCTTCCACACACCCCCTCTCCGCTGTGTGATGTTATGCAGGCTGACAGCACGTTGCTTTAAATAAATATCGCTACAAACCACTGCTGCTGCTGCTGCGGCACAGTGAAAAACAAACTGTCACCACAGTCCGGCAAGAACGACAGGAACCGGTTCCTCCTTTCTTCTCTCAGTCTTCGCGTCACCGGAGACGCTTTCCCTCCCCGGGGGGCCGAGCAGCAGAGCAGCGCAGGTCACCACGTACCACCAAGGACGAAACACCTGACTGGGAGCTCATTCCCAGACATGACGCAACCATAAAAACCAAGGGCTGCTTCGGGGGAACTCGTTAAAGCGCGGAACTAAAATTCTAATTGAGCACAACCGTCGCGCCGCACTACACACAGTGACTCACACCCATGGTAAACCACGGCGTGTGAGGAAGCAGCGAGCCACTCGAAATGGTGGGAATCGACAAAACCAAATGCAAGAGAAGGACAAAAGATAGAATATCAAATCAGCAAACAGACAGACACCCCCCAGAGGGCAAAAACACTCCAAATGAGCATCACTGCATCCAGACTTCATCAATAACCCGTAACAACAAAACCAAACAATTGACAAAACTGACTGATTTTACAGTATCTCAGTGGAACATTACAAATAGTTTCCCTGCTGTTTTATCAGAAATGACAACAATCACTAATATTCTACAAAATGAAGCCCTGATGTTGCTGAAAGTCTGAATATTTTGACTGAAGCTGGAAGAAAAGTGAAAAAAACAACTGAACATTGTTGAATCCCGTGGAAATAAACCCTCCATAGCGACAACAAGATGAGAATCACCCAAGTAAAGCACGAGCAACAAAAGAACTAAAAGCTAAAAAGCTCATCCCACGCCTGTAATCCCCCCATTGTGAAAACTAAGTTCAAAGATCACTATCAATGGCCCAGCACATAATGAAGACGACCCCCATAGTGCAAACAAAACCTTCAAATGTGTATCAGTCCAGCTGGAATTGCTGTAATTCCAGGTCCTCGGTCTGGGAGACGCAGAAGCAGCTGATCATGTGGAGGTGTGTGATTGTTTGAGAATCATGTCAAAATGACGCCCTACACCACACACACACACACACACACACACACACACACACACACACACACACACACACACACACACACACACACACACACACACACACACACACACACACACACACACACACACACACACACACACACACACACACACACACACACACACACACACACACACACACACACGGATCTACAGTGTGTGTACCCAGCACCCTGCCCTGTTCAATCTGGCTGAAGAAAGCACATCGTGCCCCGGAGGGCTTGAGAAGCATTTGCCAGGAAAGCACCGGGGCAGGGATGAATGGCGCCGTCTTGGAGGGCAGGACGCCACGGCACACCGGGCGGGTTGAGCCTGAACGCACAGCAGCTCTGCACCAGGACAGGAAGACATCTTCCTCAGCTTGCAGGCGGTTTGGAAAGAAATCCAGCTGGCGGAGATCAATGTTCTGTTACAGTGAGCGCCAGGGCGTTCTCCTGATGACATCACAGCAGGGTTCACATTCTCTTATTACCGTATTATTACTCGTGGCTCAAATCACTGAGTGACGCAGCTCCTTATCAGAGCTGAAGGCCGCCTTTCCTCACTGGCATAATCAATAACAACAACGATGCTCCATCCACAGGATAGCTGGATGTATTGTATTTACTTTTATCCCATTTTACTCTTCTCCTTTGTTTGTTTTCAGCATATTTGTTGTTATGAAGCACGAGTGATTGCATTTTTAGCTTCATTCTCGAAATCGGGACTAATTCTGTGGAATCCTATAAAATTATAGCATCGTTCTTTAACAAGCCTCAAAAGGATTTGTTCTATTTTGACTCATTGTGAAGAGGAAGCATGTGCTTTAATGAGTTCACACACATCAGTTTAGTGTCATTTTATTATTACTGATGACATGAGTCGCAGGAGGGAAATAATTTCAAGAAAAATTTGTTTTTTTTCTTATCTCCTGCCATTTAACTAGAGCCGTTCTCTCTCCTTGAGCCTCGATGTAGAAAACCAGCCACCTCCAAACCTCCTCATGACTCTGCTGGAATAAAACCGCCTGGCACAGTTTCCATCTTATTTTGTACCTCTGATTGAATCAGTGGAAACTTCTATCACAACTCCTCTCAGCAAAGTCCTTCTGTGCCATGGAATACCACAGTTATGACACTAAAATCAAATATAACTTTAAACAAGCTCAAATAGAAACTCAGAAGTAAATGATGTTGCTACTTTAGAGCTTAGCTTTATTTGGCAGGAGCACTTTGCAATCCTGCTTTTAATTATATACAATCTTATTTTCTGGTACAAAAAAAGATGAGCAATAATTCATGCATCTTTTTCGGATCTTTGCCTGAAATTCCGAGTTCATATAAGGGAATATTCCCACCAATGTGTTTGGGAAAACTAATAGTTTAATAAAGATGAAACGGACACAGATGTGAGGGTGCCTGTTGATATGCCTGCTCATAATAGCAACATACACCTGATGGCCCCCCGTCACATCTGCCCAGGTGTCTGTTGATATGCCTGCTGATAAAAGCAACATACACCTGATGGCCCCCTCCGTCACATCTGCCCAGGTGTCTGTTGATATGCCTGCTGATAAAAGCAACAGGTGAGCTGCAGGTAAAGCGAGTTTTTTTATTTTCCCCACACATCGCCACAGAGAGCTAACGGAGCTACCGTAGCCACATTAGCTGAGGAATGCTACCCCGCGAGAGGTATTAAGGGCAGCAAGCCTCAGAAAATCCACCGCGGAGGGTGTAGCTAAACGTCTGGTACATTTATAACAGGAGCGGTTCCTCCGCTGAGTCACAACCCGCCTCTGAAGCCAGCAGAACGGCTGAAGTTCACCCCCCCAAGCGCGGCTAATGAAGCGCCGCAGTGAACCGCAGCGTTATCGCTCCCCATCGGAGCGACACGAAGCGCTCGAGCGGCGGAGCCGAACCCCCGAGCCAAGCCGAGAACACCCGAACCCCCGAGCCCTGTCGAAACAGAACCGAGGTGTCCGGTCCGAACCGGGAACGGTTTGTTTACCGTGAATCGTGAACAGTCCGGTGAGCTTTTGAAGTCGTTTGATCTGCTGACAGCAAACAAAGCTGCGTCAACACCCACTTCCGGTCCGAACGACTATCGAAGTAAACCTGTGCGACGCTGTTTACCCTGTCAAATTAAAAGCATGCATACATTCTTGTGACGTCTTTAGTTCAAGGGCAATTTTTATACAAATAAGATGTACCAGGGCATTTTTTTTCTTCAATAAACTGAAAAACTTCTACTTGTTTGTGTCTGTGTCATTATTCATATGTCTGCTTACAATGTTTACTCATATATGTCTATAATTATACTTGCACTATGTGTCCATTATGCTGTGTATATTATTTCTGCAGACTTAGTGGTGTAAACAATTTGACTTAGTCTATGACTACACACTTACGTTAAGTCTATTAATATATATCTACTATTTTGCATAAATTAGGGGTATAACCACTTGACCACCTGTGGCGATTACCTTACTTTCATATGTCTATGATATTACTGCATTTTTGTGGTTCTACTTGTAAATTTCAATGATTTTACTGTAGTTTTATGACTCACGAGACACAGTGACTTGTAAAGTTCAAATAAATAGACATACAGTAAAATCATAGACTTATACAAATAAGTCTAGAGATATAACTTGTATGTCTATGATTTTACTGTATTACTTTGACTCTACTTATGTCGGCGATTTTACTGTACTATTGGATTGTCTCTACCTGTATATGTCTATGATAGAAAAGTTTCGGTGGGTCGTCGTAAATATTGACGGACGGATCCTCCGGAGGGACAAACTGCTGTGAGGCGGTGTGAAGGCGAAGTGTGGAAGTCGGCGTTCACTGTGTATTTAACATTTAATCATGGAGAACTGAACACGCGCAAAGTATTTATTTATTTGTATTTATTTGCAACCTTGCAAGTCCGCACGGTGTCCCGTGTTATGTGGACCAGCGGGGTCTGAGGATGGCGAGCCGAGCGACGCACACGGAGGTGTTACGGGAGAGCTGCGGCTCCTCGACCCGGGGGACGGAGCGCGACGGAGCGGCGGCGGAGCAGCGGAGCCCCGGGGTCGGCCCGGAAGAGCGGCCCGGCCGGGGAGCCTGGACCTCGGCGCTGCTGTCCGCGCTGGGCTCCGCCGCGGCGGTGGCCGCCGTGGGGGGCTTTTGCGCACTTTTCTACCCCATCCTGAAAGGTGATTTAACTCTTTAGTCCACATCTGCTCAGAATCTTTTACTTTCACCGACAACCTGCTGCTTGACGTGGAGTCAAACTATTCAGACTTTCAGCAACATCAGGGCTTCATTTTGTAGAATATTAGTGATTGTTGTCATTTTCTTTGTCATTTCTGATAAAACAGCAGGGAAACGATTTGTAATGTTCCACTGAGATACACTAAAATCAGTCAGTTTTGTCAATAAAAGTCAACATTCAAACTTTTAAATCAGTTTTGTTTTCTGAGCATTTTAGGTCCTAATAGTTTAAGAATATAGTAAGAAACATCTTTACAGCTATTAGGAATGAACAAACCTTTCAACAATGAACAAAAAAGGTATGAAATGGTCATAACATCTAGATTTATTCTTGCTTCTAAAATAGCTTGATACTGTTAAATCAGCTTTTAACAATTCTACATTCAATTTTATTGTGTACTGTGTCATTTTTGTTTTTATTGTCCTATCCTGCTGTAACACTGTAATTGTCTAATCTCATCTTAAATCAAATCAAGTATTTTTTTAAACAATTTAAAAACAAACATGGATTCAATAAAATGTTAATTATTTATGAACAAAATCAAATAATTAAGCAGATTTTGTAACTGCGTTTCAGAGTTGCGAGCCGACCGGGTGAGGCGAGACGACGGCACGGAGGAGAGGATGCTGGGCGAGTTAAAAATCCCACAATGCATTGCTGTCGCTGGGGAATGCCAGTGTTTGAAACGGACGTTGTTCTGCAGGTTTCTGGAGCATCTTCGTGCTGTCGGCATTCGCGGGATGCATCTGCTGCAGCCTGTCCTGCATCCTCACATACCTGGACTCGTACCAGCCTGACGGAGGGTCCCCCACCACGCCCAACCCCACCGCGCCCGGCACCACACACTGCAGGTGACTTTACCGTGGTTTTAAAATGCTATTAATGTCATCATCAATCCCTTTTGTTACCAGCTTCACTGTAAGCATAAGTTACCGTTATTAACTTCTGTTATCGCAATCAGCATAAAATATTGCTAAATATGGTTCAGAGTCTGTCTGCTTTTGGCTCCAGAGACGTTTCCAGACACGAACACTACATCAGCTACGGCGTGGCTCTTCTGAACGGCGTCATGGCCGCGCTGACCGTCGTCTGGAGTCTCTCCTGAGGATGGAATCGTCTGGCACTTCAGTTTCAACGTAAAAGAAAAGCTTAACGAGCCGCGCCGCAGCGTCGAGCTGCACAACTTCCCGTTTCACGTTTGTGGGAATTAGAAGTGTGAATACGTCTTTGCTCTAGTGATTCTAAAAATAAACGTGATTTAAGTGTGAATTTGATTATTACGGATGAGTTTTGTTCATAGTTGAAGTTTTTAAAAACAATTTTGACTTGAGTCTTGACACCTTTATGTATTTTTTTTTAAATGTCATATTTTCATAATTAAATAAGTTAAAGTTAAAACTTTTTTAAAAATGTCAAACACCAGAATGTTTCCTTCTATAATTTATTCAAGTTATCCTTAAAAAAACAAAAAACAGAAAATACACAGCATGACAGCAACAAGTTAATTTCTTTGTTATTGCATAGATACCAAGAAAAGACTTTGTAAGTACTATTAACGGTGTGCGTTGTGACTTAGAGGTAAACTACATTTATGAACAAAATGGTGCAAAACAGTTGAAATGAAATCAAAACGACAGGCAAAATCAGAACGCAACATTTGGAAAAAGGAGATTAAAACATAGTGTAACCAAACCTCTCGACGCCGCTTTGACAGCAGAATCCAAGTTTCAATGTAAAGCGGCATAATTCAACTGTTATTTGTTCATTTGTTAAAAATCTAGGCAGCGAGTCTCGATATAGATCACAGTGGAGGAAAGAGGAAACCACCTCACAAGTTATTTTTTCACTTTCATTTACATTCTTTTTTTTTTACAAAACACTGCAGAACTTTTAACTGAAATCTTCACTATTTTCAATCTTTAGCAGCTGAGCCACAGTCGAAGTGCTTCCAGTGTTACTCTTTGTTTTAATTCACAAAAACATTTTTTGGTGATTCCAGATTAAAGTTTTCTTCTAAACAATCATATTTGGTTTGTAAAAATAACCTTTTTCATAGATTTTCTTTTAAAAGCCGAGCAAATAAAAAAACAAAAACAACAACCCAGAAGTCCCGGTTTATCACCCATGTGGCGCCACATATTTAACAAATCCCACAGCAAAAACAAATTTGCCCCTTTGCACCATCAAGCTGCCCTAAATACCCACGAAAGCTCCAAATGTAAAACTATGAAAATCCGTGCTGCTTCAGCAGAACTCTGGATAAACTTCAAGTGTCCAACATACTTTACGGTCCACAAGTCAGAAGCGAATGAGCTGTGATTGTTTTTGGCTTCTTTTGGGCGTCGTTTACATTGAGGAAAGAAAAAATGAACAAAAACGACGACAGCAGCGAGAGATATTTGATTTTTTCAGGCACTTTTCTCCAAACCGTCCCACTCATCAGTCAGTCTTCATGCTTGGAACAGGTAATGTGAGCAAGTCAAGTTTTAACAGTAATGTTCAATTGATATGAAAGTGAGGCACAGTCTTGTAATACCACCTTGTGTGTCGGGGGGGGGGGGGGGGGGGGGGGGGGGGCAGTGTTGAGCACGAGGAACGGGGGTGTCAAACCCCCCGAAACCGGCCAACATCAGGGTCAAATCCGGCCGGCGGACGACCGAACTCAGTGGGGAAAAAACACAAACAAGCACAAAGACACATTCGGAGTTGTTTCGAGATCATCATGTCTCATGTCAACAATCTCGCCCACCTCAGATCAAACTGGGCTGGAACAGACACACACCCTATAAAAGTGTGCGGTGTGGTTGATTTTAAGGCAAAGCGACTCATTGCACCCCCCCCCGGTGGTACAAAGTGGGATTACACGACAGGGAGCCTCCGACTTTCACTCATCTGCAGCTAGAAACTGAGCCGTTCTCAAGACAACGTCGAGTGTTAGTGTCATTTCTGTCGACAATCTCAAACGGTGTATTTTCTCAGCTTCACACGTCTTCAGACCTTCTGGAAGGTTCCAGTGTCTTCAAAACGACACCGTGCGGCTCCAGCAGAACAATCAAGACCCACGAAGGTCAAAAATCCCCAAAAAGCTCAGGATGTCGTATCATTTGGCCTCTTGTGGAATCAGTAATCCCATAAAGGAAAGCGTTTAGTCGTTTGGCCCTCGCTAAAGCTCAACGGCTGCTACTTGGTGAGGTTAAGTAGCGTTTGAATAAGAGACGTCCTTTACCGCCTCTCTGCTGACTGGTAACTGGAACTACACATCATGTGTACATGAACCCTTATGGGCCGTTTCCATAGAAACTGACATTCATTCCCACACTTCAGATAAATGAACAAGACTCAGCTGGCTGCTCTTTCAGTCTTTTCCCAATCTGTGGTGACATCTAGTGGTCACCGATGGTACGTACCGTTATAGGTTATACTGTATGTGGCTTCTAAGTCACTCAACTTTTTAAATAAGAATCAAAGGACCATTGGTCCAGACAATCTGGTGAAACAGGCCTTTACATGACCATTCTTTTGGAAATGAATATAAACTGTTAACGATGTCGTCTATAGAAAATGTGCTTAATTAAACTAGTTTTCGTGTGGATGTGAGTCTGAGGAGTGAATCTAACGGCGCGGCTCCAGACACACTGGCTGGGCTCTGATGGCGGTGAGGTGTACCGACCCTGACCTGGAGGATCGGGAGACGTGTGATCAGATGGAAAGAAGGGGAGGAGAGGCCGGCGCAGGAGGAGATGCCGCCTCAGGGGGAGTTCCTCCGTTCATCAGCACCTCCTGCTTGGACCGCCTCCTGGAGGCCAGCTTGTAGGCCCACGCCAGGAGGAAGATCCCGGCGATGACGGCGAAGTAGACGCCGTAGACGAGGAACTGAGGAGACAGGCGGCACATCAGGTCACGCAGCTCGGTTACGGAGGGAAGAGTGGGCGGGGCTTAGGGTGGAGGTGGATTGAGAGTCCTCACCTGGGTGAAGACGTTGAGGCCGAGGCCGGCGGAGTCCACCACGACCAGCGTGAGCAGCGACTGCAGCAGCAGGGCAACGAAGGTGTTGACCCCGAACACCAGGGCGTAGCGCTGCATGCTGAGGCTCGCCGCGATCTGATACCTGAGCAGAGACAGCGGCACAGCGGCACGTCACACCAACATCTCCTCTGGAGGTTACAACTGACCTCAGCCAGCTCATCAGAACTTAGAAACCAGAGATTAACTCAAAATATGGCAACAACTTTCACACCTGTGTTGATTCAGGCTCAAGTTCACCTCCTGTTCTGAAACGTTCCCACACTGAGATCCTCACGTCAGATTAACTGCTGCTGCTTTCTGCAATGCGGCGTTACACAACGCTCCGGGTTGCTCTCTTCCTTCTTTCTCAAACCTCCAGCGAACCGGTGACTCAACTTTCCCCATCAAGTCATCTAACCAGGAACTTTACCTCTGCTGCTGATGTCAACTGTCATTCAGAGTAAGACTCTTATCCCAACAATGAGGAAGACCTTGAACCGCCATCTGGTTGGACTCACGTGGCCACGGTGATGAGCAGCATGTAGGTGGTCCTGAAGAGGACGTAGGAGGCGTAGCACACCCAGATGTTCCCCAGCAGGTCCATGACGAACACGCACACGGCCATCAGCAGGGAGAGCACACACAGCAGCAGCTCGCCCCACAGCGACCAGGACGTGGGCAGGCAGCCCGCCAGCAGGGCGGCCAGCGCCCCTGCAGACACAACACGTCACTCACAGCTCCGCCACACCACAGTGTCGACCAACGCGGACGGCTTCGGCCTCACCGAACAGCGTGGAGAGCGTCTCCACGTAGCCGTTGTAGATGTCATAGTCCTGGGACGGACGGACCGTCTCCCACAGCGGCTGGGCGTAGTTGACGATCTGGAAGTATCCGCACGTGGCCAGAGCCCACCACAGCGACCATGCCAGGAGAGGCCGGCACCTGTAGCACTGCACGAAATCCTCAAACAAGATCTTCAGCACGCGGACCAGGCCCACGTCCTGAGTCCCGGCCTCCGGCGGCCCGGAGACCTGCAGAGAGACACCCGCTGATGGAGACGCTTGTTTTATCTTGCCGCCAGATGGAGCAGCTTCACTCACCGCTGAGGTTTTGGCGTTGAGGGGAGCTCTGACCTCCACGTCCTCCGGCTTCTCCAAGGAGGGTTTGCCGCCGCCTTGCTGCTCGTCTTCCGCCACGCCCGGACTCCTGTGAAAGAACAGACTCCTCTTGGGCCCGGGGAGGAACCAGGGGGCGACGAAGGCCACGGCCGCCGAGGCCAGCGTGACGTAGACGAGGTGGAGCAGCTTGGCTTTGGCCACAGACAGCAGGAGCTGGCCGGTCAGACACCCGGCGGCCGAGCCGAACAGCGTGGCGCTGCGACAGAATCCCGTCATCCTCTGGTACTGAGCCGGCTCCACCACGCTGTAGATGTAGGAGTAGTAGGCCACGTCTGCCGCCGTGGCGAGCCCGAAGAAGAACTCCAGGAACTGCATGGCCAGCGTGCCCTGTGCCCTCCACAGCATGGCGTAGGTCACCACCAAGCTGGTGGCCTGCAGCACCAACACGGGCTTGTAGCAGAGGTAGTCCGTCGCCAGGAAGACGGGGAACAGCAGCAGCAGGTAGGAGTACGTCCATATCGGATAGATCTCATTGACGACCTGCGGGAAACAGACACAACAAACACTGAAGACGACGCAGGAGTCACACGTCAGGGACATGAAACCTTTTTTTTTTTTAATCACAATCCGCAACGACGCTCTTCGACAGGAGATCAGCGCTGCAGCCTTGAAAGCAGGTGCACTAATGAGACGTACATTATACAAGTAAATACTGTCAATGATTGTGAAATGGTGGGTGAGTTGTGGCTTTTTCTTTTGGTACATCTTATCTGCAGTTGTTGAGTCTGACTCTGCTCCTTGGAGCCAAAGCAAAACGGCAACTTGTGAAAGTGTCCAACACCCCTTCAACTTTTTCCACATCTTGGCACATTAGAGCCATAAACGGAAATGTGTCTTACTGGGACTTTATGTGACGGACAAACAAAACAACAGATTCTCAACTTTAAAAAAACATGCGTCATTTTTCCACCCACTTCTGAATTATGCGGCACGCTGTGTTCAGGAGCAGCTCATGACGTGACGGAGGTCATTATTCAGGGATTAATCAGAAATCCTCAAAGGATCCGACTGTGTTCCCACGAGGGAATAATCTTGACAGCAAGACACGGAACGTACTGTTTTTATAAAAGTTTCAAGATGTGAATCAACATTATATAACATTATAATAAAGGGCGTAATCTGCTGAAGAAAAATACAGCTGTGCAGTAGCAGGATTAATGAGGCTATGTTGTTGAATGGAGCATTTTATATTAATTCAGATTTGACTTTTTAATAAGGGACATTTAATAATCCTATTCAGAACTGGACACCCTGAAAAATCTAAAGAATTAATCAATGGACCATTTTATCACCTTAAATACAACAGAAAGTGAACAAGATACCAGTTACATGAGAATATTTCAACTAACCTGACGTGTTTGACTTTAGGAGCCTTTGCTGACCTTGAGATAAAGTTTCTGTCTGATTTGTTTTTCGACAAGGAAACAATTGTGGTGCATTTTCTGGCAGGTGAATCAGGTAAAACCTGCGACGGTGTGTACCTGCCAAAAACTGTCCCTCGACATTTTACACCACAACACACACTTTGACATTAATCTGACAGCAACTTTGACAGTTTTCCAAACCCTCGGATTAAAATATGTCATAATAAAGGAATAATTAACAGGCGATGGAGTGAACTGAACAATTCAATACGGTTGGATGTAGATTATCATAGAGCAAAACTCATCGTAACACCTGTTGGGAAAAAAAAATACTTGTCACTTTCATAAACATTCTTTATATTGACTTTGGTCTTCAATTAAGTTAGTTAGTTTAGAATTGTGAAGGAAAGAGCGGCTAAAGCAGCTGTAACGACCCAAAGTCGCGCGGTGTGACGCAAGCTGTCGTCGGCGGCTGTTGTTAGCCGTTAGCCGCGGAGCTAACCAGTTACCGACCTCCGTCTCAGTCAGGTTCTTGTCGTGGCCCAGCAGGAAGGCGGTGAGGAACGGCTCCAGCGGCCGCAGGTTCGAGAAGAAGCCGTAGGCGCAGAGCAGGACGGTGGGGTACAGCCTGGACATGATGGACGCGGTGTGTGACCTCCATAGGAAACAATTACACACGCTGCGGACTCACGACCACTCCGGTGGCTCCGGCTGATACACGCCCACCGTCACTCGGCCCTGCCCCTGAGAACAGCGACCTCTACCGGCAAGAGAGTGGTACTGTAGCCGAACGTCGCTCCAGCACACTGGACCTCCTACTGGACAGACGGTGGTACTGCACCCAGGGAGCCATATACACGTAGAATCATGGACTTTATTAGAAGGACAAGTGTTCGTAGAATTATAATAAAGACAAAATATTTTATAATAAACTTGAAAGGCTTAAACGACTCGACTTTATTTTCTCTGACAAACAAAGTTGGTTTGTATGCATTTTACCAAACTACTCACCTAAAACACATGAAATTCAACCAAGGACCAATCTATTGGGACATTAACAACTAACCGTTTCCAAATAAACTGCCAAAAAATGTCCTTCATCCAAACACCGATTTTCCTTAGAATTTTTTCTTCTAATTACAACGAATACACCTCCCAGAGAGACTTGCAGCCTCTCAGAAACCAGGGAGCTGAGCTGTTTCCATAGGGACAAGTCACACAAAAGGAAATACAATACAAATGTTCCCAAAAAAGCAGATGAGGGACAGTCCATTGGTTTCCATGGTGATGAATGTGTTGTTGGAGAAGGTAAGGGTTGTACAGACATGGATAATTAGAAATTATTTCTCTTCCCACAAACAAAAAAGTCACGCAGCAGTCCGGCTTGTTAGGATTTGAGAAAGTCTTTATTGATAAACGTACATCACATTTCCCACCAAGCAGAGTTACACGAGGAGACCGGACCAACAGAGTGGAGAGTTTAACCCACCGACAGCACGGAGAAGCGATGGCTGGCTGCACACGGCTCATTAACGAGAACTGTGGAGCCACTGGAGATTAAATTGTGTTTTCACCAGTAAAGAACACCGAGAATGTGTGTATAAGAAGATAAAGCAGGCAGGAAATACGTCACACGTGGGAATAAATCTCAAGGTTCCGACACAAACTGGTAAATACAGCGGCTGGATGATGGATGGATAGATTCACATTCACATCATGTACCTTTAAGACAAAGTGGCTGATTTGGTAGAGCAGCCCATCAGGCCAACATCAACATTGTAATAGAAATGTGAAATTTGAAAAATAAAAAAAAAAGAATAAAGCTGAAACATCAAGAATAACTTGTGGAAAAGGGCATCAGTTTGTTTTCATTACAACACTGAAGAATGTTGAAAATGTAATCCGAGTAGTGAAGAATGTTCACAAGTTGAGAAACGAGAATACAGCTGAGAATTAAAAAAAGACACAACTTTGAAACTCTGAGGAGAAACAGTGGAAGAATTAGAACAAAATCCAGAGAGTGAAAGTGAATCTTTCTGAATTATCAGGAATAAAAGTATTTATTGACTTTGTTGGACCGAAAGTCTTCATTATTTTCATTTTCCTTTGTTTTTCATCATTATTTCTTGACATTTCATCTTTTTTCTTTGGCTGCACTTCAAACATTCGAGTCAATAAGTAAGAGGATGAAAACGCTCGGTGCGACTCTGAGAAGCAGCTCGTTTTTCAGAGGGAAGGTCAGAGATTTGGTTTTAAACTGAAAAAAAGTACAGAGAGACGTTGTTCCACACGTCGACGGTTACATTCATCGGATGGTATAATCTCTAAGACCAGTGAAAACATCCAGGTACAAATACTTTTTTCAGCGGCAGACCTTCCTGGAACAAGATGTACTGGAGAGAAACATGATTAGAGCGACGACGGGACAGGAGGGTGTGACGGAGACAAGGACACAGGATGATGGACCGGGAACAAACGTCACACCTGGTCCCGACATGAAACACATCAGGCTGCTGCTCCAGATGTGGGAAAGCCGGTCACGTCTCCGTTTGTCAATTTTCAACAAGACGTTGCCGAACTAAAAGCTCGGCCTCCAGTTTCGACGGGCAACTTTGTGAAAAGCGACACATGAAGTCACAATTCAGCCCGGAAATATGATGAAAGTGAAATAATTCAAACCGTCTCTGCTGTGAACACACACACACACACACACACACACGAGAAAAAAAAAAGAGAAGAAAATACATACGCTTGCACCAAATGTTCCTTTCACCCAGTTTTGTCACATACCTTGACATTAGCCCCCGGCCTGGCCCACACAGGAACACAGAGCAGCTGTACTGAGAGCAGAGCGGCGGAGCAGATCTGATCTGGGATCTGTCCGGCGAACGGGAAGTACAAGCAAGAGGCAGACGAGACGCCGGCGGAGCTACATGGTAAAGTGTCTCGTGTAATCGTATTCTATTGTGGGGATGACGGCCTGCACGAACTTGAGGAAGATCAGAAGATACCTGAGAGCGGCGGTTAGGGGAGAAACCGAGAAGGAGTTGACGAAACAAGCAGAAGCACATTTCCTTTCCGAACACTGAAACGTCAGAGGATACATGTGCACTCCCAGCTCCCCGCCGCCTTCGGCCACCGTCTCGATGATCTTCTTCATCACTTCCGCGTGTCTGAAAGCAAAGAGCCGCCATGTTGGTGGAGCCGGCGGCACCCGGGATCGACTCCACGGGATAAAGTCTGCGGGTTTGCGTCTCACCTGCAGGGGTGGACGGAGCACATGGCGGGCGGGGGCAGGTGGGGGTGGTTCTCGATGGTGACCGTCTTCTTCACGTGGTCCTGGCTGATGTCCTCGTACATCTGATCCACGGTCAGCGGCTGTCGGTCCTGAGAGGCAGAGCAGGGAGGTCGAGTCTTTGAGCTTTCAGGTCCTGGCTTCAATTAAATAATTAGGTTTGAACTTGTTTACCGAGGGCGAAGAGCAAAACATACCGTATTTTACATAAGAAGTATAACCGCCAAGCATTTTATCTCTGTTGGTAAAGTATTTTATGGGTTATTTGCCGATTCTGAGAAGGAAGATTCCTCAGCCTGAACGCATCATTGAGCACAAATGTCACTTTTAAGACCAGTTCTGGAGAAGCAGAGGCTAAAAACAGCAGGTATCTACATGAGGAAGTAGAATCTGGCGACACGAAGCCCATTAACCCGTGAAAATCCATAAATCAGCCGCGTCGCGTTGGGAAAAAAGTGGCTGCTTATCATTCCTGCAGAGGAATCAGAGGCTACGGTTCAGTTTCATCCTGTTGGGAAGACAAAGAGCGGCGAGATACAAACCTCGTCATATCCAAACAACCAGAGTCGGGGCGTCTGGTAGTATTTGTCATATGTGATGTACAGGTCGTATGTTCTCGTCTGCAGGATGGCGTCCTCGCTCCCCGGCTCCACTTTGGGTTCCACTATTTTGCTGGTGTCCAGGGTTGCCTGGAGACAAGGACGGGTCAGGTGACAGGACGAACGGCGGGCGGGTGGGTGGGTGGGTGGGGGTATTAAGACGACACCACAGAGAACACACCTCGTCTGTTTCCAGCAGGCCGCTCTCCTCGTACTCTGAAAACACCGAGACGTTTGTGAGGGACGAGACAAGCCGGAGGACGAGACAAGCCGGAGGACAATCGGCCGACTGTGTCGGGGCGGCGCCATACCTTCCATGTCGGCCGCTTCTCCTTCGTCGTCGTCTTCGTCGTCGCCACAGCACGCCGCAGACATCGCATTCATGTTCTTGTCCTGAACAATACGAGACGACGTCAACCAGGGGGTTTCGGGGGTTTCGTGTCCACAATCGACACGACATGAGAAGAAATGAGACGCTGACCTTGTTGTTGTCCAGTGAAATTTCCCGCACGGCATCTGTGACCCCCGACACACCTACACACACACACACACACACACGTTTATTTGCTAAACTTTGAAGGTTTAGGCACAATGGTGGGATTCAGAAAAATCGCGTTTGTTTTCAATTCCCTTAAATGGTGATAAGATATAATTTATCCCGAGTTTTCTTTTTTTTAATTTATTCTCATAAATAATCACCTCAAAAAAATTAATGTTTACTAAACTTATATTAAGACCTTATTTCTCACATTTTAATACTTTATAGTATTCCCCAACATCTTTACTTTTAATAAATCCCTTGCATTTTCACTTTATTCCAACTATTTCTTTTATTTCTTCAGTCAGGGCTCAACAAAATAAAATAAGCAAGATCAATGTTTCTTCCAAAACGAAAGGGTTTAGGCTGAGGTTCAACACTTATTTCACCTAAATCCTAATAAACAAATCGAAATACAAGCTGAAGTGAGAACTAAGCTTCATATATAAAGTGAAAAATATAATAACATATTTCATGTATACAAGTATATACAATATATTGTATACATACAATTTATGCAACACCAACAATTACACTTATATTCCCATTAGTATTTTATATACTATTATTATAATACTACTATTACTATTTAGTTATTATTATTACTACAATTGATCATACTGTTAATATTCCTGGTGTTTATTCTAGAGTAATATATTCTTCTATGACATTTTTAAATGTTTTTGTTAAAATAAAAGAAAGGTGTTGCCGGGCGGATGTGGAGCGGCGGCGGCCCACCTGAGTTGTGGTAGGTGTCCACCCAGCCCCCGTCTCCGTCGTCCTCCTCTATGATGGCCTCCAGCTCGTCGGAGTACTCCATCTGTTTACAGCGCTTGTAGCAGGGAACTGCAAAAAAATAAAAATAAAAAACACACCGATTGACACAAAAATGTACACAAACACACATCGGCTCGACTGAGACTCGCTCGCCTCACCGTTGCGCGTCAGGAGGAACTGCTTGTCGGGGGGTAAGTACGGCTTCACCTTCACTTCCTCTCCAGTCGCCCTGCAAGCAAATAAGAGGTTTGTTTCGGTACGAAGATGATAAACTAGACGGTTTCATACAAACGGAAACTCTGAAAATAGGGAAATCGTGTCCAAAACACTGGTGCAACTTTAGATTTCCCCAGATGTGACGTCGCACTGGGACACGAAGAGGAACAGCAGCAGGTTTAAGGGTCTTGACGGTTTGTATGAGTTGGTATAATAAATGTGTTTCCTGTTCAAAAATCCAGAAAAACAAACTAAATCAGCATTGCTACCAGTATTTAACAAGCTCTAATATCTCCTGCAATACGACGAACAAACACTAATCACAGTAGTAGAATTAGCATCAGCCTGAATCAGAGGATTACAATTACTACAAAAAACACTACCATCATATCAGGTCTAACCCCAGAACTAGTATTACTGCCAATATAAACCACAGAATTAACATTACCAGCGACATAACCTACCAGAACAACCAACATAAATCAGAGCTCCAACATCACAACCAGTTTGACTGTCAGAATGAATAAAACTCCCAATAAAAACAGTATTAAACACCACCTACAGTACTAACATTACAACTAACTTGACAGTTGCAGGTCAGAACTAATACCATCGATATTTAGAATAATTAAATAACTATGACATGGTCCTGGAAGCAACGTCACAGACTCCAGGATTCACACAGTTCTACAAGAACATCCTGCCTGTGGAGCAGAACTGGTGTGACGGCTTCCCTCACACCTCCAGGACTGAACCCTGAGGAGCCCTGAGGAACCCTGAGGAACCCAGAGGAACCCCGAGGAGCCCTGAGGAACCCTGAGGAGCCCCGAGGAACTCAGAGGAACCCCGAGGAACTCAGAGGAACCCCGAGGAGCCCTGAGGAACCCAGAGGAACCCAGAGGAGTCCCGAGGAACTCAGAGGAACCCCGAGGAGCCCTGAGGAACCCTGTGACGAAGAGCCACTCACCATTTCCATGTGGGGCAGTGATGAACCAGATGATCTCCAGCAGCCACGAACTGAAACACAAAACACACATGTCGGTGGACACGGGCGCAGACCAGGAGGGTGAACCTGGACCGGAGAGGTCCTCACCTCCTCTGGCGTGATGACTCCGGTCTCCTTGAATTTAGATTCCTGTGAGGAAGAGGAGCACAGGTGAGGAAGAGGAGCACAGGTTGGGCGCGTGTTTAATCTGACAGGACCGTGGTGACGCAGGGTCGCTGCTGTTGATAGGCGTTTGACGTGAAGTTTACCTTCAACACCGGCGTCAGAATCTCGGCCAGCCCGAGAGCGGTGCCCTTCACGGTGTTGATGACGTCCTGCATGTCGGGGGAAAGATCTCTGGAGCCGCGGAGGAGAGCTGGTTGTAGGAAGAAAACACTCTCAGTTATGTGGACATAGCGCCTGAGTCAGAGTCACATGACCAGCAGACACTCCCGCTGCACAGGTCTCGCGAGAAGACGGCACCGATCACATGAGCGAGCACTGCTCCCGCTCGACCACTCTCGCGAGAAGTGGCAAAGGTGGATTACGGAGTGAATCGTTAGGTGGCGCTGTGGCTCGTTTATCCGACGACTGACCGCTGCGACACACGAGGAAGACGTAGCAGCAGTCATAACAGCAGTAGAAGAAGAACACATGTTTACTTCTGGTGTGAAATACTTGTGTTTATGTTTTATTATGAATTAAAATGAGACGTTTGCGACTGGTCCAGCTGAAGTAAAGCCAGAAGCGGTGCGGAAGACACAGGTAGCGGCCGCAGCATGTGGAGGCCGCCGCTCAGGGTGCTCCGAGCCGGCTTCAGAGCCGCTCCGTCCCCCGGCTGCTTGACCTCCTCGTCCCGGACAGCCTGCTGCAGCGGCTCGGGGAAAACATGGACCCGACCGAGCGGCTTCGACACTGGCCTGAAGACCTTCAACAGCCTGACCAAACAGAAGGAGCCGCTCATCCTGTCCCGGGACGGAGTCGCGACCTGGTACCGAACCGGACCGCGTCCGCTGCAATGTTACTGAGCCAGAGGCTGACCCTCACTGGTGTGTGTGTGTGTGTGTGTGTGTGTGTGTGTGTGTGTGTGTGTGTGTGTGTGTGTGTGTGTGTGTGTGTGTGTGTGTGTGTGTGTGTGTGTGTGTGTGTGTGTGTGTGTGTGTGTGTGTGTGTGTCAGGTACAGCTGTGGACCTACTGTGTACGACCACGCTCACCTGGGTCATGCATGGTATGTAAACACATTATTAACTTAATAAGAATACTGTGTTTCCATCCAGTGATAAAACTAACAACTATGAACGCTAAAGATTCTGAATAAAAAAGTAAAAACATTGAGGTTCAAGTCAGAATTGTGAATTCTCTCTTGATTCTCAGCTCCTACGTGAGGTTTGACATCCTTCAGAGGATTCTGTCCCGGCTGTTTGGAGTCACGGTGATCCACGCCATGGTCATCACCGACATCGACGACAAGATCATCAAGAGGAGCTGGGAGGTAGAAACTGAACTCTTCTCTGCAGGTGCTGTTGACTGGAGCCACCCAGAGCTTCTCTCTCCTCTGGCCCACAGGAGAACGTGTCGGCGTCAGCGATAGCTCGACTGTATGAGGACGAGTTCAAGAGGGACATGCTGTCCTTAAAGGTGAGGCTTTACAGGGGGAGAGAACACATCTGTCATTAAAGTTCATCACGAGTAGGGAAAACATGTCTTAGACACATTTATTTGTTTTATTTGGAGACATTTTTCTTGCTCTGGAGGTTTTTTTCTGAGGTGCAGGAGCTGCTGACATACTGGCCTTCTGGTGTGTTCAAGGTGACTCCTCCTGCGGCGTATCTGAGAGTGACGGAGAACGTGCATCACATCGTAGCGTTCATCGAGGGGATCATCTCCAATGGACACGCTTATGCCACGAAAGGCGGTGAGCTGGTGTGAGGGGACGTCCTTATTGTGCCAGCGTTCATAAAATGGCATTATTTGCTGTGTATGTCCTGATCCTGCTGCAGGAGACGTGTACTTTGACCTCCAGTCGATAGGCGACAGGTACGGACACTTCGTGGGAGCCGTGACCGCTCAGGGAGAAGTCGGTAAGACTTTCAGTCCGTTGCTATTTTTATTTATCAGACAAACATTGAAAATGGTTCAAACTTAGTCTTAAGTAACATTAAGAATAAAGATACATTTCTTAGAATGAAATATAATTCTAATAATTTATCAAGATTTAGACTTTTCCCAGATTCAGTGTTTAATTAAATAATCATTAGTGACAACTGACCTCCGGAGTCGTTTCCAGAATCAGTGGAAGGTTCTCGTTGTGTATTTGTTTTGTGCTCGTGGACTCAGGCGGCTCGGAGAAGCGAGACCAGCGAGACTTCGCCCTGTGGAAGAGGTCCAGGCCTCAGGAGCCGTCCTGGGACTCTCCGTGGGGCCGAGGCCGTCCCGGCTGGCACATCGAGTGTTCCACCGTCGCCAGGTGGGGACTCAACGGCGGCTTCTCGTAGCGTGGGAAGAAAGGGTCACGGACGTTCTCGTCTTTCCTCAGCTGTGTGTTCGGGAGGCAGCTGGACATTCACTCCGGGGGGATCGACTTGGCTTTTCCTCATCATGAGAACGAGATCGCTCAGAGCGAAGCTTTCCATCGGTGTGACCAGTGGGCCAACTACTTCCTCCACTCAGGTACCAACTGGACCCGTTCATTTTAAGGCGAAAAGCTGCTTGAAAACACTTGAAATGTTCAGTTCTGATCTATTTTATGCATTATCCAAACAATAATGGTGGGATAAACTTTAAATTAGAAGTTATTGTGTTTTCAGGTTGTCCTGAAGCGTCAAATTGAGTATAAATAAGCCACATTCAGTTTAGAAAACATAAAGTCACATTTACAGTTTAATGGCTGAAATTAAACAGATGCACGACCAATTTGAATGTATTTTTTTTGTTTTCAGGACATTTGCACCTGAAAGGCAGTGCAGAGAAAATGTCCAAATCCTTGAAGAACTACATCACCATCAAGGTGGCGTCCCTCACACCACCTCTCCCACTCAGACACGTTCCTCCTCTCACCTTCCGCCTCTCCTCCATCAGGACTTCCTCCAGTCTTACTCTGCTGACGAATTCCGGATGTTTTGCCTTTTGGTCAAATACCGATCAGGTGGGAAAACGTTCCAGAAAGAAACTCGCGTCTGTCCTCACCGTTGGTAGAAATGTGCATCACGTAAAGACCCCGTTGACCCCGTGGCTCCCCCACAGCGATCGACTACAGCGACAGCAGCATGTCGGAGGCTCGGATCTCCCTGGAAACCATCGCCACCTTCACGCACAACGCCGAGGCCTACATGAAGGGTCAGCTGCAGGTTCAGCCTGTGCAGGAGGAGCCGCTCTGGGAGAGGTGCCCCCACGGTGCTCAGCCCGGGTCTGGAGTCCCCCCACAGGGCCGCTCGTACCGACCGTCCGTCTTTCTGCAGGTTGGCTGAGACCAAGGCGGCGGTGGCCAAATCTTTGGCGGACGACTTCGACACGCCGCGGGCCGTCGGCGCCATCATGAATCTGATTTACCATGGCAACTGCCAACTCCAGCCCGTTTCCACGGTAACACACACCCACTCAGATCACAGAGTTTGTTTTTAGTGGCAATGAGCTAAAAACTCCTAACTTGTGTGTGTTCAGGGTGACGCGGCGGCGAGGAGACCGGCGGTGTTCGGAGCGATGGTGGCCTACATCAGAGACGTGTTGGACGTGTTCGGGATCAGCCTGCTGCACACCGAGGTCTGTGCAGGCTGCTGCCGGGGTGCCACTTTCTCCCCAACAACAAGAGTTCAGAGGCACAAAAGACCTGGTAGGACCATGAAAGCTCCGTTAAGAGAAACTGCTTTGATCTCCACGCCCCGCAGGCCTCCTGTGACCGGAGCTCCGGCAGCCTGCAGGCCGTCGTGGAGCAGCTGACGCACTTCCGGAGCGAAGTGCGAGCGTTCGCGCTGGCTCGCCAGGACGACAGCAGACGGGGTCTCCACCCAGACAGGAAGCCCCTCCTGAGAGCCTGCGACGCCCTGAGGGACGACCTGGCCCCGCTGGGCGTGCTGATCAAGGTCCGCTGGACGCTCCTCCTCTGAGGTCGGCGTCGCCTCCGCCGCCTCACTGACGTCGTCTTCTTCTGTTTTCAGGACCGAGGGGCTTCGTCCACCTGGGAGATCAGATCCAACCAGAGGACGAGACCTCAAGAGGACTCGTCCTGCTGAAACTGAACTGACTCGATTCTACGTTAATGGACTCAAACGATCAGACAGGAACTTGATGCTGATTTCAGAAACAAGGTGTATGAAATATTAATTTAATGTGTTAAATGCTAATTGTATTAAAAAAATTTTGGCTGCAGATTTATAATGAAAATGACTCAAATCGGTGTTTGTTTTTTTATTAAAGATGCTGGTGCCAAATTAGTAGTAACATCTTCATGGTGCATATCATTCCTGATTCAAACCGAACCCAGTCGGTTCAGATTTGAACATTCAGACTCTTCACAGCTTCAAGAGTGATGCTGGTGTTGAATTACAATATTATGCAGACTCTGTAGTGACAACCCCATTGATTCTAAATGTCCATGTTCATTTGCTTCCACGTTAATTACTATGTACTGATACAAGTGAGAAGTTTTAAGGCTTTTTAAAAAAAATGATTTTCTCAAATTCTACAAATCTTAAAGAAGCAGCGACGATTGCACAGTTTATCAAAACCTTTTAATCGTGTGATCCGTCCTCGACTGGAAGGAGTCAGGAATTAAATTAAAGGTCCATGAAACTCAAGAGTCCGTAGCTGCATTTTTCAACCTGTTGAGTCGATTTGATGACGCAGCACTAAAGTGAGTTGAGGCTGGTGTCAAATCACAAACGGAAACCAGGTGGGGGTTATAAATACACGGGATCCTCCAGGTGTCAGGCGGCACTGCGGCTCTCGGGCGTCAGGTTGATGAGGGAGTTGCTGGCCTGAGCCAGCTCCGTGATGGACACCCGGCCCCGCCGTCTGATGAACGCAGCCACCGAGTCCAGCTCCTGCGGCGTGATGGAGATGAACTTCCCCCTGTCGTCGATCACACCTGCAGCGACACACAGCGGCTCGGCATTAGCGAGGTGCTTTTACGCTTCCCCGCAGCTTCCCGGTCAGTGCTGGCTCACCTGTGAGGGAGCCTTCGGCCAGCAGGTCCTGCAGTCTGGAGATGGCGTCCTGCGTCCTCATGCTGAAGTGAGAGGCCAGGTCCTCCAGGAGCACCACCTTGGAGCTCTGCGGGACAGAGGACAGTTAAAACCCTGCGAGCGCAGCCTGGAGGCCCCCGGCGGCTCGGCCTCACCTCGATGAACTGGATGAACTCCTGCAGCAGGTTGCGGGACTGAAAGGAGGAAGGAGAATGTCAGCGAGCTGCAGGAGGCTACATGCTAACATGCTAACGTGCTACCGCGCCGCTGACTCCCACCTGATCCTCGGACAGCTGCTCCTCCTCACCCTGGTCCTCCACCACGAAGGAGGCTTTGAGCCTCAGGTACTCCTCCTCCTCCCGTTTCTCCTGCTCCTCCTTAGCCCGTTGCTCCTCCTCCTCCTGCAGACACAAACAGTCTCAGAGTAAACTAGTTTGAATCTTTCAAATCTATGCTTCTTTGTTGTCTTTCTGTGGATCTCAACGGCATTAATATCCAGTGTTCCTGGGCTGCAGGAAGTGGAATAAGAGGAGATAAAACAAGACCGGACGGGATGGGAAATAAGAAGGATCAGACGGGAGACGGCACAGGAAACACTGGCTGGAGGACACCAAGTGGAACAAGAGGAGAAATGATGGGATGGACGACCTGCTTCTGCTCCAGCCTTCGTTCTTTCTCCTCTTCCTGTCGCTTCTCCTGCTCTCTCAGCTCCTGCATCCTCTTCCTCTCCTCACGCTCCTCCAACTCCGCCTGACAAGCAAACACATCAAGGAGACAATTTAACAAGAGACAGACAGAGAGAGAGACAGACAGACAGACAGACAGACGGCGGAGCTTTGAACCTCTCTCTGGGCCTTCTTGGCCTGCTTCTCCTCCAGCTTCTTCTGCTTCTTGGCTCCGATCTTGGCGGTTGGCTGGAAGCTCTGATGCTCCCCCTCCTCTTCCTCCTCCTGCTGCTCCTCCTCCTGCACACGCTCCTCCTCTGAAATCACCAGGACACGCTATTGACCTGCCCGCTGCCCGGCTCAGACGCCCATGTGGAGGGTGCAGGTGTCGGGGTTACCTTGCTCCACCGCGTCCCTCTGCGGCCGCCTGTTAGCCATCACGTTAGCCATCCTCCGCCTGCGAGGCATCCCGGCTCCTCGCTCCTCCGCTGCTCGCTGAGGGGGCGCCGCGGCCCGGGCCACGTTCCTCTGCTGCTCCTCATCACCTGCAAAATCCAAACACTCCAGTCACAAGTCCAGGAAAGCTGGGACACTTTTGCAAAATGTGCATAAAAGTAGAATGTTTGCTTAAGGTTCTATTTTACTGAATGAATAAAAATTTGAATTGGTCAGTGCTTAAAAAAACCAAAACGTTAGGACAGCAGGTGGAACACAAAACTGAACTAGGTGAACGTTAAATCAATTGCAAGTTATTTCTTCAACTAATATAGTAAACTTACGTAGGGTTGACAACTCATTGGAATTAGTTTATTTGTGAATATTTGCCATTTCTGCATTTCCTCATGTCTGTAAGTTGAAATGGTCCTAACCGGCCCCCGTAGTTGACAGCTGTGCTGACGTAGCTTCAAATAAATTCAACAGTTTAGTAAAAACGTTCCCATTAACTCCTTATTTTGAATCGTTTTACCTTCTCAAATATTACGCCTTTTCCAACAAATAACGTACAAACCCGACGGGACTCTAAATCTGGAGAAAAACACCACAATGCTAACATGCTAACGGCTAGCATTAGGTGAGCTGGAGGGGCTCGTACCTTCCTGAGTTTTCCTCCGCAGCTTCACCGCAAACACGATGAGGACGATGAGGAGAGCAGCAGCCGTCAGATACAGCACAACGTCCATGTCTGCGCTGACAATGTGTTAGATTTTTATTTTCTAACTACAGTTTGAGACTGCTGCTCCAGAGGACTCCTTCTTCGACTTCCGGGAGCATCGACAGTGAAGCTCTCCAGCGCCCCCTGCAGGACCGGAGTGCAACAAAGTGCAATTTTCCCACAGGCTGCAGTGTACTGTCGTGGTCACTCGATGGCAGACTGGCTGCAGAAACGCAAGTCTGCACAGTGTGTGTCTTCACACCGATAGACTCAGGCTGCAGAAACCAGCTCATTTAGCAACGATTAAAATGCAATATTTTAACAAATAGGTTATCCGGAAAAGGCCTTTGCAACTGCAAACCGAGGATACGACATGTACAGGAGGTATAGTACAAATCATCCGATTCTACACAGGAAAGTTTATTGGTTGGTTTGATGCATTCGAGCGAGGAAGATGCTTAATAATCTTGATTGACTTTGTGAATTGATAATCTACCTGCATCCAGAAACAGATTGCAGACAGCTAAATCCTAATTAAGGCTGCTGATGCTATTCACAGACTGGACATGGATCTTTAATGTTTCCAATAAACATGAGAATAGTTCAATAGTAACCAACAGAGAGAGGCGGTGGCACTGCAGCAGCTTAATTTAGCAGTAAAAATAAATGATCTCACTGAAGCTACATGCACACATAGTACCTTTAATACATTTGTAAATATACTCATTTAATACATTTGTAAATATACTCATATAAACCAAGACGTTCGGTCATTTCTGCCCTTGATTTGACCAAAAGCAAAGTTTGACACTCGGTGTGGTAAAGGCCTCTGCAGCTGGGTGTTTATCGTTTGACAGGATGCTGACGGAAAGAGAGAAAACAGGACGAGTGTCCAGTTCTCTGTTTTAAAAAGATGATGAGGACCTGAAACGTCGTGGGTTGGAGGGCGCGGTGGAGGCCATGGAGGTCGTAGAGGTCACGGATGACAACGGAAACCAGGGGACTGAAGCAGCGCTGGTGTGTTTGTGCCGGAGCATCATGAAACACAGTGTCTAAACATAGCCGGCTGAACTCATTCTCCGTTTCGTGCAGCTGGGAGAATGCCGCAGTCAGCAGTTTACGTCGGTCCGAGAACGTAAGAACGGGAGCGAATGAAAAAGTGAGGCTAATCATTTAATCCTCTCTCCCTCCCCCCACGGAGGAGGTGGAGGAGAGGGGGGTGGGTGAGATGTGACGGTACTTTTCCGTCATCGGTGACATCTGGAGGACACATCCTCCTTCCAGAGCTGCAATGTGATGCTGCCTTTCCGTCCCGCTGCTCGCTGGAAATGTTGTGTTTCTACCAACAACACTGCTCATGTGGGCGCACGCTGAAGGTGAGCACTGGAAGGACACCACGCATGCCGCAGTCTCGACTTCCTGGTTCACTGCTCAGGTGATCTCCAGCGGGGGGGGGGGGGGAGTCTCCAGAGGTCGGACCACGTGGAGGAAAAGGGGGCCAGTGCAGGTGTAGTAGTGGTGAAGAGGAAGCGGTAGTAGGAGAGTCGCAGTGTTCAGAGACAAGGTGACTCCTGCAGAGGAGAAAGTCCACTCACTCTACACACTCCGGGTTTATGAGGCGTCTCTCAGGACAAAGTCTTCAAACATCAAGACAAACGTACTCAAATTATGCAGAATTACTCATTTGCAGAGGGCGACGTCAAGCAGGGGCCCCGTTAGGAGGACGAGTGGGAGTTCCAGGGCCTCATCACCACCAGGAAACAGTGTGAACTTGGCAGACACCATAGATATAAAGCACTCGATGCCTTTGCCGCCTGTGACGTGCCTACAGCGCCGCCATCTTGGAGAGGTCACCCGCTCACGCGAAACATATAGATCCTATTTGCTACGAATGTTTTTATGGATTTTCTAGCGTGGGATCTATATGTTTAGCACGAGCGCTGATGGGCTGTGCGGCATTATATCTATGGCAGACACCCCCACAGTGCAAACACACCTTTAAGAAGTCCAGGACTTATTGCTTTAATTGACAATGTGTGGCGGTGGAAGGATCCCTATTGTGCAGCAAACACAACAGATTGTCACATTATTGGATGTTTCATCTGTTTTTATCCAGCTACTTGTGTTCACTCCGAGCAGCGGGGGGTAAGAGATATTCCCAGCATCCCGGGACTAATCTGCGCTGAGCCGAATGTTTGTGGTGAGGCTGTGAGAACAGACTGGTTACGTTTTCCGTAAACCTCCAGCGCCGATCCTCCAGGTCCCGACAAGCCGGACCACAGCGGGAGCAGACAATGGCTCTGTTTCCACAACTGCTCCTTTATCTCCTCGCGTAATCTGGTGAAAACATACTGGAGTCTCGCTGGAGGATTCTTCTGGTGCAACATGAAGTGATGCAACCGCCAGAGTCTCACATCTGAGTGTTATAAGGTTCAAGAAAACAGGAAGTGCGTGTTGGAATATGGGAACTGGGTTGTTTCATTTGTTAGGAAACTCCTTGAAGGAAGAGGGTGTGTGTGTGTGTGTGTGTGTGTGTGTGTGTGTGTGTGTGTGTGTGTGTGTGTGTGTGTGTGTGTGTGTGTGTGTGTGTGAATGAAGGAGCACATCCACAGTGCAACAGCAGTCTGACATCACTACAAACACATCCATGCTGCTCCAAACAGCACCATTCTGTTAGCACCGTTAGCACTGTGGGGGGATCTTCTGGAGATACTGCAGTGAATCATTTCTGTTTCAGCCAGTACCTCCACCGCGCTACAACCTGGGAGAAAAAGTTGCACAATGTGTTTCGTATGAGTTTCTTTTGCACCGTGGGGGGATCATTCTGAACCGTCCAGAAGCTTCTTCCTCTAAAGCCATTGTGCAAAATTTAGCCCTGCGTGATCCTGGCCTGCAGGCGTTTGTTATAATATTTGTTTGTAAAATGTTTGCGTGGTGGGGGTACTTGATAATCCAACAGAGGAACTGGAGAGACAACATCTGTTAATTTTCTTTTATGTGTTTGAGGAATTATTGTGTTTTTATGGGGGGGTTCGGTTGAGTTGGCACTATGAGGGTGTCTCATTAACTGTCTGTATAAAATATGATCCCTCATGAGATCCTATTGTCTGCACTGTGGGGGGGTTGGTCTCTCTACAAGTTCACTTTATTCTGACCTGTTTAGAATCGTCATTCAATTCAATTCAACTTTATTTGTACACCATTTGCACCATTTGGTCTTAAAACTAAAAGCGTTCTTTCAGTTTGAATGTGATTTAATAAGAATAAGATGACGAGTGACACGAGTTGCAAACTGGAGCGTTTGATGAGGATTTTGTGTTTTCGGCGCATTTGCTTGTTTTCACAATATTTAGATTAGATGGACTGTTGATCCCTACAAGCTTGTATGAAATACTTTGAAGCAGTACAGCAAATAAAACAACTTATTTAATTGTATTTTTTTAAATCTGCCATTAGAATCCGTGGGGGGCCAGTTTCAAATCAGACCTAACCCGACACCACTAAGCTCCTCCCGGTATCCGGTGCGACCCGTAACACACGCCTGATGCTTCACATTGATCAGGCCACGTTGAGGCCGTCGGCCGCGGCGCTGCTCGCCAGAGAGGAGTTGTGTGTTGGAGAGGTGAAGCAGCAGCCGGGGGAAGATAAGAGCAGCTGAAGGGCAGGCTGGAGGCCGACTGTCGTCTCTAAACACCGTCTGTTGACACTGTGTGCAGCCGTCTGCTGATCCGTAACAACGGGATTGTTTTCGTCACAATAGAAGCTGATGACGTCGGCCTCGGTCCCTCCACGGCTCAGTTAAATAGATTGAAGCCTTCAGGATTTGGGGATTGTGTGAACGAGCGTCAGAGCGTGGCGTTCCGTAATCAGTCCGCTCTGTTAATGGTTGTGAGTTTTATACGACCGCGGGTCAGCGCGGCTGCGACGGGGCGTGTTGAGTTACCCTCAGCTCGTTCTTCAAGGACGACGTGGCTCCAGGTGGACTCACACTGCCTCCTTTGTTTCCCGCGTCCGGCCTTTCAGCGGCAGCCAATATGGGCCGCGGTGCTTCACCTGCGTGAGCGGGATGTGGGAGTCTCACTGCAGTTAAACCCAGCGGGTTTTAACCAGCCGCGCTTCGTGTTTCCCAAAGCCACCGGGTTACCGGGCAGAGAGGTCAACGTTCAAGTGCTTCCATAAATGTTATCGTCGTCATTTATCACTGAACAAATGAACAAATGAAACCGGCACTGGAATTATAAAGGCGACTCCTCACATTAGTGACATCTCACCGTGGGTGTAGTGGGTCGCCTGGGCTTCTCACAGCCAGTGGAATCCAGCGCGGAGTGTGCTTGTTCTTTTTCATCACACTTCTACAATTGGAGGTGTTTTACTTTGTTATTGTAATGAACACCCCCCCCCCCCCCCCCCCCACACACACACACACACACACACACAGAGAGAGAGAACTAGAGCTACACTCGGTAGAGCGCAGACCTTCAAATTAGCACCACTGGCATGTTAGTCCATTGCAATGCTAACAAGCCCGTCAGGTCACAACATCCCTGTGTGAAATACCGAGCAGGAAGCGTCTCCGTGGCAACAGACCCTGATCTCCTTTGCCCTCCTCCATGAGGTGCCGCTCTCATCCGCTTTGTATCAGACATTTTTTTGGTATTTATTTGTAAACGACTCACCGTTAACGTCCCTAAATATCATCGATCCTTCCTTGGATGATGACAAATCATCCCTTAAAGTTTCATGCAATTCGGGTTAATAGTTTTTTGCGAAAACGTGGTTTTTATTACGGTGACTGTCAAAATAAAACTATATGGACCCAAAACCCTAAGTGGGCCTGCAACCAGAGGCGTTTGAACGGCTGCTAGGACTCGCTGAACCCTGCCGCTCGACTCACAGCTCCTGCTGACGCTCGTCTGTCTTCTGCTCACGCCGCCCGTTTCCTTCAAAGTAGAGTTATCTGCATAGAGTGAGCGCGAAGGACTTTCACAACCACTAAAGTCTTCCCGGTTCAAAGAGCCGGAGTCTAATTCCGTAGATCAGGTTATCTGTCCCGCTCAAATATTAACCTTCGCATGAATTATTAGAGGGAATGAGCACTAAACTTTGTACTGCGGCGAACAGCAGCTAAATATGAAGCAGATGCTGATTAATTTGTAACCAGGGCGAAGTGTCGCAAGCGGGATGTGCAGAGCCGTGAGCCGGGGGGGGGGGGACAATGAGAGGCGGCGGCGGCAGAGGGAAAAACAATGAAAGTTTAATAGGCTGGTGTTTGTTACACGGTGGACAGCAGCTGCTCTCAGACGCGACGTTGCTGCGTCGCGTTTCGCCTCCGGGTCGGTGTGACGGCAGGGCCGCCGAGGTCCGTGCGAAACGCAAGCAGGTCAACCGTCATCCCGCCATCCCGCCATCCCTCCGTCGTGACGTCACTTCCTGCCCGTGGCGGGGTTGGACGTCAGGGTTCTCTGTTTGCTGCATCGCTTGGTTTTACTCTTACAACCACAACAATCACAAATAGTTCACATCTTCTGCCTTTAGAATTGATTTTAAATGGAAATTTTCTCCCTCAACATCTGCATTTAACGTTTTTATATTCCTTCATGGGTCGAGATACGACTTTTAGAAATGTTTGCGTCTGAATAAACGCAGCTTGCAGGTCAAAACAATGTCATCCAACAAAGGATCTGAGTAAATCAGGATCCCTGTCCTGTAATCTTAAACAATAAATACATTAATACGTGTGATTTTGATCTTTTACACTGGTATTGTTCAGGTTCTTCATGTGATGCTGTGTGTTTGAATGACTGTTAAAATGTCGAAATATTGAAAAGTGGGATTAAACTCTTCAAATGTTTCAGCGTAGGAGACCAAACGGAGCCTCTTTTTGACGACTTTATCATGATTGTGCCTTTTCAAGTATTTATATTCACAAATCGTTGTTGTAATTAATGTTCCACAGTATTGCACTTTAACCTCTGGTTGCAGTCGAATTCAGCCCTTTTGTTTTTTTATTCCACGTGCAGGAGAAGAAGAAGAAGAAGCCGAGGTCCCGGCCGTAATGAAACACAAACTCTTCTCACAAGTTTCCACCACACATTAACCAGAGAGAGAGGACATTTAAACTTTCCATTATGATCCTCTGTCAATTATTGACCCCTAGGCATCATTATGTCGCGGCCTTGGCTTCGCACCCAGAAGGACTTCACACATTCTATAAGCACGGCTGCAGTTTGTTACAAAAACAACTAAAACTCAACATTTTATCCTCTGTTTTGAAAAACAAAGTGTGGAAATGTTCACTTCCAATGCCTTTTCATACAAAATATCGCAAACCGAAATTGATTTCCAACATGTTTTCTGTTCACTTTACAAAAAATAATGTCTGAACTCCACCATTTCCCTTCATGCTCTTGCTTCCTGCTTGTTTTATGCATGAATGCCTCCTAATATGATTATTTCATTGAAATATTCTTTCTATCTGGCCTCTGCATTGACTGAACGATGCAGTTCATCGTCTCCTCTGTAATCCTCCGCGCTCTTAAATGAAGAATATTTAAAGGTTTGGATTTTAAGGTTGAATTTTAATTAGAAAACGCTGTAAGTGACCACGTGTAGTTATTTGCAGTATAAAGAGTTAAAGAGAAAAGCTACTGTTCTTTACTTGGGACATTTTTCTGTTGGTTTGGAAGACCTTGACATTTCCAGTGCAAAAAAAAAAGAAACATGCAGCAGCAGAGGAAATCCAAACCCAACGACTTACTATAATGTTGGTGGTTCATGTCTTTTTTCTTTTCTTTTTTTTTTTGCTTTATGTGGGTTGCAAACAAAACCCTGCAAGTCCAGTTCCGTCGCTCCGTCAGACGGATGCTGAAATGCCACGCCGCCGTCCTGCAGCCAGCGCTAGCTACTACAGCGTTCCGTCACTGTGTCGCCTGTAAACAGCTGCAGGACAGATCACGGCCAAGGTCAAGAGCGTCCAAAACCCTCCTGGAGTTTCTCCTCCGCAATCCTAATAAGACCTTAATTCAAATTTCAAATATTCATCGCCGTAATTGAATAATTCTACCCAATTACAACAATATACTTGCAATCTTTTTGCAAATTCATATTATTGTGAGCGTTTAAAATGTCCATTAAAAGAATATAACCTGTATTATCTGATTACAGTGATGATGTGGTGATAGAAAATATTGAGTAGCACTACTTTACCGGGACAACAGTGAAATGAGGCGTCGTAATTGTTTCCAAAATCAGAAATATTTATTAGTGTTATAGCAAAGTATTTCTGATTTGAAGAGACAAACACAAAGTGGCTGCTAATGGCTAAACCGGCTTCCTGGACGTCACCTGGACGTTAACAGGTGAGTCCGGTCGAAGGTTAACCACTGGAATGTTTCCTCCCTCCCAACAGGAGAACAACTGAGGAACCGGCAGGCACAAATAAACAGCGGAGTTTGGAAATCTCAGAAACAGAAGCGTCTGGTAAATTTTCAGAAACAGTAACTGAGTTATTAATCGTCCACTGGGCTGCAGGCAGAGATGATCTCGTATTAAACAAGTTTTATTTTAAATTTTCAGGACAACAGCATTGAAACGCTCCGGTTACAGTCAGAAGTCTTTCTGCACGTTGTTCAACGACTTTAACAGCTATTAAAAAAGAAAAATAATGGTCTAGAAGCGTGAAGAAGGACGAGTTCAGGAATGAAAATAACCTCCAAACATCAAAACTCATTAGCATGGGAAACTTTTCTGACTAATAATAGTTTGTGTTTAATATAATGTTTGCGTTTTGAGAAATGTTTTGCATTTCTTACGGCAGAAACACATTAACGATGTTGTTTCCCTGCTGGACCACTAGTGGGTGCTGTTTATACGTAGTTAACCCAGTAATCTATGAGATAAAGATATAAAGAAATTAACTCGTTTCCATGGAGACAGAACTACTTTTTCAGTGACTCACCTCCACCGTCAAACAATTTAGAAAAGGTCAAAAATACAATTTTAAGATGCATTAAACTCAAGTTGTACCTCAGTTCCTATGTGGCCGTTACTTTTCTCGAGGCTGCGTCATCTTTATGTTTATGTTTATGTTCATGATTATGTTCATGATAAACAGTGACGGCATATTGCTGCGGTGCACTTCTCTTTAAAGACTAATTAACAGGGCAGATTATTGCAGAGACGTCCTGTTCCTGTCCTTCCTGTCCTTCCTGCGTCTCTGCAGAAACCTTTGGAGACGAGCGAAGGAATTAAGAGCGTTATAATCCAAAGTGCTATTTGAATTAATGAATTAACCTCTTTGACTCAGCCGGACGCGGCAGCGAGACAAGCAGCGCCCAGGTCCACCGCTTCTTTACTCAATGGGCTCTTATTGTGGAGGGTTTGGAATCAAACTGGATTGAAAATCGTGTAATCTGTCTCACACGATGTGTGATTTGGCCTACGTCTCGTTTAACAGCTTTCTTATGGTTTGACACATCATAATAAGACATTCTTTTGCATTAATCTAATTTAGTTATAATGAAATTTCTCATTCAGGAATATTCATATTGTCAAGTGCACGGTGCTATTTCTCATGCACATGTTGTTAAAAACAAACTTCCAACTTTTCCCACAGCAGCGTCATTAGCAAAAGCCAAAATGATCATTTTGATTCAATAGAAAGAGGCTCGAAATTCAAAGAGGAAAGATTTTAGTCAATGGGTTTGGATCAAAAACCACTTTATTTTATGCTTTTTTTAGAGGTTAACAAACATTAAAGGTGTTTATTTGACATGTTTTCCTATGTTTTCACAGTGTCGCTTATCATATAATTAGACTTTTCTCTTAATTGTTAAAAACATTCAACTCAACACAAAATGGGAAAAAAAACAGAAAATAGCATAACAACTAAATAATTTCACAAGTCCTCCCGAAAAGACTAAATATAAGTTTGTTCTAGAAGTCTGAAGTGTTCAAAAAATTGATTTCTTTTTAGAAAACTTTCACGCAGAGATGCTAAACTGGAGCATTTCGGTGGCGTGTGCACACGTTATTGCTGCAAGATTGACGCAAATGACCCAAAGCAAAGCCAAGACTGCTGAAAACGAGGACAATTTGTTCTTTCAACGTATTGTTTCGAACTTGACGGAGCCAGAGGTCAGAGCGACGCCTGCGATTTGACTCGTTTTGTCCTTGAGGGCGACGCCCAGAGGTCACAGCCTCCATGCGTAGAGCTGCCGGCCAATCGGAGCCTCCGGCACATGTTTACATCCAGGCACATGCACACAGCTCAAGAAAAAGAGAAGCACATTGCAGAGCGATTTCACACACGCATGCATGAACACACACACACACACACACACACACACACACACACACACACGGATCACGCAGAGCCAGGCAAGAATGTAAAGTTGAAGGATTTGACATGCTCCCGTTCCCGATTCTGGGTAGATTTCTAATTTAACCAGGAATTTTCATGCAAATGAGCTGCAGAGAACACAAGTTATATTTTAAGCACGGACAGAAAATTGGGTCATCAAGTTGCCCCCCCCCACCTCCCACCACAACCTCCCCCGGCGAGGCACCGGTAGCAGAAATACCCCCAGGGGCCGGCTTGAGAGAGAGGATATATGCTGGAGACGACAGGATATATATACAAGTTCCAACTATGTGTACACTTGGCAATGCTGTGTAACAAGAGCTTATTATCCCTGTGGTGTTTATGTGTGTGAAGGGGTGGGGGGGTGAGGGGGGGCTCAGGACACCCACCACGTTAAAGCGGGAACAGACAGTGAACGAGGTGCGTCGGGCCGGTGGAGTGATCGCATTGTTTGTGTGTTAATGACTGTTTTAGAGGAGCCGGCATCGTCTCACAATTGCAGGTTGCAGCGCAGTAAACTGCGTGTCGCCAGGTAATTGTCGGCATGCGGCGACTTAACCTGAACTGTCATGCCGAATTACATTACAGCCTCGTGATAAAAAAAACAACAACAACAAAATAAGCTGGAATCATTTGTAACCTGGCTGCTGGTGAAGAACGCCCAGAGGCTGAAGTGCTTTATGGAGGAGGAAAAAAAGAAGTTAGAATTACTGTTATCACTACGTCCAGGTCACTCAGCCGACTGCTCAGTTACTGTTCCGCTAAACTCCTGTTTTTGGCGTTTAAAACCTGGCAAAGCCAAACAAAACGCAATCAGAAAACTACTCAGAATAAAGACATTAAACAGAAAACTTGAACACAATGTGAACAGGAACTGTAGGATTGTTGATTTTCTCCATTGATGATATTTCTGCATGTTTTTAATGAGAAAAAAAAGGTGATAATTGACATTGCTGCTTATTTTCTCCACATAAAGAAAGAACAAAAAGAAGAACAGTCAAGAAATACATCGTCGAAACCAAATACATCACAAATCCACCAACTGATTTAAACACCAGTTCTTAATAAACACATTTTCCAGTGGTTGTTTTTTAAATTTTTGAGATAAATGATCACCCCAAATAAAGAAACCAGAAACAACATGATTTAAAATCTTTACAGAAAGATGAATTCTGATAACTGATCAAAACTTTAGTTATTATTATTATTTTTTTTTAAAAGCAAAAGAAAACCTCAATAACATATTTTGGAAGGCAAACACTTAATTGTGTGTAAAAGAGTCAACGTGACTCTGTACTGTTCAATAAAGTTTGTTCAAACGTTTATGAGGGTTTCCATAAATCAGTTTATTGTATGAAACAGAAGCCAAACAGTTCATTGAACCTTTATTTATTTAGTTTTTATACAAGCTGGCAACAGGTTCTAATTATTAGCAGGTTATGTAATTTAGGACAATAAAGTCATAATTAAAGCTCACAATGAAAAAAATTGAATACAAAAGATAGAAAATAAGAAGAAACATGTGTCTCTGAATTTTTTGAGTAGAAATGTAACCCCACAATAAAAAAAGTTAACAAAACCTTTATTTTGTAGTGTTTTGGGTATAAGCAAAACTATTCTTTAAATTATGACATTTTATTTTATAAATGATTCAATAATAATCATGTTCTCTACTTTCCTTAGTCAAATACGTGAAGCTGAATTGGATAAACGTCTTCAATATTCAGATCCTGCAGACGTTTCAGTGACTTTCTGGTTTGTTTTGGTTTTTCAGATGCAGATGTTCCAGATGCTCCAGATGCTCTGTCGGTCCGGCCAGATGTTTGGCACCGCTGCTTTGAGTCCTGAACCAAACAACTGAAGTTGGAAGGATCAATTGTGAGCTGGTCGGTCAGGCTGACCGGGGGCCGCAGGGAGCGCCTCCCTCGGACCGGCCGCGGCCCGCGGGCCGGCGGTTGGACGCCCCTGCTTCTATAGACTTTCTGTCCGTCTTCCTGACGTCGCGGCTACGCGCCCAGTCGCCGCTCGGTAATTGGCCGCGGTTGCCCCGCCCCCCCGGAGGTAACCTGTCGGGGGGCTCCGGGCGGAGCCGTGGAGCGCAGCCACCGTTTATATCGGGGAGTCCGGGCGCGCAGCGAGCCGGGTGCCGCTCACGACGCACGGGGAGGGATTCGGACAGCCACGGTCGGGAACGGGGAGTCCGCAGACACACGGAGTGACGGAGCAGACATCAGCGGGAAGGGGGGACGTTAATCCAAGATGCCTTCTAATAAAGACGACGGAGGGTGGAAGAAGTTTGTGTGGAACTCGGACACCGGGGAGCTGCTCGGCCGCACCGGGAGCAGCTGGAGTGAGTATCCCTCCTCCTCTACCACCTGTTAGAGTCCCCCTCCGCTGCGGGAACACACCTGATCACTGCGGACTTTCTGGCTTTAGAAGCCCACTTTTCCTCCAGGTGAAGAGTTGGGGCGGAATGTGTGTTTGGAGTGAATGAAGCGGAGGCGGCGGTGCGTAAAGATCGGAGCCGCGCCGCTGCGCGCTGGCCGTCTGGACCCGCCGAGGACGGACACGCGTCTCATGGCGTTCCTCTGGCTCTTAGTATAGGGGGATAAAGGAATGCGCGTTTTTAAAGGGTTAAAAATGCATCATAGTCCAAGGTGAGTCAAGGTGAGAGGTAGAGGGCCTGCGCGTAAAGGCAGATGGGACTATTGATCCGTGTCGGGTTCCCTGTGATCGGATGTCGGTGTAATCTAACGGACAATACAACTGATTAACTTGTTCGACCTTTCTTCTCCTGTTCCCTCCTTCCTCCCTCCCTCCCTCCCTCCCTCCTCCTGCAGCGGCAGTGCGCATGTCCTTGCACCTCCTCTCAATGTCACACCGCTCCTCTCAGTCTAGACTCAAACACCTGGGTGAAGAAAACGAGGAGTGTGTGTGAGAGTGTGTGACATGATGTCTGCCGGGGCAGCTGCATCTGCTGCTGATGAGCAGCACTTTGTCCTTCTGAGGTCATCCAAAAACTGCTGATGTATCTGGGAAGCGTGTGCCCTGCAGTACCGTGATGAAAGCTCCTCTTTCCACCTGACCCCCCCCCACCTTCACCTCCTCCACCCCCCTTTACTCCTGCTCCTCCTGCACGCTTCCACATCTTTGCTTTAAGTCAAGTAACGTGTCACATGCTCATCCCGTCAGGCCTCTGTGACCTTGTGACATTGCTTCATGCAGCATAAACTCCCAACTATTAGGATGGGAGGAGGAGGAGGAGGAGGAGGAGGAGCGGGTGGAAACGTATAGCTTCAAGGTGAACAGAGGCCATGCTTGATTTATTGCGTCACGGCACAGATAAGAGAATTTGTCAAGCTGGAAATTGATTTGCGATGAGTCAGCAGCGCCTCGGAGAGCCGTGAGAGGCTCGACGTGAGACGCTTCGCCGCTTTGCTGCTTTCCAAATGTCACATCGGTCAGACAGCGGGAGTTTGAGAGGACAAGATGATTTACTGTACATTCAGCCCTGTTCGCAAGTCAACGCCGAGCTGTATTGTGTGACTTTGTCTAACAACTCGGTTTGATGACGTCGGTCTGGTGTGACGCTGAAATGGAGAGAAAAAAGATCCTCACCTGCAGTTTGACTCTTGCAGTAAAGAAAAGTCCTGCAAGTACAAGTAAAACTTTAACTTGGTGCTTTATTTAGTTTTGTTGAACTCCTATTGGCTGCGAGAGCTTGAAACGTTTCCTCAGCGAGTTCGGTTTATTATTCACACGCAGTAAAACTCAGCTCAGTGCTTGACCTTGAAGGAAACGTCACAGTGGTGACTTCCATCGTGGAAGTATTCGCTTAGTCAGCGTGTGTGTGTGTGCGTGTGTGTGTGTGTGTGTGTGTGTGTGTGTGTGTGTGTGTGTGTGTGTGTGTGTGTGTGTGTGTGTGTGTGTGTGTGTGTGTGTGTGTGTGTGTGTGTGTGTGTGTGTGTGTGTGTGTGTGTGTGTGTGTGTGTGTGTGTGTGTGTGTGTGTGTGTGTGTGTGTGTGTGTGTGTGTGTGTGTGTGACGGTGACCCTTTTGGAGCTGCAGTGTCTGAAAGGAAGACGACTTCATGTTGAACAGACCCGTTTAGAGAAATCCTGAAATGGGCCTTTTTGTTAACTGGATGTAAACTTAAAACGGAAGACGAAGCTGGTGTCAAATTACAAGCAGCACGTGTCTGCAGGCTCGGTGCTGCTGAGGTTTAAGTTCTTCATTCATGCACTTGTTTTCTGTTATTTAGTTTAACTTTTCATATTTTTCTATATTAATATTGCTCTGATTCTAGCAGGAAGTCGTCTTTTCCTTTATTTTGTAAATGCAAACCTCTTGAATCTGAACAGAGAACCATCTCATCGCCCTCCAGCAGAGAGACAAGACGTCGGGAGCTGCAGTTTATCTGTATTATCAGAGATAATCGGAGCACATAATGCCCCCACAGGGCAAAGCAAACCTCTGAAAGCTGATTTCAGCGAGCTTTGTGACGAATAATGGCTGACGATCAAGGTTCAGTTGGTTAAATCCCCCCACGGGGCCAAACACAACAGGAAACTGAGATTTGTTTTGCATGAAGAGTGTGCGTGAGTGTGAATGTGTGTGTGTGTGTGAGTGTGTGTGTGTGTGTTAATCTGGCTCACAGTTCCTGAGACATGCCGGTTTAGTGGCTATGCCGTTGATCAAACAAGCTGTGTTTAACGTAGAATCACCTGCCACACCTTACACACACACGCACGCACGCACGCACACGCACGCACACACACACACACACAGATCTCATAGCAGTCATGTGACCTCTAAACCAACTCTACCTCACCAGTGGCGGCGACATCGGTATTTATTTATCCGGCCCTTGTATTCTTCTGATAACAGAGTTTGTCACTGGGGGGGCGGAGTCCTTTCTGGGAGTTGTGAAACCGCCACCACTTGACTCTATGCACACACACACACACACACACACACACACACACACACACACACACACACACACACACACACACACACACACACACACACACACACACACACACACACACACACACAGAGCGCTGCTTTCTCGTTCTGACGTATTCCACGTGTGTTTTCTCCTCCACAGTCAAAATCCTGGTCTTCTACATCATCTTCTACGGATGTCTGGCCGGCATCTTCATCGGCACCATCCAGGCCATGCTGCTCACCCTGAGCGACTACAAGCCCACCTGGCAGGACCGAGTCGCACCCCCCGGTACGAAATCACACCCAGCACAATGGTTTCACAGGCAACTGGGAAGATCCCACTTCCCACCAGGGGAAGAAGGGAAATCCACCAGAACGAAAGGAGAGGAGTCCTGGTGACTAATGTGATCAGATAATTCAGTTTCCTTTTATAAAGCAGGTGATACTTTAAAATAAAAGCTAAGCAAAGAGTCAATCTTTTCTCTGCAGAGTGGGACTGCTGACTCCCTCAGGTCCCTGAATGCACCGCGGTGTGTTCATACCGGGGTGTATCAGGGAGGATACTGTGACATCGGCCCTTCCCGACTGTCTCAGAGTTTTAAATTCCTCAGTGTTTTTTTTTTTGTTTTTTTGGTGTAGTTTCAGATGTCCCAGCGCTGACTCTGCATTCTCGGTGACCTTCCTGATGTGACTCAGCAGTTTTTCGAGGGAGGAAATGCCGACGGCACCAATGTACAATCTTACAGAAAAACCATGCAGGGGCCAGAACATCATAAACTGTCCAGTTGACTCTGGTGATCATTTAACACTGAACCCAGAGTCACATGGCCAAGAGGAGGTTTTATTATTATGATTTGAGGACATTTTCAAGGCCTAGATGTCCTTTAATCAATCTTCCTTCCTCTGGCTGCAGAATGTTTCACAGCATATAGATTTAAAAGAATGAATAGACTCGTGCATTTCCCTGCACTGTGCGTACCAGGCGTAGTCCCGGGGAGGACATGTCAGAGTCTGAGGTCGCAAAGCGACAAAGAAGAAGTTGTGGTCGACGCTTCAGTCAAATCGGTCGCGGACACGTGAGTCATGAGTGTGTCGGCGTCTCCACAAAGCTCTCGTTCATCAGCGGACGGACAACATGTCGCTTATTCACGCAGGCGACAAGCAGCCAGACAGGAAGTTGGACAAAGTCAAGACATTTCTTCAGATTCACAAACGATTCTGCCCATTGATGGCTGCTAATGAAAGTACGACCTTCATCTACACGGACGGAAGCAGGCCTTCAGATTGTTTTTGATAAGAGCAATATGTGCCGCCTCCCTCCTGTGGCGAGGGTTTACCAGGTCGAGTGTTTGACGGACCAAAGGTTTCATCTGTGTGTTCATTCCAGGTCGACCAAACACTCGTTGCGTCACACGAGGATTTCGGGTCGATGAACCTCGTGTCTGGAGCTTCTTAACGTGCAGCTTTGCGTTCTGAGGTGGTTCAGTTTTGACGTGGCGGCGGGATGTGTTCAGCACCTCGAACGACTCCGGCAACAATCAAACCTGCACTTTGTGTTTCAGTTTACGCCAAATTAGCCATTTCAGAATGCCAAAGATGGTTAAAAACTGTTTCGATGGGAGATAAAATACTTCTCTTTTTTGCATCGACTGAACATAAAAGGTGATCAGAAGTACTGTATCAACAAAGAAATATAGCATACATTTCTTTTTTTACTATAGTCGTGCTACACACACATAGACAACTGTAAGACGGTGCAGAGAAAGCGTACGGGGTATATTTCTTGCATTTGCACGTAAACGTAGCTGCAAACAATTTCTGCAAATTGTGTCTGTATGAATGTGGAACGGAAGTGTCGCCGATCCGTGTTTATTCATTCTATATTCTAACACCGTGTTCAGGAGGAGCTCCACTCTGATTGGTTTTCACGATTCTTGTTACACTGCCCTCTACAGGTTTGACTGTGTAAATTAAGATTTATTTGGTAAACATAGCGGGGAAATGACCCACCAACACAGCAGCAGAGCTTTAACTTCACACTTGTTTCGATGTGAAAGACATTTTAATTCCAACCTTAGAAGACGCCGTCTCACTGCTGTCGCCTTGCCCTTGCAGGCCTTTCTCACACCCCGCGATCCGACAAGTCTGAAGTGGCCTTCAGCCTGACGGACGTGGAGACCTTCCTGCCTTACACCAAGGCCCTGAAGGAATTCCTGGCCAAGTACGACGACGACAAGCAGCGCGACCAGATGAAGTACGAGGATTGTGGAGGTGGGTTTGCTTATCCCGACTCCGCTCAGCCTGCGGCAGTGAACCCACACCTGAACTCAAACCCTCCATGGTTTCCGCAGAGGAGCCCGCCGAGTACAAGAACCGGGGAGACCTGGAGAGCGACGTCGGCGTCCGGAAGGCCTGCCGGTTCTCCAGGTCCCTGCTGGGGCCGTGCTCCGGCCTGGACGACCCGCACTACGGATTCAACGAGGGCAAGCCGTGCATCATCGTCAAGCTCAACAGGATCGTCAACTTCCGCCCAAAGGTGATTTATTTTTTATTCTAACATTTAGTTGCTGGAATTAAAATGTCATTTAGTGGCTCCTGCTTACAAGACGGTTGAAGGTCCAGTGGATCTTCTCATTGATCATCAATGCCCTGACGGACGTCCGAGTCTCTGCCCGTCATGACCGAATCCTTTGGATCTGGATCTAACCTGTCTTCTTCCCTCAGCCTCCGGCTTCCAATGACAGCATTCCAGAAGAGGCTCAGCCCAAAGTGCAACCCAACGTGATCCCCATCTACTGCACCAACAAGGTACCGACACCTTCTCAGTACAGATGTGTGACCTCCATTTCTGTACCATACATTTCCTATTGGCCAGCCACCACTGGGTGCCTCTGAGGCGTACGCCCCCTCCCCCCGGTCACCAATCCGCCCCCTTTGTCCTTGCAGAAAGAGGAAGACGCAGGCAAAATCGGCGAGATCAAGTACTACGGCATCGGCGGCGGCTTCCCCATGCAGTACTACCCGTACTACGGCAAGCTGCTGCACCCGCACTACCTGCAGCCGCTGGTGGCGCTGCACTTCACCAACCTGACGCAGAACACTGAACTGCGCATCGAGTGCAAAGTGTACGGCGAGAACATCGACTACAGCGAGAAGGACCGCTACCAGGGACGCTTTGACATCAAACTGCAGGTCAACAGTTTATGACCGTCGTCAGAGCCGTAGCGCCTTCGCCTGGCCACCCTCCCCTCCCCCTCCACCCCCACCCCCCGAAACACCAGTTTGTCGTAGGAAAGTCGATGTGGGTGGGTCGGCCGTGGCGGTTAAACCAATCAGTAGTCTCGATTGAATCAATGGAAGAAAAACGATCTCGCTCGGGGACCGACGTGTAATCCTTTCATCATTAGCTTCTACACCTCCGTGTAGCCTTAGAGTGTAATTTAGAGGAAAAACAATAGTAATAAGCCCAATAAAAGATATTTATTCAGCTGTTAAAGACACTTTTCCACAAGCCATGGGACATCGTTCATCGACGACAGTAGAGTGTAATAATTCCATCTCCGATGTGTCCCCCCCCCCCCCCCCCTCCTCTCCGCATACCGCTGCCTCGTGATAGTTTTTGGAGTGTTCAGTAGCCGCTAATAAAAAGATTTAAAAAAAAGAAATAATCAAAAGTACAAATCCCGCGCCGTTTCCCCGCCTCCTTCCTCGTTATACGCTTCCGCTGCTCTGTGACACGAATCCCATTTCCTTAAGCGATGGAACCAGTCGGACGCGGCGCTCCGTGTAGGAAAAGGCTGCACTCCAGGGAACTTCTCTCCTCTTTTTACTCGTCTTCTACGTCTGATCACGGGAGACTCTTTTAAAACATTTTATTGTTGGTTTTTTTTGTGAAATCAACGTGTGACGGGGTTTTTATTACTTTGGTTTCTTTTGCCTTTTACCTTCTGATTTGTTTTCTTTTTGCCTTGAATGTAGATTTGTGTCCGGCCTGTTAGACACCGTGGTGCTAACCAACATTTTCAAACATTCTTTTTTTTGTTTGTTTGTTTTTTGTTTTGCTGGTGTAGCTCTCTGAATGTCAAACCATGAAACATGGTGGGAAATTTTATATTTATGCAGTTGTATTTTGTTTCTTTGCAGAATATTGTAATGTATAAATGCAATACCAAAGTGGTGAGTTGAAGAGAGTCTTCATCCGAAGCGATTCCTCCACAGGAAGTCATCTTGCAAACTGCTATAGTCGGTGTCTCGCCTCGCAAACCGTCAAATGGGGCAACTCTGGATTCGTGTTTAGGCCATGAATGTAGTCTTGGTGTACAATGAACATTCAGCCGGGTTGTTTAACTCCACCCTGAACTCCTCGCGCATTTTTTGAAAAGAATAAAAGGGTTCAGACGGAGCTCTCTGGCGTCACACGACCACTGACGTTGCTCTTAACGTTCCGGCGTCACTCGACTCTCCATCAGTTCATCCACCTTTTGTCATTTAATCAGAGATTAAAAAAAGAAAATCCAATAAAGTCATAACGGATCTTTATTCTGGTGTGGTTCTTGTGTGGGACAATTCCTCAACCTGTAGGTAAGACATGAGGAGGGGTGGAGGGGTGGAGGGACGTTGGCTCGGGTTGGAGAGAAGACTGACCGGTGGAGGACTCCAGTTACTCTTTGGCTGCTGAGCTCTCCGGGAACTGGCCGGATCGTTTACAGACGCACGTCTCTGTAATTACAGGAGGACGCCACGCAGCAGCCGCTCACATACAGAGGCCATTTTAAACATAGCTGATTTAAAAAAACAAAAGAGCCAATAAATTCAAATGGAATGTAAAATAATAAAATATATTGATCTAAAACAAGGTGAAAAGAACTTAATCTTTATTCAGATAAGTTACTATACAGCATAACTTCCTCTTCATATTTCCTCTCCACAAGAATAAAGACATGTAATTTGCAGAAATGTCAAATTCCTTGACAAAATATCACATCATGTGATGCCAAACATTGACTTAATTTAATTAGATAAGAACTTTCCACCAAAATAAATATTAAATGCATCTAGAAATGTATTTATTATACTTGCTAGTGTCATTTAAGTCACATTAAACTTTTACTACGTATCAGTGCAGGTTTAGTTATATTTTGGTGAAACTGATGATTAGAAGAGAGATTTATTCAACTTGGACTTTAAAATGAAAAATAGAATTAAAAATAATAACAATTTATGAATTCCGAGCAGATTTGAACGCAGCAATCACCGACAGGTGAGGACCACATGACTTCACAAGGACCACTGAGAGTGACGTTACCTTATGAGGAGCGACGCTAAACAAAGTATTTTACTGGTAAAAGCGAGTAAAACCTGAGTAAAGAGTAAAACCTGAGTTAAGAGTAAAACCTGAGGAAAGAGTAAAACCTAAGGAAAGAGTAAAACTGAGGGAGAAACAACTTCAAACTTCTTCAGACGGAAGACCAGGTAAGTTATTTTTTAGCAACGTGACCAAATGTTTTATTGTTTTGAAACCCAAAAGGAAAATGGAGACTGTTCCGAAAAAAAATATTTATGTATAGAAATGTTGAATTTTTACTGTATCGGGAACGTAGATGTATTATTTATTAAATATATAATACATTTATTATTATGTAAATGTCTTATTTTGGAGGCAGCCGCGTCCTTGGCCGCCATATTGGATGAGGACAATAAGCAAGTTTCCAATAAGTAAATGTTTAAATGCTTAAGTTGTTTTGGCCAGTTTTGCAAATTTACTTTGTTTTATTTTATTTTATTTTATTTTTTTTTTTTTTTGTCATTTTAGTTATTTGATATGTTTTACCTGCTTTGACCTTTTCACCTGTTTCTGAAAACCTTTTCCCTTTTGGCTGTATTGGCTTATTTTTAATGGATTTAGCTGTTTTGCGTGCTTTTTCCTTGTGCCTTTCATTGTGGGTTTATGAAGTTATTTTTTTCGCCATTTTAATTTACCACTTTTATGTTTTTTGCAATTTTTCTTATTTTAGAAAAGTATTTTCATCACCATTATGCAAGTTTTTGCAGTTTTCAACCGATTTTGCGATTATATTTCAGCTGTTGTGCAACTTTTTTGCCAAGAGATGCGATTTATTTTTAACATCTAAATAAAATGAATCCAAAATGTTTAATTTTCTGCAGCCAGGCTGCAACTCACAGACTATTGTGTCGTTAAACAGTCAATACTGAACCTCATGTCCACCTTCCTCCCCTGGTGACTCTCTGATCTCTGACCTGTTAGAATGTTAAAGTGAAACCAGTTTCTTGGTCTGGGCGGTTTTGCACGTCAGCTCACACACGTGTGTGCCAAACACCAACAAGCGGTCTCCATGGTGACGGGCTGTCCCTGTAACCGGAGCACACGGTGGCGTATCAAGTGCTGCAAGTCCATTTAATTAACATTCACACACTCTTCCGTCACACTCTGACATCAGACCCATCATATCAACACATTAAAGTAACGTTCACACATGTTTACGTCACATTTATGCCTTTAGAGCGACTTCAGTCCTTCTCACTACTTGTAGTTCATTATTGTGAACATCAGGGGGCGCCAGTGCTGCACCGTTTGACTCGCCTGGGCTCCAACAAATTCACAATAATGTCCTGATTTAGACTATTTTAAATGTGACACAACGAAGTTGTATGTTATTAAAGCCAATACCATAATAATTTTAAATGCTTTCAAGCTGGTAACGAATTATTAAAACAATTAGCAAATTAAATAACGTTAATTAAGCCAATTATTGAAATATGTTTAATATTTAGGATGTACTAAAGCCAATACTTTTGACAGTTCTGACACTTCTGTATTTATAATACCTAAATTAGTGATAGATTTAATAAAATCAATGGAAGTAAAAAGGTAAGGAAGTGAAGGCAAGTTGTTAGAGTACGTAAGATTTGTTAAATAAATAAAATTAACTGAGAAAATCTTGACTTTATTTTGAATCTGAATGAACTGATAGTGCCAGCTTGTAGAACAGACATGTCTCTAAACTGTGCTATCTTCATTTTGAAGGTTTAACATGCTTTATGGACTTTAATTTGCTGCAAAAATGAAAGTAATGCTGCAGTTTTATATCCTCTGTGTTTACAGCCTCCAACATGTTGACGTCCCTCCAGCTGCTTTGGTTCTGGTGTCCTGCTGCAGGAGGACCTGACGGCCCAGGTAGGAGTGAGTGATCTCTTTTTTTCTTTTCTCTCTGGAAGCTTCTGCCGCCGTAATGACTTTAATTGTGGCGTCGGCGGATCGCCGGCTGTCAGCAGCTTGTTAACACATCAGCAGCGCTGGGAATTGAGCTGCTTGGTCCACTGGGACTGAGCTCGTTGTCCCGATCCGACCGTTGACCGACGACTCTGGGGTTTTCGCCCCCAACGCTCTGAGGATCGGGCCGGTTTCTGTTTCCAGAACGAAGACCTTCCGCTCGCTGATTCGTCCGGCGCCGCAGCCCCGGGTGACGCCGGCGTCAACAAACACTCCGGCAATTAGAAAATGCACACGGGGCGGCTGATTACCCGGCGTCAGGAAATTATGAGCCGGGGAGATAAAAACATGGCCGACACCCCCCACGGTGCAAAGGAACACTTTACGGCAGGGGTGTCGAACTCAAGGCCAAGTAGGGCCCCAAAAATCACATTTTATTGAAACTGGCCGACCTGTGAGGGCTGCAGAGTTCCTCCAGTGTGCAAACTTCAACTTGTTCATTGTCAATATCCTTGTGAAACCATAAAAACGTAAAAATATAAAGAATAAGAAAGAATTCCTAAAAAGTAAAGAATGTGGGGAAAGACAAAATATTTCAGATTTTAAACGACTCAAACAATAAATGCCACATTTTTATCTTTTAGATTCCCAATGTTTAATTTTAAGTCATATATTGACCCATTTAACTCCTTACTTTGGCTTTTTAAGCCGATATTTGGACTTTTGAACTCATGATTTCTAGTTTTTCCTCATATTTTGACATTTTAAATTAATAGTTTTTACTTTTCATATCATATTTTGACCTGTTAGACTCCCAGTTTTAAATTGAAATAATATTTTGTAACTTTTTAAGTCATCAATTTTAATTCTAGCTCATATTTTGACACCTATCAGACTCACAGTTTAAAATTCTAAGCAATATTTTGACCTTTAAACTAATGTTTTAAGTTTCAATCTCATATTTTGACCTTCAGGACTTATGATTGTATCTTTCTCCTCCAGTATTTGTTCCTTTAAAACCTAATTTTTCTCATTTTAATATCATGTTCTGATCTTTTGAATTAATAAATTGGAATTTTATCACAGATTTGAGCCTTTAACCTTATCATGTCTTTACTTTTTTGAATTTCCAAATGATTGATGATGGTTGTGGTTAAATGTTGACCTTGTTCGGCTCTCAGATTAGACCTGAATCCAGAATCCGGCCCCCTGCTGTGATTGAGTTTGACTTTGCTCTACAGAGATGTTCAGTTTTATTTCGTACCAAATAGTTTCTGTTCTGAGTTCATGAAGTGACAATGGTTTCCACAGCGCCGATTCTGGTTCTCCTGCTCTTTCTGCTCCTGGGCCCGTCAACAGATTAGCTCTAATCCCATTTGCAGGATATAATCTGACTTCTGTGTGGCTGCAGTTGCTCACGTGAAACACACATGATTAATGTAAACCACCTTATGGGATAGAAGCAGAATTAATTATTGGGAAATCTGTAAAAACCGTCTTTGTATTGAACCGGAGCAGCAGGGGCTGGTCTGCAGCACACAGGGCCGGCTTCAGGTTCCCCTCGCCGGGCTGCAGAGCCGGGATTAACCCCCGGCTCTCCCTGAGCTGCAGGTGGAGTCTGATGTTTCACACACTAAGAGGATTTACTCAGACTGGAAGACGTTTAAATAAAGAGGCGCTCCTGTGTGGACGAGAGAGAGAGAGAGAGAGAGAGGGAGAGGTAAAAACCCTGATTTTAAATGTTAATAATCCCGTGAAATTATGCATCTCCTGAGATGTTTTAAACCTTTCCTGTAACAAAACAAGTGCCTGAGTCCATTTGTAGTTTCTCTTTATTTAATACTCTTGTTTTCATGTCAGAATTTATTTTTTTATTAAATTCTAATTTTCCACTTGCATAAATTCAAAACATCCAATGTACCGTTCACTTTTAAACCTTATGACTCCGTAAAGATGTTTTTATATCAAATTTACATTAATTTCCAGTACATAACATATCATTCTCATCAAAAACCATTATTTAAAAAATGTATATATCATAGATTGTTCTTCCTCATAATTTTTTTAAAATGTTTTGGTTTCAGGCATTTTTTAATAAATTTTTTTGGACAATTTGAGTCGTTTTTCTTTATTTTCTCAAAATTTTAGCAGCTTCCAGTTTTATTTTCTCTCCACGCCTCAAAGCTCTTGAGACTTTATTTTATTTACATTTAATACTTTGGAAACTTTCCGTGAGTTTTAGATTAAAGTCCTTCAGGAAGATGAAAGATCCAACCAGGCTGCTTCATAGCGTAACACCTGGGACGGCGTCTTTCATGTCACAGTGCCGTGTCACTCTTCCTCCTCCTCCTCCTCCTCCTCCTCCTCCTCCTCCTCCTGGGAGGTGGATGAGCAGAAGGAGGGGAAAGTTCTCCGGCAGTTGATGTTGTCAGAAAGACATGAGCCAGCGGGACTCGTCTGCCCCGATGGGTGTGAAGTGAAGATGGGATCGACTCACCGCTCATTTCATCTCCTGTCCATCTGAATCGCTCTTCATCATCATCATCATCATCATCGTCGTTGTCCTCATCTCCTCACAGCCAGGTAGGTGAAGTTCCCGAGCCGGAGCGTTGAGTTGAACATCTAAATTTAGCAGATTTAATCTGGGAGCCGAGGATTTGAGTTGACGGCGCCGAAGAAGAGGCAGCTAATCCGACTAAAGATAAAATTAGAAAAAAACAACTTTGAACTTCTCACTGCTCACATTGCAGCAAACGTCAATATGAAGGGTTTATTATTTCGACTAGCCACTTGGTGTGTCTGCATGTTGTGACGGCGTCGTGAGTAAATTCACTTTGTTTAATTCAGAAACGTACAAACACCCTGGAACCTTTAGCTGGCATTATTGCTGATGCAGCATTTCCCCGACATGGGGTGTTTCCTCTGTTTACGTGGAGACGGAGAGCAGCCGAGCCGATGAGTGTCTCAAACGCAGCAGAATGTTTTTGTTTCGGGATTTCAGAACAGGATTTCTCTGTATTCTTCACCTGTAGTCATAGAAATGGTGAAACGTTGAAACTGAAAAACTCTCTGTGCTTTTAGCTTTTAATGGTTTTGAAAGAAGGTTTAAATTACAAATTTGAAATGCAAAAACGGTTATTTCTCTTTGAAGTCCAGTCTAAAGTGTTCTGACGTCCCTCCAGGTGATGGACGCCCAAGATCAGAAGTCTTCTGTCGGGAGAGGGCGGCGGTCAAGGTGAATCTGCGTGTTTGACTGATGTCACTGATAAGATATCAGCATGATGTCATGCAGGTTTATTGTCCATTTAATGTGTTTTTCAGGTCGACTCGGATGCTGCGCCGCGGGACCGGCGCCGTCGGTCCCACGGAGACAGTCGTCAACATGGGGGCGAGCAGGTGAGCTGTGCTTTGTGCAGATATGTCATTGGTGGGATTCACAAAGAGAGGCAGCACCGGCCAACTGGCACTGAGTCAGTTTAAACTGCTTTAAACTGCTACTGAACGGATTTTAAAATCAGATTTTAACGACCTCGGTGGGCCCAGCTGTGGATTTCGAACTTCACAGTACTGTAGTGTCATCTGAAGCAAGGAGAAATACTCCAATTAGTCAAAGGTATCAAACATATGAGGTGAAAATGAAATAGGCACTTTCCATTCAAACTGAACACCACTTCACTTCTCGTCTGCTGGGGACACCTAGTGGTGGAATTCAATCACTACACTCACAATTCATATACAACAAACCTTGACCGAGAATCAAAACACACTGAAGATGGTTTTTCTTTAACTCGTACCAGTAGAGCAGTCATCTCTGCCTTCACGTCTCTCCAGTTAGACATTTTGCTTCTTTAACTCACATTTCAAATGGAATTCAGCTGAAAAACCAGGATGTGATTCAAATAATTCACTCAACTTATGATGAATTGATCTGATCCAGTCAAACATAGAAGCTGGTTCCACAATGAAATGAGACATTTGCTACGTCCATCAATAAAAGATACATTTTTGTACAACTTGAAATGTCAAAAAGTCAAACTATACGCAGCAAACTTTACATTTTTAATGTGGCCAGGTGATGAGAAGATTAGAAGAAGGAAATCTGAATCATTGCTTTAAAAGTTTTTTAACCTTCTTCTTCATAATGAATGAATGAGAGAAAATATAACATGCTGACATATAACATATCTATCTATCTATCTATCTATCTATCTATCTATCTATCTATCTATCTATCTATCTATCTATCTATCTATCTATCTATCTATCTATCTATCTATCTATATCTCTATATCTCTATATAAATGATTGTTTCTGTTGCAGTGATGCCCGCTCCTCGCTGGCAGCTCAAAACACCAACAACAGCAACAACAACGACGGGTAAGATGAAAGTTTTAATGTGAAAGTCAGGAGGTTTATGGCGAAAAAGTAATGCAAGAGGCTTGAAAATGATCTGGATTGTTCAAACAATATTTGAGGCCTTTGGCATTAGAGGAGTGGAATGAATGGAATTCCTACTTTGGACAATTCTACCTTTATAAGTGATTAAAGGACCTCTGTGGAATAACGGCGACCAACATCAACCCCTGTTTCACTCACTGACCTCTGTTTGTAACATCCACAGAAAAAAAGATGAGAAGAAGGATGAGAAGAAAAATGAAAAGAAAGATGAGAAGAAAGACGAGAAGAAGGATGAGAAGAAAGATGCTAAAAAGGATGAGAAGAAAGACGATAAGGAGGAACCGTAAGTAAAAAAAAAAAAAATTCTAAAATTTTTCATCAGTGAATGAATTTTTTTGCATTTAATAAAAAAACATTTTCGACTCAAACAAGCATAAACTTGCTCTAAAATGTAAAGAAAGATTACATGTGAATACATTTCTATACATATAAATTCTATATATGTATAACCTGTACATATAATGGGACATGGTCAAACAATGTTATTATCTTTATTGAATATTACATATCATTAATTATTTAGAAAATGAATATCTTGATAGCGTTTCATCAGGTAATTTGGAAGAATATTATATATTATTTATGGAGAAGCAGTGGGATTTAATAAGTCATACTTCCTCCCATTCCTGTTCATACATGCTATCCAATTATATTGTTCTGCGGTAATTAGTCACTGTGTGGTGAATAAATAATTTAATTTAATTTAATTTAATTTAATTTAATTTAATTTAATTTAATTTAATTTAATTTAATTTAGTCTAGTCTAGTCTAGTCTAGTCTAGTCTAGTCTAGTGTAATGTAATGTAATCTCCAGGGGGATCAATGAAGAGCACTTTCTACATAATAACTACATCATACATAGTTGTTTAGCAGCAACCAGGAAAGGGTGTAGGTTTTCTTTATACCGATGTCAGTATATTATAGTGATATTATGGAGTTTGAGGATCGACAGTCTCTGGTCTGTTCTCACAGGAAGGAGGTGTGGGTCATGGATCCTGCTACAGACTTGTACTACTACTGGTTGTTCACCATCTCCATCTCTGTGTTCTACAACCTGATATTTCTGGTGGCCAGGTACCATTTCAACACATTTCCTTGACTTCCCAATGAAAAATGTGCCTCGGAACCTCCAAAGCCAGTGGGAATATTAATGAGCGTCAGTGTCAGTTATTAGCATGATCTGGGTTTACTTGGATTCTCAGGTAGTTATTGATATGTTTGGTGACATTTGAATTGTTCCTGTATGTAATACTGCAATGGGAATTAAGAATACTCTGTTCGGTTATGAAGGTAAACTATCCCTCCGCTTTGACACTGTATTGTTTCACGCTGGTTCTTTTCCACGCAGGTCTTGTTTCAATGAGCTGCAGTACAAATACACGTCACTATGGATCGGTTTTGACTACCTTTCAGATATCCTCTATTTCCTCGACACCTTTGTGAGAGCCAGAACAGGTCAGTGAAGCCCAGTTTTATAGGTTGCTAAAACGTTTCCTAAATCTTCATGGTAATGAACTTCCGATGTGTCTGCAGGTTTTCTGGAGCAAGGACTGCTTGTGAAGGATGCAAAGCTCCTGAAAGAGAAGTACATGAAAACACCTCAGTTTAAAATGGACATGGTCTCCGTACTGCCCACCGACATCGCATTCGTCTACCTTGGAATCGATAATCCCGAGTGGAGGTTCAACCGTCTCTTCAGGTTGGCGCGACTCTTCGAGTTCTTTGACCGGACGGAGACTCGCACTAATTTCCCAAACATCTTCCGAATCTGCAATCTGGTGCTTTACATCATCATCATCATTCACTGGAACGGCTGCCTCTACTTCGCCATCTCCAAGGTGCTGGGCTTTGGCTCGGACACGTGGGTCTATCCAAGCTTGGCGTCGCCTCAGTATTCGCGGCTGCCCAGGCAGTACATCTACTGCTTCTACTGGTCCACACTGACGCTCACCACCATCGGGGAAACGCCTCCCCCGGTGCGAGACGTTGAATATTTCTTCGTGGTGCTGGACTTCCTCACCGGAGTTCTGATCTTCGCCACCATCGTGGGCAACGTCGGCGCCATGATTTCCAACATGAACGCGGAGCGCGTGGAGTTCCAGGCCAAGATCGACTCCATCAAGCAGTACATGCAGTTTCGAAAGGTCACCAAGGACCTGGAGATCCGGGTGGTGAAGTGGTTCGACTACCTGTGGACCGAGGAGAAGACCTGCGATGAGAAGCTGGTGCTAAAGAATCTGCCGGACAAGCTGAAGGCGGAGATAGCCATCAACGTGCATCTGGAGACTCTGAAGAAAGTGCGAATCTTTCAGGACTGCGAAGCAGGTTTGCTGATCGAGTTGGTCCTGAAGCTTCAGCCCCAGTTCTTCAGCCCGGGCGACTACATCTGCAAGAAGGGGGACATCGGGAGAGAAATGTACATCATCAAGGAAGGGAAACTGGCCGTGGTAGCAGACGATGGAATCACACAGTTCGTGGTCCTCGGTGACGGCGCGTACTTTGGAGAAATCAGCATCCTTGGCATCAAGGGGAGCAAAGCAGGAAACCGGAGGACGGCCAACATCCGGAGCGTGGGCTACTCGGACCTCTTCGCTCTGTCCAAAGATGACCTGATGGAGGCGCTGACCGAGTACCCCGACGCAAAGTACGCCCTGGAGGAGAAAGGCAGGGCCATTCTCATGAAGGACAACCTCATCGACGAGTCGCTGATCGGCATCACCGACGCCAGCGACCTGGAGCACCAAGTCAGCAAGATCGAAGCCAACATAGAAATCATGAGCTTAAAATTCCGGAAGCTGTCGAGTCAGTACGAGTCGTCGCAGCGCAAACTCAAGCAGCGGCTCACCAACATGGCCAACCAGGTCCGGACATTGAAGTTTGACGACGAGTAGATCTCGGGCTCGCGCTGCCGCCGACTTTCCCGCCACGAAGACAAACTGTGTTCATTAGCTTCCACTGTGTGGTTGTTAGGTCTCATCGCGGTCCGTCACGGCTCCATCAGCTCCGACTGCTCAAAATGAATGGTGGAACAGTCCCCCGATACGATGACGTTACTTTTATTTGAGTGACTTTTTGAAATAAAACCAACCTGAAAAATGCCTCCTGCTTGGTTGCAGACCGTTTCCTGGTAAAAGATGAAAGAATCCCTCTGTTTGGAAGATTTAATATCCAGTCCAATCGGTAGCATAGAAACTCAAAACTGAGCTTATTTACATGATTGGACTGAATCTGTGTTCTACAGCATAGAGGATTGACAAAGAGTGAAGACATGCAAGGTTTGACGAAATACTGTGAAAGACTGTGACCCTGTGTTGGGTACATTAGAAATAATGCTATTTATATGGAATAAAATGTATATTAGACAAATCTATGATTCTTTATAAATCTGCTCCCATAAAACTTTACTTGTTTGTTTTGATGCTAATGCTAACTGCCCAGCACTGCTCAACGTGTTGTCGGAGTGACCTCGGAGAGACGTTTCAAACCCACAAATGTGCTACGTCTCTGTTCCATTCGATCACCTGGTCTACTTTCAACCTATTCCTGAACACTTTTAGTGTTTGTCTTCCTCAATATTTAATACTGCCGGCGAGGGGAAGCTACGCGGAGCGGCGTCGTTTACCGACGTCTGTTCACCACTCGGGTATCTGTGTGGAGCTGCTGTCGTATTCATTCTTCTGGTTTGTTTCAACATTTGCCCGAAAACATATGATGGAAAACATAGTTTACACCTTTAAATGTAAAACATGCTTTTAATAAACCATCAGATTTCATCAGTTTATATCTAGAACTGTGGTTTTGTTATATATTTATATATGTTTTCCTATCTGAAAAGGACATTTTTAATTAATAACATGGTTTTAATTGTTTGAACAGATCATTTTCAGTGTGGTTCCGCCCCCTTGTGGTCAAGTGGCTCACGTGCAGCATAAAAGGCCTGAATCTGCAGATAATCTGAATTTTAACAGGTAGTCTCAAGTTTCATCACCTATTAAGGCTCTTTTGTGACTGTATTTGTGTTTGTGTGTCACATGGGCGTTGCGTTTGGTGCCTCTTCTCCAGCGTGGTCACGTTTATCTTTTGTTTCCAGACTTTCACAATAAAAGTCCACCGACCGGCTGCCAGCGGAGCAGAGGGCTGCAGGAGAGAGCTGCTCCAGTGTACAATTTTAGAAATGACTTGACTGCCACAAAAGAGCATGAGTAATGTGAGTGCACACACACACACACACACACACACACACACACACACACACACACACACACACACACCGAGACTCTCTTGACTGTAGTGGGTTGTGTAAGAAGATAATGGCTGAGCCAAAATCAGTGCACTTCAGCCCATAATGACACACGCCACGGTGTGTTTGTGTGTGTGTGTCAGAGATGAGGTAGAGCAGAATGCCTTATGTAAGCACACACACACACACTCTCACACACACTCACACACACATTGTTAGTCCTTCCTGCTGTGTACGCTGGATCGTTTGCTCCCCTGAAACTCAGTCAAACGCTGTTTGTGTAAAAGCATCAAAATTCAAATGTAGAAAGTTTACTGGGAGAATAAATACATTTCATTTCACCTTTGAAAAACTGCGCAACCTCAGAGAGTAATATATATTTGAATAAACATGCATACATTCCAGGGTCAAAAGGTCAATTGAATAAACCACAAAGAAATATGAAGGGTAATAATAATAAGAATATGAATAAGAATAAGAATAGGTAGAATTACTTTAATAATTTCTGAAAAAAATGTGAAAATCAAACAATAATACTAATTAAAACAACTAATTTAACCACTAATTAAAAAAATGAAATTACTGAAGAAATAAATGAGACACAAAATGAAACGAATAATGAAATAAAAAAATGCTATAAATATCTATGTAGAAATTAAATAATAGATGCAAATAAATGATTATTAAATGAATAAAGTTTTGTAATTTTGTAGTTAGAAATAAGTTTACTTGAGCACAGCTTCAATATTAAGACATCTAATTTAAATGCAGATAAAATAAAATAAAAAAGCACATTAAAATGATGAGATTTGTGTTAAGACATTCACCACAGACGTTTGTAATAAAGACAAACAAGACAGATATTTATTAGTTTTCATCTCTGTTGATTCAGGTGGTTTGAACAGATTTTTAGAAATCATTTCTCGCTGCATTTTTGCATTTCAAAGGACAAAAACAGGCACGTAATTCATCTTTCCTGCATGAAGCTGGAGGATAAAACCTATTGGCTGTGGTGTGACTAAATGTGTGACGGACGTTGAAGAAAAGGTTCAAATCTATCAGCATAGTTCACTGGAGCTTAAATAATTACCCCCCAGGGGGCACATTAGTGAGGAAGGGACTCTGACTGTACCCACCCTGATGCCTCCATTTCAATTATCACGCTGTGGGAGTGTGAAACAGCAAAGAGTGGCCGTGATGACGAGCAGGACATGATGGAAAACGACCTCCGACTCTGAATAAACACAGCGGACTTTAATATGAAAGGTTGTATTATGCAGGATGTGTTTGTTTCAAACTGTCTGTTTATTAGATTTCAGCAGGGCCCATGGAAACAATTCCACTCTTCCTCATCATCCTCTATATGTCCTCTATACGTCTTCGATACATCCTCTATATGTCCTCTATAAGTTCTCTATAGGTTCTCTATACATCCTCTATATGTCCTCTATACATCCTCTATACATCCTCTATACGTCCTCTATACGTCCTCTATACGTCCTCTATAAGTCCTCTATACATCCTCTATAAGTCCTCTATACGTCCTCTATACATCCTCTATACATCCTCTATAAGTCCTCTATAAGTCCTCTATACATCCTCTATAAGTCCTCTATACATCCTCTATAGTCCTCTATACGTCCTCTATACGTCCAAATATAGCCGATAAAAAAGGTTTTCATGTTTTCCAGGGAGAATTGTCAGTAAAACAAAAAGCATCATTAACCAAATTGAACAAGCTGAAGTGAAGCAGTACCAGCAGTAACCATAGGGGGCAGTGTGGAGGTTAGAAACCACTGACTTTTTTAGTTTCTTTCTATAAGGTATTTTTTCCGCTGTACAGACCACCATGACACTGACTTTGACTTCACTTTAACGTCGTTATCGTTCACTTACTTCTCTGGAAAATCTTTTCTCTTCTTCTTGGTATTTGTTCAGTATGTTGAGTCAGCGCGGCGCCCTCTGGTGGCTCAGTAGAACTCCCTTTTACTGTTTCCACTGTTTTGTGCACGTGATGAGCAGAATCGCCAAACAGCAACAGCGCCACCTCCTGGTGAAACAGCAATTAAAACACCACCGAATAATTAAGCTACTAATGTTTATATTGGACATATGAATTAATAAGTATTATTAGACTTTCAAGATTAAATCTGAAAAAACAACAGAATTTGTAGTAAATCAGTATTGTACCACTGAGAAGAAAGTTTTCCTTTTCAGAAAAAAAATTCATAATTATAACTATTCTTGCATTTATGATTAAAAAAAATCTGAAAAACCTGAATTCAAAACTTTTAATGGAGAAAAAAAATCTGAATTCTGAGAAGAATGTATGAATTTTTACCTTTATTTTCAATTCCTTTCAGTAAACTGACTGATTTCTACTTTTATTCTGGACGATATTTCGAGAACTGAGGAAGAAAAGTGAAAATTCTGATTCAAATCTCAGAAAGTAAGAAAAGAAAACTCTCCTCCAACTCAGATAATGGGACATGAAGTAGTTTTATTTTTATTCCACTTGTGTTTATCAGAGGGACTTTCTGAATATTCCCAAAACACTTTTGGGTTTTGTTTTTTTTTATCACCTGGAGAGAAACAGTCCAGTTGTTAATTCACTGAGGATTGGCTGAAACACATGACATCACATTCTCTCTCTCTCTCTCTCTCTCTCTCTCTCTCTCTCTCTCTCTCTCTCTCTCTCTCTCTCTCTCTCTCTCTCTCTCTCTCTCTCTCTCTCTCTTTCTCTGAATGAACGAATCGTGTTGCGGTGCGCCACAGAGTCGCGCGCCACGAGCGGAGCGGCCGTCCCTCTCCTTCTTATTCTAGTTAAAGAAATAATAAAAAAGAAAAAGAAAAAACGCAGAAGTGAGTGTTCGGCTCGTGTCAGAAGCTCTTAATCCCGAGAGAAGCCGGAAGACTGATGCCACCGGAGGGGGCCAGCTGCCTCTCTTCACAGCGGGGGGGCCAACCGGAGTGCTGACACTTTACCAAGGATCGAGTCCGGCGGGGGAAACTTGTTGGGGGTGTGGGGGGGAGGGAGGGAGGGTTGGGGGAGGAGTGGAGGAAAGAGACCAAGATTGGACTCCAGATTATTATTGTTTTTGTCGGCGCACCGCCATGAAAGATGATTAACGACAGTCACGGAGTCGGGGGCTTCCAGCCCCTCTGGAACTTGAGCGGTGAGTGGAAACGCGCCGTGCGTAATGTGGCACCGCGGGGGGGGCGTGCACGTGAGCGACTCAGGTGAATTCCTCCAGGGCCACGGGGCTGCAGACTGGGGATGAGGGGGGATATGGGGGGGATCAGTGCTTCTCAAAGTGCTGGAGCAGCGCGTGCTTGATTGGCAGCGTGGCACCGTGTTCCTGACTGGGGGGCTTCACGCGCTGTTGTCGCGTCATATTCACGACCCTGTTCCTGTTGTAAGTTGGTCCTGATTGACAGTTTGTGACCGTGTGAAGACGCTTCTCAGGGGGTTCTGAAGCGGCGTCGCATCGTGTTTGTTTCACTGTGATAAAGTTTGGTTCAGTCGTCCGTCACGTCGTCTTTCACACTGTGGCATCGTTCCCTCTGGCGGTGGAGCGTCATGCTATTGAATCCTGCTTTTAATTCTTTCTACAGAACAGTCATGTCATCAAACTATCACCAGCCAGAGCCAGTTTAAATAGGCTATATTTTCTATAATTCCTATAATTTCCTTTTTTTTTTTTTTTGTCAAAGTTGCACTCCAGCCATCAAATCAAATATATTGATTATATAGATTCAACTAGACAGCAGTGATGAGTTTGATCTGTAGGTGAGCTGGTTAATTCTGTATCATCATCTTGTGGAAACACAGAGCAGCAGCATTTCCTCTGGGCAGAAAAGAAAGGGGGAAAAAAGCGATGAGGAGAAAAAGGGCGTTGGGAAAAAAAAAATCAGCGAGAAGTGAAGGAGGAGATAAGAGGAAGAATATGGACGAGCCGGATGAGCAGATTTGATTTTCAGAGATTAAACAGCCTGTATGTTCACCCCCCCCCCCTCCCTCCTCCCCCCTTCACACAATCCCAATGGCTTGTCTTGTACTTTTTCATGGTTTCTCCTCTTATCACCCCTCCCTCCTTTATTCTCTCCATGTCCTGACATGAAAGCTCAGGGCTGCAAGAGAGAGAGACCGGAGCAGACGAGACATTGATCCTAATTGGATAAATCCACTGTACCCCCATATGTCTGAATTTAAATATGTAAATGCACGGCCAGCGTGCAAAATGGCAAATCTGCCCCTGAGCGGTCTGTTGACGAGGATTTCAGGGGAAGTAAAGGGAAATACACTGGATGGGAGAGCGAAGGAGCAAAATGTGGGAAATGCAGTTTTAGGGCATTATGATGTGTGACTAAAGGCGCTTGTTGTTTGTTGAGGCAGCGACTTAAGGTGTGTGGGAGACGCATATATTTAATTTTGTGTTTACACTTTGCTGCGTGAGCTGTTTTATTTTTTGGCCTGCCACCATTGAAACATCCAGAAATTGTAGAGTCGGTTGGTCGGCGGTTGCATTGATTGCATGTTGCATTGATTGTGTAGTTGCCTGCTCTTGTGGTATAATTCATACAACCGTCATACAGGTTGATTGCACTAAAACGACCAAGAGGCTGCAGTCATTGTAAGAACCTTGAGGAGAAAATAGTAATGAATGGAGTGGACGAGAGGGTGGCGACATCCAGCCTGAGGAGACTTGAATTTATTTAAAAATTACTGGCAGCGAAACCTGAATAAATCTCTTTTGTTGAGGTATAATAAGATTTTACCACATTGGTGCCACAAAGACCTTTTATCATTTAAAACTCGCCAAGTTCTGCTGAATACATGGCTGCAGGGTAGAACCGGCCATCAAGTCCATTCAGGCCCCTGGAGTCACAAAGAAGACGTCAACTTTGACAATAAATAGGAGTTAAATTTAAATATGTGGAAACTTTGACCAAGTGGTGTTCCGTGTGTGCGTCATGACCCGTGGGTCCAGTAGAGGGAGCCCACGCTGCGACCTATCAATACTTTTCCATTAAATCCTTTCACACGGATTACTGGCTGTTCATTGTGTTTCCTTAATTCCAGCTACAAAACATTGTGCTGCATCAATGAGTTCATACTCCTGTACCATGAAAAGAAGAAGAAAAAAACCTTTACCCCAGATGGGAAGCGCTCGCAAGACTGTATGACGGGATGATTGACAGCTCTGAGTTCTAGATAAAGCATCGGGGGGTTGATGTAACGTTCCCCCTCTTCTCTGATTCCCCTCCATCAGCGTCTCTTCTGCTCTCCTCGCATCCCTCTCTTCTCCTCCTCCCCCTGTTCTCCTGATTCCATCCTATTTACATCCTCGCTCCTGCAGAGAACGGTTCCCCGCGGTGGAAAACGGCTGTTTGCTGTGACTGTGTGTGTGTGTGTGTGTGTGTGTGTGTGTGTGTGTGTGTGTGTGTGTGTTCATGAAAGCAGTGTAGAAGCGTTGCAGCGAGAAGCAGGGTGGACAGAACATTCGTTCTGATGATCCGTTTAAAGGACGGAGCCTCTGTCTTCAGTTCTCCTGCGACTCGAAGGGTCAAGGTTCAATAAATAGAGTTTTATGTCATCGTGTCGTCGACATAGTGTGAAAACACCGAAACGCTGACTGAACCCAGGTCAGTTGTGCCTAAATGTCCATTGATATGTTCATATTTGTAATCGATTGTAATAACAAACTCGTCGTACTATTACATAATGTGAAACCACGTGGCTCCTGCAGTCCTGTACAAACTCCACCAGGAAACAGCTTATTTTCTCCCGAGTCTCTCCTGAATGTCAACGTCAAGTATTTCCTCCCCGTTGGTAAAGGCGACCATGTAAATCCAGACGACTGACATTTCCACGCCTTCGGTCCGGAAGCCAAAAACAAACAATTTGGCAGAAGAGTCAAAAACTTAAAGTGGGTGAGATTCCAATCAGGGATCAAATGAGGCCGGTTAAAGGGTGACAAGTGGAACCTTTAAAAACCTCTGACATTTCGGCTGCGCTCCCCTCCTCGCTTCTGAAGTGTGCGCTGTCATCACGCCAACATCTGAAGCGCTCTGGAAGGCCGGAGAAGAAAGGTTATGGCTGTCTTTGAATCTGAAGAATCTCCAAACCATTTCAAGTCCATGTTTTAACTGTGAGGAAGAAAAAAAACAGAAAAGAAAAGTTCCCGCCCCCCAAAATTAAAAGTGCTTCATGGCCCGGCGGTTATTATATATAACAACAAGATAAAAGAAAAGACATGACAGCCAAGCTAAAATCCAACATTCATTCAGATCTACTACACATATAAGAAACGTGAATCAGGGTGTGTTTGTAATGACTGTTATGGTAGAAAGTCGTCTGGGGTTTGGTCTTTCAGAGTATCAGCCGTTATCAGCGATTTCCTCTGCAGGCGTCCCGCCACTTTTATTTCTGGACTTTGACATCTTTTCCTTGTTGCGCCTCAAACCGTTTGGGAATCGCTGGTGTTTTGGACACGTTTTCAGTGGTTTAATTTGTTTTACCAGTTCATAGTTTGAATAGAAAGTCTCACATGGTTCAAAACCCTGAAGTTCAAAAAACCTGGTTTCACTGGATTCTGTGAAAAAGTTGCTGAGCGACTTGGAGACACACATCTGTCTGCATATGCAAATTTACGTTTGTAAATATAGAAAAATAAGGAAAAAAGGAAAGAAAAGAGAAAAAGGGAAAAATAGTTTAAGAGGAAAAAATGGGAGAAAAGAGAAAAAATAATAAAATATAGGGAAAAAGAAAAATAATGAGGAAAAAATAAGGAAAAATAGGAAAAAAAAGGGGTAAAAACACAAGAAAAAATGAAATACAAGAGAAAAATGGGGAAAAAATAAGGAAATTAAGTGAAAAAGTAAAAAAAAAGGAACAAAAGACAGAAACGAGAAAACAAATAAGAAAACAAAGCGAACAAGGAAAATAATGAGAACAAATTTGGGAGAAAAGGGGAAAAGCAATATGAGTCGCCAGTAATCACATGGTTTCTTTTTATGTTTCTTTGCAAGCAAACAAAAAAAAAAGAGTTTCCCACACTGGTGATGATCAATACCTTTCATTTCCCCAAGAACAACTGGGCTCACCAGTGCAGGGATTTGAACCAGCGCCTTCACACGTCACTACAACAAGCCGGCTGCACAATGATTGCAGGTGGAATTCACTCCATATTTCTTGGTAAATGGGCCACCGCCTCCTCATGTCGGCCTTGAATCCTAAACATGTTTGATATAAACGGGTGTAAAAGAAAACCCAGGGATGTGAGTCATGCAGGTCAAACCTCTGTGCCACAACTAGTCAAAGTTCACCGCCGTGCTTTATCTCCGAGCCTTACATAAGGGTGAAATTAGAAAACCGGTGTGAGCGCTATGAATTCTCGAGGCTCATTCTTGCGTTAAAGAAAAGAAGGTGTGATAAGGCCTTGAGCTGAATTTACCTGCCCGGTCACTTCTGAGCAATCAAGTATAAAACGACAGAATCCATCTAACGAATCCTTTTTGAAATACCAAAACCCAGCAGCAGCAGAGAGCATGGAGATCCAGGCAGCTCGTGTGCAGCTCCACTGTTCTCCTCCACCCCCGCGCATCACATGGAGATTCTCACATGTCTTTTCTAATCAGCCATCAGATTCATGGAACTCCATGCATTTCCACATGCAGCCTCCCCGCAGAAGCCTCGTCTCTCGTCACGCTCCAGATCGGGGTGGGAGCATTCACCTGCGCTTCAACACCAGGCTCAATTATATCACCAGTACCTCTAACCCACTTTGTTCTGACTCACAGTCAGGAGTAATTTCTTTAAGCCGGCCGTTATGTAACCGCCCTTATCGCTGGATCAGCTATTATCATTATCTGTGTTTACGCCGATTCCAATTAAACACAACTTAATAGCTGGCAGAGAATTAAAATACTACATAGAATCACCTTCGTGTGAATAATACGAGACTCCATTGTGTGCAGATGGTGGGGGAGGGTCACATGCTGCAGATCTGCAAAATGGAGCACAAGGAAACCTGGTGGCTGGACTTGTTTTTTTTGTTGTTGTTTTTTTTTTTCAAATGTTGCGTCGTTCACTTTCAGCTGGACCGTGAGACAAAGTAAAATTTGTCGGGCGCATGCAACATTGATGGCCGGATGTCATCAATGTTGCATGGTTTCGTTATTTGGGAGCGACGGCGCCTCAAAGTGGTGGTCGGGCGGCGGCGCCATGTCGGGCGGCGGCGGTCAGGAAACGTCACACCAACGGCCTCCGTCAGACAAAACCAAGGAAAACACGCTTTAACTCTTTATCTTATTGCTTTAGACGTTGTGACGCCGCTGTAGCCAGTATAAAACATGACATTTTATCATCACTGAACTATCATCATAGTACTTTGTGATATATATATATATACATAATTAACTATATATAGTATTGGATTTTACTGGATACGAATTTATCGCAGCTTCTCTGTCCTCATAGTGTTGTTTCTACGCTCAATCTCTGATTAGAATATCTTGTAATATATACAAGAATATCTTGTCATACTGAAGTTTACCATGATTTAAATGGGATTTCAGTCCCGTGATATATCGGACTTGAGACAAATTCCTGGAATCATCTTTTATCATGTGTCATGATATCGTTTGATGATAATATTATTGTTAATATTGTTTTATAATATCAGCAGTACGGCGCAAATGTTTGCGACTGATCGTGTTGAGGTGATATTGCGAGCTCTGGAGCATCTCCATGGCAACAGGCGCTGATCTCCTTTATGATCCCTCCCTCGTCCGCTTTGTATGGGACTTTTTTGTTTTTTATTCAGCCGTTAACGTCCCATAACGTATTGATCATAAACACGTTGATATAGGCGTTATTCGGGATTTTGGCTGTATTATTTAATAATATTTTACGATTATTTCCACCCAGACTGGTTTCGTGAGCTGATCTTGTGTCATTACAGTGAAGTCGGTTTAAATTGTACACGTTTCCCATTGATAATTCACCTTTTTATCCACTTATTTTCTCCGATGTTTGTTTTCTGCTGGAGCTCATTATGTGGACGGACGTTGTTCCCCAGAGTTCAGCCCTGAGTTTGTGCACCAGGTACCAGGCTCTGCTGTTCCCCGATCACCGGCTCCCTCGTCTCGCTGCAGAGCGACGGAGGTCAGCGGCTAAATATCCTCCGCTGTCGGGCTGGAGGGAGGAAGCCGCGTGTAGATAGATCACTGTCCAGACCCTGCTGGGTGGTAATTACTGGCACAGGCTCCCGCTTTTGATTAGCGTCTTTCCCACAGTCGCACAGCGACACGTCGCCGGCTCTGCAGATTGCTGCTTTTATTTATGTATATTTTCTCTCCTCTTAAAAGAAAAAAAACAAAACTGTTGCACGATTCTGCAACAGTTATTTATGTTTTTAATAACTTGGCTGACGCCGGTTCACAGGGTGCAATATCCACTCCTGTGGCCGTGTGCTGTTTCTATTTCATAAGAATGTTTTCAAGTTGCTTTTTTTTTTTTTTTTATGCAAAAGTCATTAGTGAGTCTGGAAGATGTGAAGCACATGTTGAAATTAAGTTTTAATTAGCCAATCAAAAGGGCTTTGATTCCAGCTTCTTCAATGGAGTCGTTTTCGACTCTGCTTGGGATTATTTCCCTCCAATACACATGTGATTAAATTTTAAACATTGGTGGGGAGAAAAGCAGGCATGTGAGGATCTTCCCCGTGAACAATCTTGTTTTTACAGTTATCTTCTCATTATGTGGGTTTTTCAGTGAATGTGCTGCTTGTTTCGTTGGCGTTATGGGGGGATAGTTACAGTTACAGATGTTTTTTTTTAATTGCAATACTTTATTGCCTTTATTGATGTCTGCACTTTTAGGACGATTCTATTGGCGTGAGCAGAGGTTTTGAAACGTTTTGAGTGTTGCCTTTGCACTGTGGAGGAACTATTCTGACACAAACTAGGATCATAGCTGGAGCTGCACCGATCAACTGTTCATACCCAAGATTTCAGGTTATTATATCTTTAAAGACATTAGAACTTGTGCTGCGTGTGATGAATAATAGCATCCAAATAGTTTTTTTTTTAATGTTTGCAACCTGTCAAGTAAGAACAAATGTTAAATATAGACGTTTGTCAGTTTTGGGAGTGAGGTTATAGAATGGACTCAAAGTGTGTAATTCTCTGATTTTCAAAAAGAGTTTAAGATGTAAAATAGTAGAAGGTTATGCTGTGAATTGTTCATTTGATATCTGCTTGATTAAGTGATTTCTAATTTTAATTGTCATTTATTTTTTCTTACTTGCTGATCTTTGTTTGTAGTAATCCTTCGATGGTACAGGATCGTACCATCCGAAGTACGTCACAGGTTCAGCCGATTCCTTCCTTTTCTGTAATGATATTCTTTTTTATTGTGTTGTGTGAATGCAACCGAAATTAAACTGAACTAAGCTAAGCTAAGTTAAACTAAACTAAACTATTCTATTGTCATAAACCTGAGTTTTCTATTCCTCAGTGTCTGCACTTTTCATATTCCAGGGCTCAACATTAAGGATTTCCCGAGCGATTCTCGTGTGAATTTTCCCCTTGCCTCAACATTCACATCGTCACCGGAACAAATTAAAAACTCAGTCGACTTCAACACATAAAAACAACTTAACAACAACTAAAACAACGTATTTTCGATTATTTTGACTTTCTAATCTCAAAGTTTCATAACTTTTTGTGGTTCAGAAAAAAAGCTGACTGAGGAGGAAGAGGAACAGGATTTGGTTTGTTATTGACCAATATAATAAAAATACATGACACACATTTACCAGGTTATTAAAGAACTGTTTATGGATAAAAGTGACTAATACAATGAATAAGGTGTGGCAGTATGGCAGCAGTATTGCAGCAGTATTGCAGCAGGGTGTGACGGTTCCAATCTTAACACTTATTTCTGAACAACACAGCACAAAGCTGTTTATTATACCTATGATTATTATATTATTATATTATACATATTATTATATGTTTATTGAGGCTGGTTGGACGTGTTGCACAGGCTAATGGAACCTTCAGTTCCCAACCTGAAGCAGCTAAATGACACAGGAAGTGAGTCAGACAGGAAGCGTCACCTTCATTTATTAATAAAGTTATGCATGAGCCTTATTGACGAAGCCTCAGGGCTCTAAAGCAGAGTTTTACAGTCTTGTTATGCTAAAGTGACGCGCGCGGCGGTAAATATCTCCTCTCCAGTGCTTCCACGGCCGCCGGAGCGCGTCGTTAATCACGTTCGGCCCTTCACATACCAGTGATGAAGCTTCTATTCCAGACACTCCATCCGCCCGCTGGAAGCAGTTTGGCGTTCAGTGTTTTGCACTTGTGTCAGACGGGGAATCGGACCGGCAACCTCGGCGAGGTCGCTTGTGATGAATTACTGTACATGTTCAAGTGCCGGTGATAAACACGGAAAACGGCACTCCACCTCCACAAGCGGCCGCCGCGTCTATTTGTGCGCGTGTGAAATGTTTCCCCTCCGTCTTGAACTGCGACCCGTCCGACTGAGGCTCTTGAAGCAACGAGTGTCGGAGTGAAAGCAGCCGATTGAACCTCTTAGTTGTTGAGTCACCGGGTTCTGCGATCAAGGGGTCCCTCCACAAAAGGATTTCTGATCCATTCTTCTCTCCCAGACATCATCTCCTTTTCTGGGAAGCGCTCACGTAAACGGCTTTTGAATTCCACCGAGGCGAGTCCCGGCGGCGACTCTCCGGCTTTTTTGCCTCGATGTTCTCGCTTGTAAATAAACCGTCAGCGTGTTATTGTCCAGACGAGAGCCGGTCACAACACTGCCGCTGACTTATGCCGCGGGTTCTTCTCGCCGGAGGTTGCCGGTGCGCTGCCTCCGTCACGTTTCGGCCTAATTTCCCCCTCGACGGAGCGGCGGTATATTTGTGTCTAAATGTGTATTTGTCGGCCCCGGACGTGGGCGCTGGCGCGTTCCTCGTCAGCTGGCATGGAAACGGCCACAGAGGGATGTGGAGTTGGAGAGGCGGCGGGATGCAGAGGGGAGATAGAGGAATTAGAGGATGGGGGGGGGGGGGGGGGGGGGGGGGGGGTTGACGAGGGGGAGGCGAGGATTCCAGCCAGATGTGTGGAGCTCCAGTAGAACGGACAGCCGCGCTGCTGAGATTGATGAATTTTCTTTCTTTTTTTTTAACCCGTCAATAATCTCAAGCGACGGAGGATCAGCCTGATGGTTAATCCATCGACCAAGTGGAAACTGTATGTAATTTCGCATTTACACTGGAAATCCTGCTTTTACAGCTGCTTCAGTGACAAACCAGGTCTGACAGGATGAGCCAATTAAAAGTCTTCTGCCAGCTTGAATTAAGTTTTTTTTTTTTTTAAGTCCTATATGCACATATGTCCTCCTTGTCTGTAGAGCCCCGGCTTAATTTCTGGATTGACAAAGTTAAGCAATGTAGATTTCTGAGTTTTCTAATCTATACTCTATAATTCTTTCCCCTAATTGGTTAAATCGTCATATTTTTACATAAAGAAAGTATTAGATTAGTTGTAGCTTTTTTAATGTGCTCAGAATCTCAAATAAGATAAGATAAGATAAGATAAGATCGCCTTTATTAATCTCACAGTGGAGAAATTTACTTGTTCCATACAGCTCTTGAGGACACATGAGGAAAGGAGAGGAATGCAAACTGTTAGTAGAAAGGGCAAGGAAAGTGCACACAATTAGTGGAATAGAGGTATCTTATATACAATTTTACAAATTAAAGTGACTTAGATAAAGTGTCCTAGGTGCAGGGTTGTTGCACATACTGTCACTGTTACTACACAGTCCTGTTGTACAGTCTGACAGCAGTGGGGATGAAGGACTTGCGGTAGCGCTCCGTCCTGCACTGAGGGTGTCTCAGTCTGCCACTGAGAGAGCTCCTCAGCTCCTCTACAGTCCCGTGCAGTGGGTGGGTGGTGTTGTCCATGATGGAGGTGGCCTTAGCGACCACCCTCCTGTCGCTTACCTCCTTCACAGAGTCCAGGGGGCAGCCCAGGACGGAGCTATGTAATAAATAATAAATAAATAATAATAATATAAATAATAGCTATGTATACCTTTCATAAATGCTCAAAAGTACCGTGTTACCTGGAATATAAGATGCTGAACACGTTCGTACTTCAGGTTCAATCTTCTCTGACATTTTGGTTTGTCTTCCTCTGTGACCCTGAAGTTAAGTCCCCGTAAAACTTCTGACAGCTGAAATATTCAGCAGCCTTTATTACAGTTGTTGGACAATAGGAGTGAATTAGAAATGCCTACAGGTTTTAAAACGATTTGCAGTAATCTAGTGAGGAAAACATCCAGTTTAAGACGATTCTTTCGCTATAAATCATGAACTCCATTTGACTTTATTCAGTTTTCCATGCATCTTATTCTAAATAAATCAATATAGTCTTTTGAGACTTGAACCTATTCATACTGTTCATATTTAACACCCTAAATAAGTATAAAAAGATGATTGTCGTATTTGAGCTTATTTTGATGCAGTGATTGGATCTAAAGTCAAATTGACCCTGAACGTCATCAGGTTTGTTCATGTTTCTGACCACAAAGAAGAAAACGAGGCATTTTTAAGGCTTTTTCCTATTTTTCTTTCAGCCTTTAAGGCGTATTATGGATTGAAATACGTGCTCAGGTACGGCTGCAGTACTGCGCGGCCCCACATGGCCTCCCTGGAGGAACGCTGCTGATTTTCCCCTGTTGTGGTTGTAAATGCAGAGTTAAGTAGAGTCTGACAGTAATTGATCGCAGCGGCGGCGAGTGTGGGGAAACAGTCCTCGCCTTGTCACACTGAAATCTGTGATTAAATCCTCGCCGCTGCGGAAACACAGTTCATTGTGAGTTTGTCAGCGCTGGAAAACACGCCGCCTTTCCTCGTCACGCCCAAAGTTTCCAGCGGAGACGGGAGGCGGTGTTTTTTTTCTGAGGACAGCGCAGATAAGGTCAGCGCCGCTCGATCCGCTGGAGGAGAGCGCCATTCCACGCCGTTACATCTGATGCTAATCACAAAGCAGGAATTTGATAGCGTCAAGCGCTGCTCTTTGTCGAAATGGCGGCTTTTTCTTTTTTTTTTTTGCTTCCATATAAAGGAGTTTTCAACTCTTCCACATGATCTTATTGATCAAAGTTTATTTCTTCTCCTTGATTCTCCTCCGTTAGAATATCAGATCGGAGGAGCTGCATTCAGAATCTGCTGTGTCTGTGTGAGCTGCACTGGCTCCGCCCACACACACCCATATATGGGAAGAGGAGGAAGTGCTTCCTCTCATGGCACCATGTGCCAGAGCAGAGCTGATTGTGGGAGGAGTCAAAGGGGGAGGGGCCTACCTAGATTGTGATTGGCTAAAACCGGTCGCCCAAACGGTCGCCCAAAGAGTAGTACTGCTGGGAAAACTTTTAGAAAGTGAATTATTTATAATATGACCTCTTTAACTGTAAAAGTGTTTTCATTCATTCACATCGTTATTTAACACAATGATAATAACACTTTTCTGATATTATGAGCTGTTATTACATATTGATTAGTTATTACATGACAGGATATTACATTACAAGCCACGTATGAAGTTGTCCACTTTTATTTTGGCAGCTTTTGTCCCCAATAAACGGTGTAACTCACGACAGAGGAGTTTAATAGTGACGGGACCAGGGACTGGATACATGATCCATATTTAGAGCATTCGCATGCACTGCATTCAGTGTGGTGATACATCTGTGTGTGTGTGTGTGTGTGTGTGTGTGTGTGTGTGTGTGTGTGTGTGTGTGTGTGTGTGTGTGTGTGTGTGTGTGTGTGTGTGTGTGTGTGTGTGTGTGTGTGTGTGTGGGGCCAGGGCTTTTTCAGATCACATATTTAGTTTGACGTCCCCTCGCGGTGAACGGAGCCAAAATAACAAGAGAGAAGAAATACTGAATGTTTGTTAGGAGACGTGTGACGCCGCAGAGACAGACTGATGGCAGCGAGGCTGAGAAACTTAATTACACTGTGAATGTGTCAAATAGAATGGCTAATGCTGCGTGTACACACACACACACACACACACACACACACACACACACACACACACACACACACACACACACACACACACACACACACACAAAGTACTGCTGGCCCTACGCTGTGAAGTATGGATTGGCGACGCTATGATGTGCTTGGGGGGGTTGTAAGTCTCTCTCTCTCACACACACACACACACACACACACACACACACACACACACACACACACACACACACACACACACACTTTTGAAATTGAAAGTGGAACAAGACCAAACCAGTAGCTTGACCAAAGGAAAGAGAGGCTGGGGGCAGGAGGGAGATGTAGAGATGAAGGAGAAGAGAAAAGATGGAGGGAGGGGGAGAAAGAGAAGATTTATACTCCAGATTGAAAGTAAACGTCTGAGCTGCTTCAACCTTTGCACAAAACAAAACGCTGCGCGTCTTGGACAATTAGCAAGCGTTGATGTAAGAGCAGATGATGAAGAAAGAAAGTGGATAAAGCTCTCTATCTATGGATATTCGACGTGCAGACTGATTTCCAAATACCGTGTTTTTTAATTGATCCTCAGGCTGAAGAATCAATATTTTACAGGTTAGTTAAAGTGCTTTGTGTGGAACTGCAGATTAAGGTTTAAACTCCAGAGATAAATTAAGTTAATCCGATTAAAACTGTTATTAACATTAAATAATGGAGTCACAGTCTATTTCGTCGTTTTGCTGCTTGTTGTTATTGTTTATCCCTTTTTTTTTTTTAAATGAATTTAAGCTTCAGTTCTGCTGGTTTCTTTTCTGGATTCCTTTATGTGACGTCATGGATGAAAACACTGGAAATGAGATCTTCTTTGTGGGAAAGTTTGTCGTTTGACGGAGTTAATGGACGTGGTTCTGGTCCGGTTGTCTGCCTCGGACCTGAATCACCAGAATAAGTGAAAAAAAAACAAAAACCCACATGAATACTGGATCTGAAATGTCACACACTAAATAAACACATAGTTCTTCCTGATAATGTCACAGCTAGTTTGTGTCACGCTTGTAAAGCTAAAACATCATTAAATGTAAAAAAAAAATTGCTGCATGCGTTTATAATGAGGCCCAGTCAAAGTGTGTGTGTGTGTGTGTGTGTGTGTGTGTGTGTGTGTGTGTGTGTGTGTGTGTGTGTGTGTGTGTGTGTGTGTGTGTGTGTGTGTGTGTGTGTGTGTGTGTGTGTGTGTGTGTGTGTGTGGCTTGAAGCTGTTGACTAATTTGTTTTTGTTGTCGTTTTTCACCCGTTCATCATAATTACTGGAACATGGCGGTGTAGGCGGGACGTAATTAGTAATGCCATCCTCTCATTTAGCGAACGCTTGAAAAGTGGAAACTCAGATTAAAGACATACTGTAAACAAGTCGTTTGAAAAGTGGTCAAAACGAGAATAAAAACGAGTTCCGAACAAGTTGTGAAACGGTGAGATACATCGTTTTCACATCAATTCTAAAAAGAAGAAAATGCATCGTTCATGTGCCTTAATTTATAAATTGGCTGCATTGGTTTCATTGAAACTAAACTTAAATTAAATTTCAAGAGACAATATGTGATACGTTCTTCCACTATGAATCCATAAAACCTCAAATAATCAACTCAATAATAAGAAATCTGGTATTTTTTTAAATTTTCTGCTCACCAAAACTAACCAGTTAGCTGGCCAATGGTGCAATACATGTTTTGGCCACCAGATGGAGCACTGAGTCGCACAAAGAAGCATAGGATTACTTAACAATACCCGAAGCTTGCGTTTGGATGTTTGCAGGTTTGAATCCCACTTCTGGCAGGGTTAGTCTGCAGCTCGAAACGGAAGATGAGGAAAAAATATACTTGACTCAACACTGCCACCTGGTGACCAGCAGTGGCGTGACTTCAGCTCCTGGAACCTGTTAGCCAGTTTAAAGTCGCTCCACAGTCGTCCACGTTGAGAAAGTTAGTGTATTAATTAATGGGTAAACTGCTAAAGCGCAGTCGTGACTCGTTGGTTCTTCTCGGCTGTAACCTTCACTTCAGGTTTCTCTTCCTCCTCCGTCTCGTCTTTGTTCGGCTTCTTCAGAGTCGCAGTTCGAGCTTGAAGAAGAGAAACCCATTCAACACAGTTTCACCTTCGGCCCCAGTCATTGTGCAGTTAAAAAGAAAAAAAAAAAAAAAACGGGAGTATTTGTGTTGCTGTTGTGGAGCTGCTGCTCAGATCAAGTGTGCAGTGTTAGTAGAAGAAGGAGAAGGTAGGAGTGTATCATTATACAGAGAAAGAGTTTTTCTCCCGGGCTTCGTTTTCTCCAACAATCCCAGTAATGTCTGTCGAACGATTTCTGTCTCCTGCCGCGAAACTGAGGCATTATTCCTTTGTTTTCTTGTGCAAAGCATCGTAATCATGCGTCTGCGACGCCGCTGTAATAGGCTCCGTTAACTCTGGCGGTCGATAAGGATTTCTGCACCTTGCAGACAAAACCCTCCGTGTTCCAATAATGAGGGAGAAGCTGTGGGGCTGAGCAGAGGGACGCTGTGGGTTTTCACCCTCCACACAAACCCAGCTGCCCCACGAGGGCTCGTTTGCTGGGTAAACCACTACCCCCCCCCCCCAAGGACTGTTTATCACTTAATACACTTTCTGTATGCGTGTGGGTTTTCCTCCACTTTAAAAGGCCCCCCGCGGTTATGAGGTATCACGCCGTTGTTTTCATCCCTCGCCTCTCCTGGGGATCACCTTGTTCTTCACAACATCTCGAAACGATCAAATCCAAGTTGTCCAGACGTCGATTTACTGACGTGATAATGCACCGAGGGTTAAGTTAAGTTAGATTTGTGCTTGCGGAGGCTCAGGGCGCCACCCGCTGACCAGGTGGAGAACTTTACCCGTCAAAACAGGGTCTGAACTGCACATAACCTTCATTATTATGAACAATCCGGCCCAATATAGAGTCTCCTCTGCATCTGTAGTATTTATTCCTCGGTGAAGCTGTTTCTACTGAGCACTGGTTCACAATATTCTCCAGACGTGAGCTCGTCCCCGTGCTGCCAGCTCCGCTCCGGCCACATTTGCCAAGACGAGCTCATTAACACCACATTTGCACCATATGCCTCATTTCACTAAGTAATGGCTTCCAGTGTTGTTGCTGTAAATGGCAGAAGACACTTTCAAACCGTTTCACCATTATCCCAGTTCGCGGCTGGACAATAGCAGCTGGATTAACTGTAATTGTTTTGACTTTACCCTGGTATAAATTGTGCCTCCTGAACATTACAGTTATTCTGTTTAGATCTGCGTCTCGCTGCAGTGCGGAGATTGAAGGCGGGCTCGCCAACTTCCCTCTGACAGGAAGTCAAAACAAGTCAAAAAGCTGCACGGTGCTTTATTACAAGATAACATGAAGTAATGTGGCGTTTATTTAGATTTGTGTCAGATGTGGAGCGGCGGGAGGTGAATTAGCAATGAAACAACGAGATCTGCGCTTGTATAATTAACACAAGGTCTATTTTAGATGAATATTTCAATATTTGAGTCAAAGATTTCTGGCAGCTGCTTGTTGTTGGTGTTGGTTGCCCATGTTAGACACATATTAATGTTGCACCAGTGTGCTGGAACGCCGTACGTATATATATATATATACACACACACACGAGCGTACGAGACCACGGTGATGAAATCAATGGTAATGTGCATCTCTTGTGCCTGTGTTGTATATTTCATACCAGATCTGAGGCGCTTCTATTGTGTGCACGACTGAGACACGCAACTGAAGTTTCTGCTTTTCTGTCAAGGCCACTTCACTCCCGACAACGCAGGGAGGAGAGTTCCATGTGCTCCTCACCGTTCAACCGTATATTGATGAGATGCTTATTAGGGTGCGGTTCGTATTAGCAAATCATAATCTATGATTTGCTTTTATCCAGAGTCCACAAATAGGTTCAAAACATAGAATAATAAAGAGAAAAGGTGAAATTAATTTTAAAAAAGACACTAAAAGAGCTTTGTGTTACAGTGAATGTCTTTATATACAGCCTTCAACTGTTTTAACTTATCAAATCAACTCTAATCTTATTAGTTTATTTCAATATAATCTATATTTTCCTCTCTACATTTCACAAACCAGGTAAAAACAAAGAAATAGTGATGTTTGCGTATGATAAAGAGCCCGGACGTTCAGTACACACACACACCTGTAGAGTTTAAAATCACCCAGTATGATCATTCTGCCGGGAATTCAGTCTTTACAAACGTTTCGTTGAACGGCATGAATTAAAAAGTGCTTCTAGTAAGCTGGTCGCCTAATTTAAACACAGTATAGAGAGTCAGGACGTCAACAAAAACGACAATATTCTCATTTTGTGTCTGAAATTTCAAAACTACCGTAAGTGAAAACTTGCATAAACATGCAGATTATTTGATGCCTTCTAAGGTTCTCATATTTCTCATATTTCACACGTTTGTTTTTGAAGTTGAGACGTCGTTCTCGACGGAATCAGTCTGGAGAAATTGCTTCCAAACACAAATACAGAACATCACAACCACCGTTCTGACAAACAGGCCAGCTCAAGTCGGTGGTCATAATGTTATGGCTGACCGTGCCGAAGAACACAAAACCCATAATGAGGATGTTTTTTTTTTCCTTTTTGACTTTGAATTTTCATCTATTTGTTCATAAATGAGATTAAAGGACTTAAAGTTACATTGTGGAGAAAATTATGTGAAACTACAGACTTTGTGTTTCATCTCATGTCGCCAACTAGAAGCTTCACGATGACAAGTTTTATTGAAACGGAGGAAAAACCGAGCTTAGAAAGTCCCTGGGAGGAATTTAATGAACGCCACATTAAAATTGCCCAATTAGTACACAACATGAAACTTTATTCATTTAACGAGCTTCACTGGAAGATTGATGAAACTCATGAAAATACTAAACTGTGTGTGTGTGTGTGTGTGTGTGTATGTGTGTGTGAGAGATTATTTCCTGTCCTTGTCTTTGTATTCTGAACAAGCTGAAGCTCATTAATCAGTTTATTTCGTCTAATTTGAGGCTTAACATCCCTGAATCCCACCAAACTGTTATTTCTTCACTGTTTAAGATAAATTGTAAACCAATTAACAGTAATTAGCCAAAAACAACAGATCGATTTCACAGATAACTTGAACTAATTGCAAGAAAAAAAAAAACCCAAAAACCTAAGTGGGAAGTTGTGAATTTACTTTAAACTCTGAACACAAATACAGTTTAATTACTCTGAGAAAAACAGAAATAGCATATCAGTTCACGTGAACTGTCACACTAATGATTGTAACTCGTCAATATGCATCTGGAAAACTCTCTTTTGAATAAATAGCAGTTTCTTTTGATTTCTTGCAAAAGAATCTGTGTGACAGGAAGCACATACATGATTCAGACTCTGCGGAGGCATGCATGTTTAACGCGGCCTCCGTCACTCCGCCCACCTCCCCAGCGTGTTTTTACACCGGCTACTCATCTGCAAACGCCGGCTCCTACATGCATGCCTGACATCGTCGTGTTTTCAGTATGCATGTACATGGATGGGAAAGTACGAATGAATAAAAGATAAAGGGGTTTACATGATGACAACTGTACAATAGCCTCCTTTTCCTGTTTGACACCACCAACAAGGGAGGCGGAGAGTTTCAGATAGCGAAAAAAAAAAAAAGATAAATAAATCAAATTGAAGTACTTTGCAATCATATCACTGCCTCCTGAATGTGATACCTATTGATTTGATTGGAGCCCCCGGGGGGGTGAGAAGCCTCTCCATGTTCAAGAGCAACAATTTGTTTCAGATTAAATTTTTCCTTCAATATTTTATTGTGTATTTCCACTATTTCCCCCATCTGGAGTTTCGTCTTGTTCATTAGCTGCATTACTATTGTTCCTGTTGCTTGTGGGTTTATTTATTTAGTTTAGTTTAAAGACGCCACTGAGTTCTTGCTCTCCCAGCAGGATTTATAAACGATAAAATAGCTTCAGTTGTATTGAGGAGTTAAATTTTTCTGCTCATATTTTTTTTGTTATTTTCTATGTAAATTCCTTGTACCTTGATGACAGTTGATACCTTTGCTTTAAATACATTAATTAGCTGTGATATTGTGTAAAGCCGTGTATTTACCTCTGTTGGACCGTAATTGTAAGAGGATGATATCCAGATGAAACATCAGTATATTGGAAAAAAAGAACATGTATAAATAATGTTGGGAGGTTAAAAATGGTTTGAATTCTGCTTTAATGTTTAAAAGATGAACTTCTCTCCCCCCCCCTGCTCCTTCTGCTCGTTTCTTGGTTCTGCAGCATTTGTTTCTTCTTAATACAGCCAGTGAATGTTATCAGAGCCGAGCAGTCTCGCTGTGCTGAATGAGTTTGAATACCAACAGAATAAGTGTGTTGACTCAGCGTCCCGTTGGAACAACAATGCGCTCTGTGCTTAAACTGTGGCCGAAATTGAATTCGCGGCTCAGGTTTCTTTCGAGGGAGATGCATTAATTTTCAATACGCCCCTTTGAAGTAGCGGCAGTAATGAATGCGCACATGAATATGTTTGATTACCGCTCTATTAATATATTTCCAAAGGCTGAGCTTTCTAATATTCTCGGGTGTCGAGTTCCTCGGTCAGTGGCTGAAGGACAGACGTCAGTTGTTCTGGTTTCTTTGTCGTTAAAAAGCGAAATGCCATTAAAACCTTAAAGGGGAGGCATCATGCAATATTCACTTCCTGAAGGTTCTCCAGCAGCACAAATCATCTCCATGCCTGGAACGACGCCCCAGAAGTGAAGAAAGTTTGTTCCAGGTTTTAAAAAGTGTGTTGCTCCAACCAGCCAATCAGAAATCAAACCCTACATAGTGTCATCGGGGGTTTAGCCAATCACAGTCAAGGGAGGCTCCTCCCACAATTAGAGCAGCTCGAGAGGAAGTACTTCCTCCTCTTCCCATAGATGGGCGTGTGTGGGCGGAGCCAGTCCAGCTCACACAGACACAGCAGATTCTGAATGTAGCTCTTTCATTGGAAATTGAAATTTCATTTTCCCAGAGGTTGAACAGCTGCAGGTTCTCGCTGCAGTGAATGTCTATTAGTGTTGAAGGAAACTTTCTCAATAGTCGCCGCGCAGCTTTTGTTTGCAGTGTCAATGAATGTTGACTTCACCCTTTGATTTACCGCTTCTCTGTCTCGACCTTGAATATGTGACATATAATCCACCGCCCCCACCTCCTCCTCCTCAGCAGACGCCTTTAACTGACATCAACGTGACATTTTCTCCTGTTTTGTCCACGTTCATGTGCGCAAAGTGCCGTCAGCGCGGTTTCCTCGCTGGTCCAGACCCAAATGACAGCAAGGCCAGAATCTCTGACTAACGGATGCTAACGGAGTGGGAGGAAACTCACGAGGTGCTTGACAACGACAGTGATTCAGTTTTCTATCTGATTTCAGACGGAAAAAACTAAAAATCAGCATCAACAGATGGTTGTTTATCTTATGGCCACGTCAAGGAGGACACTGGTGCCATATCAGAGGAATCGGGGTGACATAAACATAGCGTCCTATTCAACACAGAGGCAGATGGTGTTTTAATTATAAGAACTAATTTGTCTTGTTTAAGTGATGAAGACTCTGGTGATTTGGCCTCTTTTTGTGTCTGAGGCTCATCACGCCAAAACACAGTGCCTGTTAATACTGGTTACATTGAAATTTGTTCACAGTATTACTCAGGTTTTTATTTTAACAAAGACTCCAGACCTCTGGATTTGATTTTTCTCGCTGTACAAACTTTTAAAATAATTCCGTGTTGGAAACACTGATATACCTTCTGCTTTTAGGTGTATATGTTGTACCCCATTGTGATCTCTTCTGACTGTCTTGACATTTCTTTCAATGTCCTTTGTACTTAAAGGCTTTATACTTTAAGTAGGAATGGGATAAAAAGTGATTTGTATCGTGCTCTCAGATAAAACCGAATAAGAGATTATAGGAATTTATTCATTTTCATCTTTGGGGAATACATCGACTGGAAATTTGATTTGATGAGTTTTGATTCACAACACAAAAAGGCCGTTTACCACCTGCGTAAACAGAAATGCTTGACACTGGACACTTTTGCATTGTTCTTATGTTCACTGACTAATTCAATTATTCTTTATATTCATATTATTTAAAGTTTTTCTTTATTTTGTTTTGTTTTGTTTTGTTTTAATTTTATTTAATTACATTGTATTTCATTTTATTAAATATTTAGTGTTTTGTTTTGCCTCTTTATGTTCTGTATGTGTTCACTTTGTGGTGTTGTATTATGAAATGAAAAAAAATTATTGATAAAAAAAAAAAAGGTAATATAATTACATTTTGACAGTGAAACAGCCGACCAAAGTCACAATTCCTGGTTGTTATTTATTGATTCTTGTTTTGTTCTATTACTCTTATTCTTCTTCTTATTCTTCTTCTTCTTCTTCTTCTTCTTCTTCTTATTATCTATCTACTTTGAGATTGCAGTTAATGTTTTTAGATGTTACAGCTCAATATCATCGTAATTTAATGTTTTTATTGTTAAATCAGTATCACTTTAGTGTCAACGCAGGTTTTTTAAACTACGGCTCGGTGGGAAAAGGTTCCTTTACAGACTGAGAAATAGAATAAATGTCTAAATGAGTTCAACCTCATTGTCGTGAACCACAGATTCTCTGTAATTCCTGTTCCCACCGCTCCCGTCTTCCTCCAGGTTCGTTGATGAACCAGTCAGCTGACCTGCTGTCCAACGCCTCCTGCAACGAATCCACCAACGACTCCACCACCTGCCCGTCGGCGGACAATGGCGAGGCGGCGGGCAGCCCGTACAAGGCCTTGGAGATGTTCTTCATCGCCCTGGTGACCGGCTCCCTGAGCTTCGTCACCGTCACCGGGAACATTTTAGTCATGCTCTCCATCAAAGTCAACCGCCACCTACAGACTGTCAACAACTACTTCCTGTTTTCCTTGGCGTGCGCCGACTTGATCATCGGTGTCTTCAGCATGAACCTGTACACGGTCTACATCATTGTGGGCTACTGGCCACTGGGCCCGGTGGTCTGCGACCTATGGCTCGCCCTCGACTACGTGGTGTCCAATGCCTCGGTGATGAACCTGCTGATCATCAGCTTTGATCGGTACTTCTGCGTCACCAAGCCGCTCACGTATCCCGCCAGGAGGACCACCAAGATGGCGGGACTGATGATCGCCGCCGCGTGGATCCTGTCCTTCATTCTGTGGGCCCCCGCCATCTTGTTCTGGCAGTTCATCGTGGGGGAGCGCACCGTCCCGCCGGGGGAGTGCTACATCCAGGTGCGGTGTTTATTTTTCCTTGTACACATTTCTTATTTCTTGTACAATATTGTAAATATCATCTTTGTTTTGGCAGCAAAAGTATTTAGTTTGATTAAGAATCCACTGGTGAAGTTGTTTTTTGGTGTGATGTGGGCGTGTCCACTCGTCCTCGTATTTATAGTTCCGGGTTTACCGATGAATGAGAGACGACATTTGGGACTTGAGAGGAAACATATAATCGCTGCGTGACTCCGGCCAGCTCACAGTGGCTATGTACCTCCGTCATGTTTAACTTTCCCTCTTTTACTTCAAATAAACCTGCATATGTGTCGACTTCCTGCTACCACATCGCCACTATGCGATTGGTCACCCTGAACAGGAAGCTCCGCTCACGGCCCTCGCTGATTAGAAAAGACAAAGACAAAACAGGAGAAGCAAAGACAAGATAGAAAACTAATACATTTTGGCCTCCTGTGATTCCATAAACAGCAACACTGTGTTGCAGGACAATCAGACATTGTGTTCATTGACTTCAATCTCAAATTAAAAAAATCAAAAAAACCAATCAGTATAAATCAACAGAGAAACAGTTGATGATGCTCACAAGGCAGCAGGTACTTTAGTCGACCAGGAGCCTCCAGTCGGGGCTAAAAGGTGTCGTAGCACAAGAGAGAGGGCGCCACCGGATGTGACTTTCTCTTTGATGTTTCTCCGTTTGTCCGTCGGATGCTGAAGGGAAGTTTCTCCTCGGCCTGGATAGAAATGAATGGTTCATAATCCAGCCTCTGCAGGGCCTCTTGTTGATCCACTCAGCGGCTCTGCGGGTCCTGGAGGACCCAGCCGGTGAACATAGCCCTGACAGATCTCGGCGCTGCCTGCAGGGCGAGGCGTCACATGAAACAGAATTATTAGCCGGTCTATTTATATTGAGAGAGGTGCCGCGAAGTGGGGGGAATTACTGAGCTTCATTGTCCTGCAGATTCACATGTCCCCTTCTCCTCTCCCCACCCACAGTTCCTCTCCAACCCCGTGGTGACCTTCGGGACGGCGATAGCGGCGTTTTACCTTCCCGTCATCATCATGACGGTCCTGTACATCAACATCTCGCTGGCCTCCAGGAGCAGGGTGTCCAAACACAAGCCCGACAAGAAAGAGAAGAAGGGGATCAAGTGAGAGTTCAGATATTATCGACGCTGTCACAGTTCAGGAAAGGTTGTTTTCTGAGTTTCTCATTGGAAATCACAATGAAAAAAGGTTGGAAATGACTGATTTAACAAAGAAAGATTGCATAATGTGAGTGTTTTTACTGAATACACATGATCCCAAGCTGAGATAATAAGAATCTGCAGTGTGTGTTGCACTCCAGTATTCCCTGAATGAGCCGGCGTGTCTTTTAGCATCCATACATTGATGTGATGCGTTCATTAATGAATCATCTGTTGTCATGTCGTGAAGCATCTGGTGACCGGCAGCAGGTTCTGTTGTCGTAGCGAAACACTGACTCTTTCTCCTGCGTCCTGCTGTCGTCTCCACGTAACTCAACTCAGCGTATTAGGAAACAATAACACAAGAAAAATGAGTGAAACTCACGATTGGGAGGCAAACGGTAGAGTCGCCTCGGTCCACGCCACACTAACGGGGTCGAACATCACGTTTCCATGGCAACTGGACATGATGACAATCGGAAAGTGAACACAGCAGACGGTCCCTAGTTGTGCATCGATGAACATATCAGAGCGAAGGTGTAAGACTCACTCTACATACGTCTGTGGAGTTTACCTGCACGTTATCCGAAACATTACAAAATTAATTTACAACCTGTCAGAATTCCATATCGTTATGGAATCTTTACAACTATTGTTGTCTGATTTCTTTTTTAATCATTCACAAGCCCTGAAGATATATATATTTTATTTAAAATATTCTGTTTATATTTACATTTTAACCAGACCAAACACATTTTAAAGTTAAGAAGACAAAACATTAACTTTTTAACGCTATTTAAATATTATAAGTTGTATCTGTATCTGTATTATTAGAAATGCAGCATCTGTTATTAGATTTTTGTTTTCACGTTGAAGCTGTATTTCACAACTGACCTGGATATTCTCACACTTTTTGGGAGAGTTGCAGCCGTTAGCTCAAACTTCAAAACGCGTGCAACATCCCGCCAGAAGAGTTTTAAAGTAGGTTAATGAGTCACAAACTGACGTCTAATTCGTGTTACTCGGGCTATTAGCATGAATTAATCATATGCGCAATTTGCGACAAAATTAATGAGCATAACGTGTCCGCCATGAATGATTCATATCCACTTGTGCGTGTTTCTGAAGCGGGCCTGTGGTTGTGGTGTCGCAGGACTCCCAGCTTGATAAAGAGTCACCTCTTGAAGCAGAACAACAACAACGAGACCAGTCCTCAGGCCAGCCCGCGCTCCACCCCCAAACTCAGCCTGGACTCCACCACCACCGCCGTGGAGTCCGTGAAGAACGGCCGCCTGGACGATGCCAAGGCGGCCCAGCCGGCGGCGCCGCAGCCCAGCCCAGGGGTCACTCAGGTAGGGATGGCCTTTTTGTTTACCGTCCCAGCTGTCATGTCACTTTTCTTTATATATATTCACACAGTTTAGGAGGCAAAAGGCCAAATGCCAGATTAGAAATGTATCATGTATGTCTTTGTCGCAGTGTTAATGAGGCTGGTGAAAAATTACAAGCACTAGTTTAGCTAAGCGCTTCTGGATCAAAAGGAAGTTCCAGGGATTAAAGCTTTTCTCCCTTCAGGAAGAAAAGGAGAGCTCCAACGACTCGTCCACGGCCTTCATTCCCCCCACGGAGCCCAAGGACAACGCCAACAGCGAGGCCGCGGCAGAGGTTCGTGTCTGAAGCCCATTTCAGAAGTTTTTTTTCCGTGAACTCATCCCCTCAGCCAAGCGAGCTGCGCGTTATATCGACGACTGTTAGGAGCTGAAACTGCAGTTTGTGTGTCGCTGTTCCCATACGGCGAGGCTCCGGAGGAACGTTCACACTGTGCACCGTGATTGGGTTTGTCAATCATCCATTTTAAGCTGTTGCCGCCACTTAAATTCTAACTGGGCAGATGCAGATGCATTTTAAATTGAGTTTACGGTGGCATATTTGAGCGCAGTTGCACAAACAGATCGGGTTTTGCTGCTGGCACAGCTTTACACACACAATTAAGAATTAGGAGGTAATCTTCCAGTGTCAGAGACAGAGGAGTTATTACGGATGTACATAATATTGTGGCTTGCAAGTCCATTATTAAAATAACTAATCTTAGTTGGCGCTTGTAGTTATTGGCAGAAGAACAGAATAAAACATTCTGAGGAATCAGAGCCACACATGGTCATTTCTGTTAAACTGCCTGATCGCACAGTGAAAAAACAGAAAAACTACCTGCTGCTGCCTTGAAAATGTGTAAACCAGCAAATTACGTCTAAAATGTGGCGATAATTTAGCATATTTACATTTAAGATTCCTTCATATAAAGAAAGGATCTGTTTTCCGAAGTTTTTAGGCTCAATTGTACTGCGGGGGCTCTCTCCTGTAATACCACCCTTTACCACTAGATGGTGTAATGAGCCACTAATGTTTCCTATCAGATAAGATAAGTGTAAGGAAAAAGCTGAATTCTAGACTGGACCTTACATTGACTCATCAAACCACCAAAAGCACAACCACAACATCGCAGTGAAACTTTTTTCACGATATGGAGTGACGCTACTGTCGACATACGACTGAGAGGCGGCAGTTCGAGGTTCTTCTCAGCGCCGCGTCCCGGAGGCGTTGTAGCAGCTTCAGCACTGTGAAACTTGTTCAGCACACAACCAACTGTTGAAGCCAGGACTTTAACGTCTGCACATTCGCCCCGCAGCCTGTTTTTCAGAATATTTTCACTGATTTTAAAAAAGCTCTCTGTATTTTTTTCTTCTGGTCACAAAGAAAGTCGTCCCTGGACAGACTCCACAAAACACTGATCCTCTCGCCAAAACCTACAGTCTCACTAAAATACAGGAACATTGGAAATGCCTTGCAAGAGGCGCCACTTCTATTGGGAGCAGCTTTGACTACAAAGACTTGTAGAAATATGTTTTCTATTGCAAATATAGTGACACAATCTGATTAACTGGCTTTACTCAAACAGCCAACAACTGCTCAAGTGATCCTGCTGACATGGCATCCTTGTGTTTTACTCCAGACTGTCGCCAATCCCGACCCGATCGCCACGACGGCGAGCAGCTCCGCCATGGCCAAGATCAACGCCAGCTCCAGGTGGTCCAAGATAAAGATCGTAACCAAGCAGGCCGGGGACGAATGCATCACGGCCATCGAGATCGTGCCGCCGGTAGAGGGAGCCGAGAGGCACTCCATCCCCATCAGCCGCCCCCGGACCGTGGCCAGGAAGTTCGCCAGCATCGCCAGGAGCCAAGTGAAGAGGAAACGGCAGATGGCGGCCAGAGAAAAGAAAGTATGTTGACGGGTGAACGGGTCCGGGTTCGCTTTGTGGTGGGAAAGAAAAATAGAAGTACAGAAATACAAAATATATTGCAAGCACTGTTTCTAATTTCCCCTAACTGTTGTAATGTACAACCTGAGGTAAAGGTCAACAGGCTCAATACGATCGCTATTTGTACCAACATGAAGAAATCAGTTAGTATTTCCTTTATTCAGTTGAAGCAATTTATATTTTATGGAAAGTTCCTAATTTTCCATATTTACCTTCACCAAAGAAAATTGGCATTATGTATTTGTCTGTGTCATTTATCTATTTATTTTATGTGTGTATTTATTTGTTTATTTATTTATTATTATTTTAGTTTATTTGACCAACTTTTTGCAGAAGCCACTCGCCCGAATTGCGTGAAATATATGAGCGGTGATTTGTCATCAGCCACGGACCGATCAATGATACTTTGGGTTGTTAACGGTGGAAAACTTTCCAAATAAATCCCGTAAAAAACTGCAAAAAAAAAAAATCCCCATTCGAAGCAGATGGGAGAGGCGGTGATCTAAGGAGATCAGCGTCTGTTGCCATGGAGACACTCCCTGCTCAGTGATTCGCACAGTGAGGTTGCGACCTCTGTGGAGAACAAAACCTTTCCATTCAGGCCAAACTGTGAAATCTGGAGTGCCGGAGAGCTCCTCAGGCCTCATGGCGGCACGGCGAAGGCGCCAGAGGTCAAGGTCACACTGTGACGTGTAATTTTGAACATGATTGAATGATGGCGCGGCGACAGAACACACCTTTATATTCCTCCACGTCGGTTTTGCATGGCGGCATCTGGCGGCTGCGTGCACCGGGGGCTCAGCTCGCCCGGCCCGGCAGTGTGTGAACGTATGGAGCAGCTGTTTCAGAGAGGAGTTGGCGTCCTGCTATTGTTTCTTCACTTAATTATTGCAGCCAGTGACAGATGGTGTCGGGAAATGTTTTTCAAAATGACATTGCAGGTATCCTCAGCAGGCCTTTTCCCTCATTTTGATCTAACGTGTTTAAAAAAAAGTCCTTGCAAGCTACAACAGGTCGACATTTGAAATTCAAATCACCGGCAGCCAAGGAGGAAACAGGAGAGTTTATTGTGCTGTACATCAAACGTCCAACTGGAGTCTGCTTTTGTTTGTTTATTCAGTCATTGCTTGGAAACTTTCGCTGATTTCTGCCCGGACTTTTTCACAAAGCTTCTCCTCCGCCGTGCTGAACGGCTCGAATTGCACATTTAGAGAATTAGTGATTGTTAAAAAAAAACACGATGTCAAACATCAGTGGCCTCCATTAGTTTTCCAGCTCACGAACTTCACCCAAGAGGAAAGTGTAGTTTTGTTTGTCTCGTTAGAAACACAGTCGATTGGAAGTTCACTTTACTGGAGTCAGACTGGAAATCAATAGACGACACGAGCAGAAGAAACACAGTATTTCAATATTTTGTTTTACATTTCCAATTTATTGCATTCTTTTAAAAAAAAGGCATTTTCTTTTCCTTCAGTTCTTGTGATTACAATCAGAATGAGAAAATTCCTTTTATTTTTGTTTTTTGAGTCTGATTTGACTGAAATGAGTTCACAGCCTCTGGACTTTAGTCAAAATGAGAAGACATGTAGGAGACTGCAGAACGAGGAAATGAGAGATCTAGAGTATCAACGATATCAAACATGATCATCAAGACAAGGAGGAAATATTGAGGTTTAAATGTTTCAATCACTGAAAACAAACGATAAAAAGACTTGAATCAAGCCTCAGTTTGTCCTCTGAGACATACAGGAAATACAACAGGTGCATCGGAGACCGTCGTCACATGAAACATGGGAAAATGAAGAGCATTCCCACGTGTTGGGATTTGGAATCGACACCAGGATCATCTGCTGGTTTCCCACGTTGCCCCTCGGCCAGCCTCCGTATGGCTTTCAGGTTGTTCGCCCACCGAGGCTTTGGTTTGAGAGTGGGCGGCGCTTTCAAAGAAACAAACAGCGGTGGAGGCGTTTTTCCCGCCATGGCGGCTCGGGTTTCCTGCCACCTCGCCGCCGCCCAACCACAGGAACAGGAAGAGAAGTCTGAGATTCTGGCAAAAGCCTCATAGGCGTGAAGCTCTCTGATTGGTGGAAGCGCTCAGTGGAGTCGCCCACTCTGACTGAACACAAAGGCTTCCACTTTCACATCAACAGAATTAATCTGTTAGATCAGATTGGACACGCTTCACGTTTTATTTTAGAAAAAAAAAGGTGTAGAGCTGAACCTCCGGTTTGATAGTTGCTGACAGACGGTGAGCAAAAGCTACAGTTACACTAATAAATGTGAAAGACGAGGACAGGAACGACGACGACAGGCGACTTAATGGAAAATAAAGCAGGCTTACTGGATTACTTGAGTGATACTATGCTGGAGTTTTCTCTCCTCCACCACCTTGTTATGAACACAAGCACATAAAGTTCACTCTTATTGATCTTCTACGTCAGGCCAAACTTAATTGTGAGCATATTGATTTCCACGGGAGCGGCTGACGGCAGATTTTCCCGTTTTCCCTCGCCGTGTCTGCGCAGGTGACCAAGACGATCTTCGCCATCCTGCTGGCCTTCATCATTACCTGGACGCCGTACAACGTGATGGTGCTGATCTCCACCTTCTGCCACTCCTGCGTCCCCGACACGGTGTGGGCCATCGGCTACTGGCTGTGCTACGTCAACTCCACCATCAACCCGGCGTGCTACGCGCTGTGCAACGCCACCTTCAAGAAGACGTTCAAGAACCTGCTGCTGTGCCAGTACAAGAACATCGGCACCAGATGAGGTGGGTGGAGGAGATCCAGGGAGGGACGGAGGAGGGGGTGGAGGCACACCGCCTCCGGGACGGGTCACAGATGTTGGGAGGTGACTGGAGGACGAAGACAAGTTTAATCACACACACGGACACACACACACACACACACACTGTCTCCGACAATCTGCGATTCGGCGTCCCCTGATGGAACAAAGCTCACAGACTGTAAACGCTTTCATAAACTGGTTTGATGGAGCCAGACGGTTCCTGACGGGGTGGTTTTCCTGGGATGGCCTGTTCTGACAGGAAATTAGAAGGTCAGTGGTTGAGTTCTCTTGACGAGTTTTTCCCCCACTGGGATGAGAGTTCTCCCAGTGAATGAAGAGAGAGAACAGGAGGAGGGAGCCGGAGGAGACGTATAGGAGCTATAAGAGACAATCAGACAGCGGCACTCATGGGAGGTTCGCCTCATTAAGACGTGAAAGGATGAGCAGCTATTAGTCTTTTTTTAGAGCTTGAAACCTCAAAGGTTTGGTTCGTGAGATTCAATAGTTGTTCTGGCTGTTTGCTCTCAGTGGGAAATTTTCAGGAGACATGAACAACTGTAAGTTGAGGCGCCGCCATGAATCCCAATCATCGAGGATTCCTTTCTATTGAGGATGAAGGTCTTTACACCATTAAAATAGTCAGTTAATTTCTCTCTGGACATTCAGTCATGATCCAGTGAAAAAATGTCTCATTTCATTCTGAACTGACGTCCAGGAACAAACCAAACAACGTGAAAACTATCGTTATGTTTACTTGTGTAAAATCCTCCTTCCTGAGGAATCCTCATTCAAGATGGCCACCATGCTGCTACATCAGCCCAAATTGGCAATCAGTGGAAAGTCTTCTTATATATGTCTATTTCTACTTATATATATGTGTGTCAGTTCTGTCAGTGCCTTGTTTTATCCTTTATTTTTGCCTCTGAAATTAATTTGAAGGGGCTCGTTACGCCTTCTGGTGGTACAAAATGGTACTGCAGAATTGGAAGGCTCCTGCTTGGCTAGATTATTAATAATAGAATTTGTTGGAGGGTGTAGGAGCTTAGCATATTAGAGCAGACAGAAAAACTAAGAAATGAAGACAGCATCTTGTAAAACTGCCGAGGCAAAATTTACAGTCATTTTCTGTAAGAACCAGAATCAATCACCGGAAACAAAAGTCCTCTAGTTGCTTCACAACTGTAAAAAGTGAGGTTTAGTTTGAAGATCCTATTTGTATTTGTCAGAAATTGTTTTCCCGGGGACCAGTTTGGAAAATCCCCTCGGTACTTTTTAAAGGAATCCTGCTAATGCTAATTCCCCTTCCTGGAGCACTCTGAAAACGTCACTAAATCCATCAAAACAGACATACGGAGGGATTAAAGCTCGCCTCAGCCGCTCAATCTCTCCACAAGTCACACCTGTTTCACAGCTGATTTCAATACGCCGCGCTTAAACAACATGCATATGGAAGAGGGAGCACCGAGCGCGGAGGGCGGGATGAAAAATAGAAGAGGTGAGGGGAGGCGGGAATGCAGCTCGCATAGATGTTCAGGAGGAGGGAAAAAACATTCGACACAGAGAAGAAGGGACTGGGATGAATGGGGAATGGGGGAAAAGGGAATTAGGGAAAGCGATGATGAGCGCGAAGAAGGAAAGTAGGACACGATAGAATGGAGACACCCAGAAATCCCACATTCTCCGCTAATGCTCAGGCAGCAAGCGCCGTGAGAAACACAATTACTGACAAGTTGCAAACATAGTAATTGGTTGAAAAATGACAATTTCACACTGAAATCTCACAGTGAAGGAAGGACTTTCTTCTGATAATGCCACTTGGTGTTTTGTGCGGTGGTGAGTTAATGCAGTGCACTGCTCTGCGTCTCAAGCCAGGATTTGATTTACCAGTTGCAACACGTATTGACGAGATGTTGGTGTGACTTGAATTAGTAGATAAACCTTAAACCCAAAAAACTGTTTCAAATTAATGCTGAAGCGAAAGTGGCTTTCCTCTGGAGTCCCACAGCCACGGTATCGTCATATATACGAAGGAAGCAAGTGGATAAATCTGCTTTTGCATACGTTTTTTTTAAATAATTTTGACATCATGGAAGCTCGTCTTCTCGTCTTGTTGATTCATTTGTTTGATTTCCTTTGAAACTATTATCTGCTGGAAGATCAGGAGTTTCAGCCTTTGCTGCATTTTATAGATTTAGTTTTTAAGACCTGTTGACAGCTCCAGGACAAACAAGACACTTCACTGTCTCATAACACCATCTTGTGGTACAAAGTGGTACTGCAACTCAATCAGCTAGCGCAAGTGCAGGTCTTAAAAACCTCTGAAATAGTGCTGAATCATCACTGATCTCGATAGAAATTGTCCAGATTTTCCCTGTGGACCCTGAGAACTTCTGCATTTTGGATATTCCGTAACAGAAAATGAGTCCAACAGTCATTCTGCCTTTTCTCCTTCCTGAGGTGAGAGTGTGAGGTCATGACTTGCTTTATGACTTTATTCCTGTCCGACGAGGATTTGCGCTCCGTCCGTTGCAAAAGCTGAGAAGTGAAACGTCTGAGCCGAAGTGCAGGAAATCCTGGGCGGCTCAGCAGGACTCGGGTCGCGTTCCCGTCTGCTTATAACGTGACGTTCTCAGCTTAGCTTTGGCTCAGGGACTCATCAAGACCTTGTCAAGCGGCTGTTGCTCGCAGTGCCGAGGGAAGAAGAGAGGAAATGATGATGTCATCGGCCTGAGAAGTGAGTGAAACTTTCAACCCAAGCCACTCACAAAGTCTTCCAGACGTTTTACCTCCGTAGATTAATATGATTTAACTAAGATAATTGTTTTCAATGTTCTTTTTTAATTCATTCACACATAAAAAATGTGGAAAATCACACATCAAATCAGTATCTCCGATGCTCCTTGGTACAGCCTGTGAGCAACGGAGTGTCTTCACAAAATCAGTCCCAAATAAATAATAAAAGTGCACAGTAACGATAGCTGGACGCTGTTTCCCTTCACACTTTCTCCAAAGTGCCTAAAGTCCAACGCATATTTGTCTGTTTCACCACAAAGTTCAGCAAAAACCAAGAAGGCAGCAAAAGTATATTGTTTACTTTAGTTAAAATACAGATATTTATGTTAAAGAAACCCTCTGGGTACTGATTCAACTCGTATATACGTGCCGTGAGGAGCTGAAACACGTCGACCAGATAGAAATAAGTAATAATCCTAACATTGTGCACTGCGACTGGAGATTAAACTTCTACATTTGACATGTGAGACAAATTAGCGTCATTTCTCACTCTAAGCTCGTCCAAAGAAATAGAACGACGCCATAATGTTAAATAATTCTGCGTCGTTTACACTCGTTCTGACTCATTATTGCGATCTGATGGCGCTGATGGTGCTAACGCTGTGATGTGTTGTTTTCTGTTTTTAGAACCTGGTAACAAGACGTTTTGAGGAAATTCTGTGAAAAATCAGTCGGATATAATAAATAATCCCCGGATTTTTTTTAATTTAAGGATGATTTTTCTACCTTGTTGAAATTTAATAAGTAGCAAAAGTCCTTGAATCGGTTTAGGTTAAAGAGAAATGTTGTGCTTTAATTCATTAAATGGAAGCAAGCGATGATGAAAAGGTGATCCAGAGCCATTATTCCATCAGGACAGACGAGATGTTTGACTGAATCACTGTCACTTCATGGTTTGTTGATGACTTTCCGTTATTTCTCAGTCCTCTGGAGCTGAACCCTCAGTATGGCGGCATTGCGTCTGCCCTCGGCGGCATCGGAGGACATTAAGACGGGGAGAAAGATGGACATATTTTGACTTGTTTACCTTCCGTTCTGTGTCGGCGACCAGAGGTCGGCCGTCTCTTTCCTGCGCTGTCACTCAGCCCTGATGGAGACGACCTCACACACAACACGACGCGACTTCAGTCTTCGGCTGCCGGCGACCAGAGCGTCCACGTCTTTCCTGTGTTCCTCCTCCAGCACACCTGATCCAAATGAATGGCTCCTTATCAGGCGGCTGCAGGGCTCGATAAGCAGCCATTCATTTGGATCCTGGCGTGCCAGAATGAGGAGACATCCATAACGCCGGGATTCAGAGTGTAAACATTTTCCTTTTTCTTTTTTTTTTTTGGAAGATGGGAATTGTTGTTGTTGGTGAGAAACTCTGGAGGCCCAGCAGGAACGTTTCAAAAGGTTCCGGTAATTCATTCACTCCGCTCCCCTGCTGTATTTCTGTTTCCAGTCGCCGCTCTCGTTTCCCGCTCTGTATTTAGCTCGCTGGGTTTTTAATTGCCACGCTAAGTTTTGGCAAATTGGGCCGACTTTAGTTTGGAGTGTGAGAAGAGCGCGAGGACACAACGCTTCTTTTCATCGACACAAGTTATGTCAAAAGCAACTTTTTAACTCATTTGATAGGGAAGCAAACTACAAATAAAAAAAACAAAAACTGCAAACGAGGCTAAAAGGGCTTAAAATGCTTGATTGTGTCAAAAACAATAAAAAACTCATAAAACAATATATTGAGCAGACCGGACTGGTAATATAGAGCCATCATAAACAAAAATTTGTTGAGTCTCAGAGCAAGTAAAATGTCTATAGTTCTGCAAATAAACCAAATAATTACTATGAAAAATGACAAAAGTTAATGAAACCTTATTTTGCAAAGCACAGAGAAATGTCCCAAAATTTAAAAACAACTTCTCCTAGAGCTGTTGCATTCTGGGTGTTTTTAACAAACTCCCCCTGACAGCGTGACCTTCAGGCTAGAACACTGAAAGTAGAATTTAATTAAATACACTGAAAAATGTGCAAATAAAATAACAAACTGGTGAATTCTGCAGAAAAATAATCAAGATGGAATAAAAATGTAATTAAACCAAATTTAAGAAAGATAGATTAGACATGATGGCTGGTGTTTACTTCCTGTAATTACACTGATTATTGTGTATTTACAGTCCTGAATGATGGCGACCGCCTGGAGATTCGATGTGCTGACGTTGTGTTTTTAACGGCTGCTCATTAGTCCTAATGAATCTCCATGTGACTGAACCAGCGTCTTTATTCAGCACTTTTCTCTATTCTTCATCATTTAATGCTGCCGATAGGAATAAATGTTTCCCTGCTCACATCTACTAATCCACTCCCTCTGTTTCTTTCACATTTTTCTCTTTAAAGGCACTTTTCAGTCCCGTTTCCACTTCAGATTTTTTTTTTAACGTGTAGTTTGCGACTATATTTTTCTGAAAAGCCTTTTTGTGCTTCGACAATGAGACTGAAGCCTCTGTGGAGATCCGCCGCTCTCCAGCGGCCCGCCGAGGAGAGAAGGAGTGAGTGGGCAGAGATGACGGAGGAGAAAGTCGAGGCTTTATTATTCAGGAACTGTACGAGCGGGCGAATCGGCGGCCGTGTAGCTGTGATTGGCAGAAAGGATCTCCGCTCGGCCTGCTGACATATTTAATTGACAAGATGTGAAGAATAAGTGGAAGACAGCAGCGTCGGGGGGGAAATTGGACTTGCTGCTTGAGTGAGTGAAAGAGTGAAAGCTTGGCTGGGTGTGTTGTTTATGAGGAGCTCCATCCATCTTAATGGCCTCAGATTAGAGAAGTGGGCTGTTTGTCGGCAGGGAGAGGCAAATATTTACCGTATTGTTTAAGAGGGATTCAAGCTGAAGTCCTCAATCATCGGGGAACGAGCAGAACAACACAGCAGCTTGTTTTGTTCTTTCCCTCTGGACGGCAAAGTTCTAAAACTCCTCCTCAAACTTTCTGAATCTCAAATTTAAGAAGTCGGCACAGAATGAAATGTCAGCATTTGTTCCTGGCGTCGATCGTTTTGGAGCCGTAACGACCGCAGTTCATTCACTCGCTCATTCAGCCGAACGCTTCGCCCTCCACTCCAGCGTATTCGTGAGTTTTTCCACGCCGGCGCCGGTGGATCTGAGGAGATCAGGCCAGTCTGACCCCGGAGAGAGAGAAGGGAGACTTGTGAGGCTGTGGGCGTTTCGCTCGCTCCTGCAACGGCGACTGAAGTTCTTCCACTTCTATTGCGGTTGGACAAATTGCCTCCCACTTCCAGAGAGCGCTCCGCGGCCCGCCATCGATTGGCGCGCCACTGTGTACGTCTGCCTGGAAGTCTTGCTCGTGGGCAGGGCAGCGAAAAGAGCTTTTGTACTCTCTGGGATTTCATCAGTCGTTTTTTCTCCTGAAGCGCTCGGCAGCTTTTCATCGGTGTTGCTGGGATTTTTGACTTTTGTTTTGAGGTCTGTATGGAAGCGTGGATGTTTCCGACAAAGCGTTACGTTTTGAGGAAAAGCTCCTTTAAACGTCACCGACTGCCTCTGCAGTGATTTGGACCTCAAACCACCGTTAATACGTCAATAAAAACCTGAACCATTCAGAGAACATTTAGTCCAAGTTTTCCTCGAAATGATCCCTGATGTAGTATCAGTTTTTTTCCAGTCGGTGGCATCCAGTCTGCCCTCAAGTTTTTTTTTGTAGTTGTCCCGGTATTCAGCTCACGACCATATAGATCTACACCACCCAGTGGCAGGGGCGGAGCTTCAGGAGGGGCTGGGAGGCATGTGAGCCATTTACCATGGCTCACATGTGAAAGAAAGAAATTATAGATTTTATATTGCTTATTTTATTATTATAAAGATGGGATATAGTTTAGTATATTTATACGTTATGGCTGTAAATCCTGATCGTCACCCTCCGCCTCCACTGAACCTTTTCACCGTCCCTGTTCAAATATTAAATTCATACATTTAATAAACAGATCAAACTGAACTTTATCGATCTGCTGAGTCTCAGATACCAAAGCAAAAGTCCGTTGCGGATCAGGCAGAAACGCTCCTTGAGGTTTGCACCGCCCTTCCTTTTATTTTTGACTCTTCCCGTCACCGTAGCAACGTCTGAGCCTCATTCGCCAAGTTAAAACTCATTAAATACCACTTGAGGAGCTCAGTGGGACAGGAGGGACGCAGTGGACTGGTCATGTTGTCCATAGAGAACGAGAGAGCAAAGAAAGTGGACATTCAGAGCATCTCATACGAAAGGCTCGTCGTATGGCCTTCAAATAGTGGTGAGTAGGACTGTAGTACTTCATAAAGTGGTGAGTAGGTCTGTAGTACTTCATATAGAAAGTATTTGTTGGTGACTATGTGGCTGCTGGTCCAGTTTGACTAAACATTATAACTATTGATACAGACCAGCAGCTCTCATTGGTTGAATGAGTTGAAGAGGCTGTCAACATGACGTGTCGCTGTCCGTGGTGCTGAACTGCTCTGACTGTCTGGTTTTCTCACCAGCAGCCTCGTGTCTCTGTTCTTCTCTTGGGTTCTGATACTTCATGTCTGTTTGATGGACGTCAGAATGACAGAGTCGCTCTCCGTGGTGCTGAAGCTTTAAGCTCCGCCCCCACCATGATGTAAAAGGATGTTATGATGAGCTCTATTATTTGGGGTTAAAGGGCCCCGGCCCGACTCTGATTTGTTCCTCTAGTACCCTGTGGTACTTATTGGTATTACAAGACTGCTGTCTCATACTGCTGGATTAGAAATATTCCAATTTGGGTGTATATCTTATATATACAAATATACTACTCAAGGGATTATGTCAGTCGATTTCAAATAACTAAAGTGTAAGTCAGGAATCGGACTGATTTAGTTGTATTAATATTGATTAAATCCATTAAAATTAGATTTAAAGGCCTTTTGAAACAATGTAGAGTGACTCGAATCACAGTCGAGTGACTGAATCAACAGGTTTTGCATTCATTCTTCTGTTACGTTTTGTTCTTAGGAGGCTGAGCTTTGTTCTTGCGTCTGTTTGAATCCGTGCCTCAGCGTCTCCCACAAAGTCTGCACCTCCTTCTCATTCCGTCCTCCAAACGTTCCGAACGAGAAGCAGGTCGAGAGCAGAGTCAGAAATGTCTTGAGGACAGGAGTGACGCCGCTGCCGAGGGTTTTAGCAGCTTGGCGTAGGAGGACCAGCAGGGAACACGGGTGTAAAAGCAAGAGGCACCGCGGGCCAGCGAGCCGGCCGAAGCTCCCTCCTCCATCCCGAGGTAAAATCACCCCTCCAGGAAAGGTCGCTGTCCTTGGATGTGCAGATGTCTGCGCTCTGCGCGGCGCCGCTGACGCGTCCAACAGTCTCCTGCAGGAGCACATCGGGTTGGAAAACGCTCCGGCTGGGCCACACCCAGGAAACACACTGCGACTGAAACCATGTTGACAATACGGCGCTTTTCCTTTGCTTTAATGCCTCCATTTTTAATACTGTGACTGATTTAATGACTGAATCTCATCAGTTCAACTCAATTTGCATATTTATTCTCAACATAGGAAAAATGTTGCTTTATTCTCATTATCTGATTGGATTTAATGTCATAATTTTCCATAGAAATATGATTTTATTTTCAGAACTCTTAAATTTTTAAATATCCACTTTGATTGTTTTTTTTTTTACATCGTTGAAACAGTAAAAATAAGTTTTAAAAGTGTATTTTTGCCTTAAAAGTGATGCATTATTTTCCCACCGCTTGTGCAAAGAGGCAAAACTCAATTAAGATTTAATCGACGCGTTGTGGTGACGGGTTTCATCCTGTAACCAGCAGCTTCACACGCCCACTATTTTCCCTATTCGGATCAAACGTGAACGACATTATTGCGTCTCGTCTCCAGTCCTCGGAGCTGAAGGCTCGCCCAACTCTTCTTCACTGTAAAACACTGTCTGTATATCTGAATCTATACTCGTCGATGTAACGCGTGATGCAGAGATATAATCTAGCCACTAGATTGAAACACACCACTGTTTGTACAAATGTCGATTGAAAGCGCATCGCTGTAAATACACAACTCTTCTGGATATTCTCGCTTCAGTCATCACACACTGAGTCATTCCAAAGAAAGGAGACGTGGTCCTTGTGTTCTCTCAAAGTATACGAGACGTTTACTCCCCAGTGTACAGAGCATGTACTTTCTAGTGAGCTAAAAGCATTGTGAATTGTACTCCTATTTTTGTCCAAAATCCTGCTTTAAAAAAAAGTTTCAGAAGAAAAAGAGAAAAGGATACATTCATTTTTTAAATATATATATGTATATAAAGAATTCTAGCCTATATTAAGAGATGCTGTAATATAAGAGGTCAAGTAAAAGAAACGCCTAATGTAATGTTTCTTTTATTTTATCTGTATATGTAATGTAAACGCTTTGAATCTGCAACTCAGCCGCCACAGGATTCCAGTCAGGACGCGACCAAATGGACGTTTGACACTAAATCTTTCCCCCTGAAGGTACAACGGTGAAGTAACGCCACTCGTGTGCTTGAAATTCTCTCACCATGTGTCTACGGGGTGAGAGAGAAGATAGTTAACGGTGGTGCTGCAACACTGGACAACCTAGTTGACCACAATGTACATACACAGAGGGAGGAATGTACTTTTTAAATGGGAGAAAAATATCTATTTCAGTTTTCGTCACCAAGCAGTCAGGAAACAAGGATATGTTGTCCGCCCAGACTCTTTCTGCCTCACATTATTCCACACAAACAAGCAGCAGGTTTTATTCAGCGGTGAGGCCGAGAGCCGGAGACCTGGCCATCAGGGGATTTCACTGCCGCTGGTCGTATGCTTCATCCATTTCAACGAAAACACCCACAACACGGTCGTCCACTACAAATTTAAACCAAAGATACACTTTAAAAAAAAAGCAAGCACACCACTCTAGTTTGTTAAAGTCAGTATGTACACGACGTGATTTAATTGCAGTTGGGAAACATAACTATCGTTTATCAATCAGCCATAAAAACTTGAATTACCACATAAAACTCTTATTGATACTGAAGTAGATGCAGCTTAAATGTCAGTAAAATATCCCTGTAAATAAATGTCCAAAGAGCTTCGGTCGCGGTTGATTCCCTATCAAAATAAGAGCGTTGACTTTGGTTTCCAGTGGCGGCTTGTGGGTGATGTTCTCGTCTGTAAAACGCTTTCTTGCTGTTTGTACTTTCTCTTCCTACTTTTTCATGTTCAGAACAGTGTTTGAGGAGAGGCGGACGACACGACACGCTGTGGCTTTTCCTTTTTAACTGAAATGTACTGAAGATGTATCCAGAACAACTCGTGTTCATACAAAACTGTGTTGCAAATAAACACTCGGTGTTAAAACTTCTCAGATGGTTTGTTTTGTCACATTAAATCAGTTTTTAATGTAAATTATCATTATGTTTTAATAGTAATTTTCATTCTTCTGTGTATTATTTCTTTATTTGTTCGGTTCCTTCATTCATTCATTCATTGCTCTTGCAGCTGCTGCTTTATTGCTTTATGTATTCATTCTTTCATTCATTTATTCATACCAGTTTCAACTGCGGTTTTATTTGACAAACAAAATACTTTAACGAGTTACAGCTGTGGCAGCTGCTGTTCTATTTGATCTTTTATTTGGTTTACTTATTTCTGTATACATTCATTTCCTCATTTCAACTGCTGTTGTGTTTGAATGTAAATTACATTCATGTATTCATTCATTAATTGACGGCTGTTGCTGCTCTTGTATGTATTTATTTATTTATTAAAACATTTATTCATTAATGTATTCATTGCTGTTTCAACTTCATGTATGTATGTATGTATTTATGTATTTATGTATTAAACAGTATTACCAGTGCTAATTGCAGGTAAGTGAAGTTTTATTCGAACCAAAAAAAATCACGTTTTCTGTGTCACGTCGTTGTGGAGACTTTTCAAACTTTACTTAAGACTTTGTTAATCCCCGTGAGATTAATAAAGTTCTTTCAATTCTATTCTAAACAATGTCGACTCGACAATAAAACGCCACATGAGGGTTTTAACCTTGATTATCAAAGTGTGTCCTCCAGGTCGGTGTTTCTTTCCTCTTATATTATAATTTAAAAATGAGTGACACTAATCTGTAATCTGGTGCTTTGAATGTTGGGATGTGAGTGCCGGTAGATTAAAAATATCATTCATTGATAATTTCTTGTAAACTTAATGTCATGTGGCGTCTTCTGCCTCCTGGAAGCGGCATGATGCTGCCCAGCCAAGCTCCTCCCACACGCTACCTCGATGCCAACGTCACGCCGTAACCATGGCAACACGCGGAGAAACTACTCTCATCCTTTACTCCGGCGCCGAGTCCAATGAAATGGAGCACAGAGATCAGAACATGAGAGCTGACCTAGATTGGGAGGAGCAGGTTGTTAAGAATGAAGAAAGAGAAATGCAGCAAAAAAGAAGAAAAAAAAACAGCTGCTCGTTAATTACACAGTTATTAGTCGTTTTATTTAATTCAGTAAAATATTTAGAAATGATTAATTCATGAGGCATGGAGGCATTGGATATGCATGTGTGCAATGTTGTGGTTAATGTGCATGGGGTCGTCTGTGACTTCACTGCGGTGAACGGCAAAGCATCTCAAACAAGTGTCATATAAAAGAAAAGAAGCACAGAAAAAGTCAAAATCTAGATGTATGCACTGCATATTTGCACATTTAATGGACGTCCAGGTGTCCACGCCGGTCCTCTCTGCCAGTGGGGGGACACTGTCGGGGTCCTGCGTGGAAGTCAGCTGCAGACGCGGGAGTGTCGGGGCCACCAGATGTTCACAGATGTGCACTCGTCCAGCCCTGGAGATCCTCCTGGGACCCGGCTTCTAGTTGCCCTTACCTTTTTTCTTCTTTCCTGGAAGACATCCAAATGTGAGTAAAATCACAGAATTCAACCCTTCGGCTGTTTCATTCACCTTCACGTTGATTCTTTTGGTCCAAATTGATCCATTTCCACATTTGACAGCAGTAGAAATGACCCTTGATACAATTACTTTATCCTCAAATAACTTTTTTCTTAATATGACTCAAAATATTTTGGAAATTTCTAAAAGAAATTCTTGTTAACTGAAGTTGTTTTCAGTCCAAATCAAACCAAATTGGTTGAAAATTGGTTGAAAGTTTGTCTTTTTTTGTAAAAAATTAATGAATCAATGTTGATTTACTTTTTTGGCTGTTGTGTGTCTCACCTGCTGTGGTATTTTTTTCCATTAAAAAATGTTATGCTATGGTGTTTTTTTCTCTTGAGAAGTAGAACCGTACCTCTGTGGGCGAAGGGAGAGTCTCTGTTTTAAACATGGCTTCAACGCTGCTGCATTTCTTTGTATGAAAAGATTGATTGATTGATAATAGCTCAAAACAATGACGTGCTTTGACTACTGAAAGAAGATTCATCCTGCTGAATGGCAGCAGCTGTTGGCGTGTAGAAATGACATCACTGATTGAAGGGTTAATATTTTAAAGTTTGACAGTCTCTAGCACTCTGTGTTTTAAATGATGACAGTTAAATTATGACAATAATATGGAGGTGGGTGAGTTATGTGTTTCATATAGAGAAAAGGTCGTTTTCCTCCCATTAAAATTATTTTACTTTCAGAGAATGAAAGTTTCTAAACTCTGACTTATTTGTGACTTTTTAGAAGTTAAGTTAATAGTGAATACAGTGTAAGTTTCAGTATCTTGCTGTGAGTCGAGAGACATATACACTGCTTCACCGCGCAGCTAAAAAAAGAACTATTTATATATTTAAGTTATTGTGTTGGGTTTTATTCTTTTATTTTATTGAAATATTTTTTTTTTTTTGGAGGGGGGGGTATGGCTGCACAGGGTTACTTCCGGTCGACTCCGGGGAAGGTAAAAAGAGGTGCACTCGGAAAGGTGAGCGTGTCAACGTGTTTATTTACCGTGATTATTATGTTGATTGTCCTGTTATTTTTATTTTTTATCGTGTTCATTTTTTATCCTGTTAATTTTTTGTTAACTTTTGTTTATTTGATTGTTTTTTTGACAGTGTGTTTCTTTCCGGCTGGAGCGACCAGTTAGCTCCGTTAGCCCAGCCGCTATTAGCTCCGTTAGCCCAGCCGCTATTAGCTCACAGTTAACTCGGTTAGGCTAGTCGCTATTAGCTCACAACTATCTTGGTTAGGCTAGTCGCTATTAGCTCAAAGTTAACTCGGTTAGGCTCGCCACAGTTACTCTCGTTTCCCTGTCAGGACGTCAGAAGACGCATTTCCAGCGGTAGGAGCAGTTTTATTAAACTCACCACCAGGTGGCGCTGATCACTTTAATGAGCTCCAAATAAACAAAACAAGCTGGTTTATATAAACCCATTAAAAGTTAAGTAAAAAAGTTCTGTCGAGTTAAACAAATTTAAGACTTTAACAATATTCACATTCACCTTCCCATAGTTACTGTACATGTCTGAAAAGAAGACAAGGGATGAGAAATATTGGAATAAGTGAGGTGCTCTTATTTTCAGGCTTTATAGAAATTGTGTTTTAAATGAGGATCATTTTAATGTGGTGATCAGTGCAGCTGAGATTATAATAACTGTCAATCTGTTGAAAAATACAGAGTCGTCGAGAGCAAAGTAAGAAGACTGAGAACAAGTTCTTGTAACTGCTGCTGGAGAACCAAACAACCAGACAGGTAAGCTGGAATGTACCATATTACATTCACATATTTAATTACACTTAATAGCCACTGTATACATTTATTCATAGTTAAATATGTCTAACTGTCGGTAGATCATTAATTATATCTAACGTTTTTAGAAAGCATGATAAAAGTTTTTTCAACAGTAGAAGTGTATTTCATGGCTTTTAATGTTAAAGAAAGCCTTTTAATTCCAGCCTAGAACCTATTGATTATGATTAAAGTAGTGGTCAGATTTATAAATTTTGCACGTTGCCTCATGTTTTGTGTCAGATGAAGAAAATGAAGAGCGAGAGCGTCGTCCACTATGAAGACGGGCAGGAGGCGACAGGTGAGGTGAGACTGACTCTTTCTCTATTGCCGATACGATGATATGTTGTAGAAACATCTGGAATAAATACATCCATCATGATGATCAAGGTTTCAAACTTCATGGCAAAATTAAACTAAACCAAATTAGATGTAAATATTAGCAGTTATTAGAGGAATTAGTGGGGAAAAAAATCCTTTTATATGTAAAAGGTACATGAGAAGAAATTCAAGATTCTTCGATCACGAATGGAAACGGTGGGAGACGAGCTGCTGGGACCAATGGAAGTCTTCCGCTTCACCCTCACCTTTGTTTTTGGTCTTGGTTTTCCCCGGACACGGCTTGGAGACAGAAATGGTCTGCTGGCACTCTGCGTTGTACAGAGCTTTCTTCAGCGTGCCGCTCCGGGTCCTGGAGCCGGAGCTTGGGTCGCACTCCCCCCAGTTGCCGAAGCGATACTTGCAGTCGGCTGAAAAGGAGGGATGAATGAGGGACAGGTGCAGGATAGCAGAACACGTTGGCTTCAGCTCTCGCTCAATCTTCATTTGCAGAGCGGGAACTCTAATGAGGACTTCAGGCGGTAAAAGCAGACACATCACAAATTTCTAATATGCAGTGGAGGTGAGCTGTCAGCATATTTCACACCTTACCTGTTAAATATCTTCCTCTTTTAAGAATCCAATTACATTTGGTTCACCTCAATGGTGCAAGGTCCTCTTCTATTCCACTTGCTGGATACTTTCAGTCAAAACTTTAGTCTCAACTGTGCTTTCAATTCACCGGTTTCTTTATTTTTGCATAAAAAGCCCAAACCTCTTTGCATCGGGACAAGGTCAGAGCCTTGTCGTGGCGAAAAAATCAATTTAGAGTCTGAAGTCAAAGAAAGGAAAGCAAGTCAATGGAAGGTCTTCTGGAGACGTAAACGTGTGATTTACCTCCAAAGTCTTTTTTCCAGTTGCACGGCACTTTACATTTCATCTTCTTGGTCTGCTGGTCGCATGACCCCTCCCTGAAGCCGGCGCCACAGTCCCCGTTGCTAGGGACACAGTTGCCATAGCGCCAGTCGGCGCATTCTGACCCAGACGGCGAGGGTTTGTTTTTCTCTGAGGACAGGGGAAAAAATGATTTGCCAAGTGGATATTTCAGACGTAAACAAATCCACACGGTCCTGACGGAGGTCTGAAGTGAACTGTTAGTCTGAATCAAACATATTAAAGTCATTATGCGGCAGCTGAGAGCAGGGCAATTAAAACTGCGGCTCATTTCGCTTTGGTTATTTGAAACTCGGGTGTAAGAAAATGTGGCGCGTTCCTCCACCTCTGCTGTCAGTGAAGTGATACGAACAGATAAAGGAGAGTGAAAACAATACTGAACTCTTCATCTGCTCATGTTGGAACCAGAAATACACCGATGCCTCCAATCCCACTGCTGAAACTCATATTTTCACTGTAAATCTTCTCCTAAACATCTGGAGCCGTTTGAATCTGTTCAGCTGTTGGAGCCGTTTTACCTCTTTTGGCCATTTGATCTATTTCGGCCGTATCAGTCGCTTTAGTACTGCAGTAATGTTCAAGAACTTTCTGGTCTCGGCCTCTGAGAGTCTTGGTTTTATCATCAGACGCTCTGGTCTTGACTGCTTCCAATAGTTTTGGCCGTTTTATCAATTTAATGCGCAAAAAAAAAATCCCCTTCATACATTTGTGTGAAAATGTCGTGAAGGACACCTACAAATCAAGTTTTTCCATTTTCATTATGTAAGACTTGAAATATGTTCAATTCTTTTGAAAGATTACATTGATATTTAATAGAAAAACATCCAGTTATGTTCACAAATAAAGAAGAATCTTCAAATATTGTGCAAGGACGTGGTGACAGTGATGAATTTCTCAGTAACCTCTATAGTTCTGGGGGTTAAATTTGACCTGTGGTGGCGTCTTGAGAGCCACGTTCTGTCATTTGAGGGACCTGAATTGTAAAAGCGTGTTAAAATCAAAGCTTTCCGTGGAGAATCTCACCTTTCTTGTTCTTCCCTGCAGCCTCAGCGCTGACGCTAAAGCTGAGCAGAGCAGCGAGCAGCAGCAGCAGCTTCATCCTGTTAAAAAATAAAAAATAAATTTAAAAAAAACAGTCAGCGTGGGAAAAGTCCACATACACCACAGCCAGTGAGCCATTAAGTGTTGACCCGCAGGCAGAGGTTATTTCATGTGGAATCATTATCTGCTGCTCTCGGAGCCTCATAACGACCCGGCAGGAGACACAGAACCGCCACTTACAGGGTTTACAAACCCAAAGACCAGAAATCACGGCGGCTACGAGGAATGTGAGGCGTGTAGGAAGACGGGGCGACAGGAAGCCGCAGAAAGATTCGGTTTAAACCGCGTGCTGGGAATACAACCCACTTTAAATACGGACTTCACCTCGTGCAGCAGGGCGCAAGTTTCCCCCAGAATCCACGTGAGGCTGCAGGGCGAACCGCTGCCCCCAAGTTCAGCAGCAGCTACGTTACTTCTCATCGCCGAAAGAGTTCAGTAATTGTTTATTGTAAATACAGCAAATGGATTTGTTGCGATAAAAGTTTGGAGGCGTTGAGAAGTGGCTCCGGGCGAATTCGTCTGGCAGGGAGTTTGTAGAAACGTCTCTCGTGTTGATGAAGGTTGATAAAGCTCACGTTGTTTCAAACCTCGTGTTCAATTGTGAAAGAAGCAGTGGAAAAGTAAAGCAAATCACTGAAATAGATTAAAGACCGGGAGGAATTTTTCTTTCTCTTCCAACGACGGCGTTGTGCAGCCGAGGCAAAGCCAGCGGAGCGTGGCGGCGCCAAAGTTTCACACGCCAACCAGGCGGCAATTATGCAACTGCTGCACTAATAACCTGTCCAGGGACTGCGAGGGAAGAGCGCCCCGGGAGGGAAGCCTGCCAGCCTCTCCAGGATCGACTCCAGCAGCCAGACACTCTCCTGTTTAACGCCGTAAACATTAAATAGAGGAGGAGGAGGCTGATTAGAAGGTAGATGAGAAGCTTTAACCACAATATTAAAAAAAAAGAAAATGGCTTATTAAATGACCAATGGAGCGAATTAACAGTCCATCGGCTCCTGAAACAATTAAGACTCCCGGTGAGGGTCGGAGGTGTCGAGTGTGGTGAAGGTCAAAGGTTAATAAGTGGTGAGGAAGCTCCTCCAGCATGTTGATCTCTACAGTAGTACCATAATATCTAATATGAAGTCAAAGTGGAGCTTTTTTCATGATATATCTGACACGTAAACACAAAATATGTAAAGAAAGATCATCTGAGGCGCATTTTAAACATTTGTCTTGTGACACGAGGAGGCAGGAAGCGGAGGGAGAGCGTCCCGGCGGTGGACTCGTCCTCTCTGCTCTGATTGTCTCAGTCATTGCCCAGAGGTCCATCTGCCAGGAGACGCAGCAGAAAGGAGGAGAGAAACAGTAAAATCAGTCCCCAAACCATTCTCTGACTTTCCACTGAGCACGAGAGCAGGCAGGGGGAAGATGTGGCGCTGATGGGGAGTTACTTCCACCACACCGAATCCTCCTCGTTCTGCTGTTTCGGCGGCGGGAAGTGAGAACGCACAAATGTAGGGTTTAAAGTCGACGGTGGCGGCGAGTAAATCCTGCGTCGACCTCATCAGACTGAGTGTTGATGTGAAGGTGGAGGATCACTGTGTGATCGGCAGCCCCCCCCCCTTTAAGTTTTGCCTGAGCAGACGGGTTCTTATCAGAGTCACTGAGGCTCATTGAACCGGAACACAGACGCACACTGAAGACCACGGCAATTTTTCTGCCACGTGCTTCTTCTTTTCTTTTCTCGCGCTCTCTCGCGGTCGCTCTCTTGCTCTCTCTCTCTCTCTCTCTCTCTCTCGCTGCTCGCAGCCGGTCAAGTATAAACCGGGAGCGAATTATTGGACCCGAGCAGAAGCTGTTTTGCAGCTGCTGAATATGGATTTGATGTGTATGTGTGAGATGCAATTAGGGCTTGTGAGAGGCGGGCGAGTGGAAAGCGGTCCGCGTGGCTTCACTGTGACCTGGAACCAGAGTGACTGACAGCCTGAACACCTTCGCTTCACTCTGCTTCTAATGACACGCCAAATACCCCCGGCCACCGGGGCGGCGACACACCGGACCGTGTCCACCAGGACTGCTCTGGTTGAAAATGCTCCTGTTTATCAGCAGCACCAGATAAAAGCTGTCATTTCTCCCATTCAATCGTGTAAAATGATGTTAAATAGCGTTTTACCTGCTGCTATTTTTTGTCAACATCGAAAAGGGAAATCTAACTAGTTGTAGATGAGCTGGATTAACTGGGCAGCAGAAGCTGCCCCCCCGGGGGTAAATGACCAAACTGTAATTTAGTTTGGGAGCTGGAGACTCAATGTGAAGCGACACGACGGGAGCCTGAAGCCGAGGGGACGGAGCGTTTGCCTCCCGTCCTCAGAGTTTAGAGCTGATTTGTGTTCCTAAAGCAGCATTTGACTAAAGCAGGTCAGGTAATATTCTGCCAAACGCTCATTATGCTGCATTTCTCCACACAACGGGGAAACATTCATGTCTTAGATATGATGAGACGTAATTTTAACGGCACTAAAGTGTTAAATAGACCTCGTTATTCACAACTTCACTGACAGTTTGGTGTTTTTTTTTTTAATTAAGTCTGCAAACGTGTCCTTCAATTAGCCGAAGCCCAACAATGACTCAGCGTCCTGCGTGTCTTTTAGATTTATCAGAGTGTTGACGACTCATTAAATCTGTAATGGAGGCAAATAACTAAGAGCCTGTCCACACCAGGAAACCAGATGTTTCTGGCCTGTCGTCCACATCAGGCCTGTTTTAGAAAACATGCCTGATGTGTTCTATGTGCTCTGTCTTCTTCTATGTTTACGGTGTGTTTGGTGAGTCACAGCGCCCCTAAAGGCCTGTGATGTGTCCTCCATGTCCTGAAGCTTCGTGTTGAGCCCAGTCCATGGTGACGAGGGACGGAGGTTTTTTTTGGAGACGGCTGAGGAGAAAATAGATTGTTTTTCTCGTCGTGTGGATGAAACATAAACAACCACTGTCCAGAGTCTTTGCAGTTACTGTGAGAAATTAGTGCCGAGTCAAGGATAAACGTGCAGGTTTGGCGCCGTATTGAAGTTAAATAAAGTAGAAGAGAGGACGTTCGGCCCTTCAGGAGTTCTTCCACCATCAATGCTCTCGTCTACATTGTTCTCCGGCTCTAAAGACGTCCAGGACGCGAAGCGCCGGAGCAGAAATCCTCAAGCCAAGTGTCTTTTGTTGTTAGAGTATTCTCTAAAAGTTCCCACCAGGAAGGTGAGTGACGACAGTGGTGTGACGTTTGCCCCACTGGCCGTGACTAATTCCTGCAGAACCCTTTGACTTGAAGTCCCCCCCCCCCCCCCCCCCCATCTGACACAACAAAACACTGAGGCCAAACGCTGAGACGCCCCCCCCAAGGCCCCCCCTCTCCCTCCCCACTCCCGCCAACACTTTCTCAAATCTGCCTAGCTCCAGCGTCTTTTATGGTTTTCTTTAACGTGTGCAAATTTATTTGACAACCTCGGCGCAGGCAAAGCTTCGGGGCCCCTCGGTGTGTTTGGAACTGTCGTCATGGCGACCCAGTCGAGGAACACTGAACAGAGCAGCCACTGGCTGAGGGGGATGAAGATGCTCTATAATCTGTTGTTAGAGGAGGAAGATTATCAGTTATGGACTTTTTTCTTAGTGCTGCATGTCTCCTCTCCTCTCCTCTCCTCTCCTCTCCTCCTCAGCAGAATCTCCAAACTAATAATCTTTAATCGTCACATCTGCTAGCACTCTGTTGTCCTCTGCTCTTGTCTTTGATACACACATTTCCCATCACCTCAGTGGGGGGTGGAGGAGTGGAGGGGGGGGGGGGGGGGGGGGGGGATTTAACTCCAACCATAACCCAGACTTTCCGGTGCTTTAATCTAAGCTCAGTGTTTACAGGAAAACAAGTCTTCAACATTAATTAATGCAGAGAGGAAGAGAAAGGAGGAGCAGAGAGGAAGAGAAAGGAGGAGCAGAGAGGGAGAGAAAGGAGGAGCAGAGAGGAAGAGAAAGGAGGAGCAGAGAGGAAGAGAAAGGAGGAGCAGAGAGGGAGAGAAAGGAGGAGCAGAGAGGGAGAGAAAGGAGGAGCAGAGAGGAAGAGAAAGGAGGAGCAGAGAGGAAGAGAAAGGAGGAGCAGAGAGGAAGAGAAAGGAGGAGCAGAGAGGAAGAGAAAGGAGGAGCAGAGAGGGAGAGAAAGGAGGAGCAGAGAGGGAGAGAAAGGAGGAGCGGAGAGGAAGAGAAAGGAGGAGCGGAGAGGAAGAGAAAGGAGGAGCAGAGAGGGAGAGAAAGGAGGAGCAGAGAGGGAGAGAAAGGAGGAGCAGAGAGGAAGAGAAAGGAGGAGCAGAGAGGAAGAGAAAGGAGGAGCAGAGAGGAAGAGAAAGGAGGAGCAGAGAGGAAGAGAAAGGAGGAGCAGAGAGGGAGAGAAAGGAGGAGCGGAGAGGGAGAGAAAGGAGGAGCGGAGAGGAAGAGAAAGGAGGAGCGGAGAGGAAGAGAAAGGAGGAGCGGAGAGGGAGAGAAAGGAGGAGCGGAGAGGGAGAGAAAGGAGGAGCGGAGAGGGAGAGAAAGGAGGAGCGGAGAGGGAGAGAAAGGAGGAGCGGAGAGGAAGAGAAAGAGAAAGGAGGAGCGGAGAGGAAGAGAAAGAGAAAGGAGGAGCGGAGAGGAAGAGAAAGAGAAGGGAGGAGCAGAGAGGAAGAGAAAGGAGGAGCAGAGAGGGAGAGAAAGGAGGAGCAGAGAGGGAGAGAAAGGAGGAGCAGAGAGGAAGAGAAAGGAGGAGCGGAGAGGGAGAGAAAGGAGGAGCGGAGAGGGAGAGAAAGGAGGAGCGGAGAGGAAGAGAAAGGAGGAGCGGAGAGGGAGAGAAAGGAGGAGCAGAGAGGGAGAGAAAGGAGGAGCAGAGAGGGAGAGAAAGGAGGAGCAGAGAGGGAGAGAAAGGAGGAGCAGAGAGGAAGAGAAAGGAGGAGCGGAGAGGGAGAGAAAGGAGGAGCGGAGAGGGAGAGAAAGGAGGAGCGGAGAGGAAGAGAAAGGAGGAGCGGAGAGGGAGAGAAAGGAGGAGCGGAGAGGAAGAGAAAGGAGGAGCAGAGAGGGAGAGAAAGGAGGAGCAGAGAGGGAGAGAAAGGAGGAGCAGAGAGGAAGAGAAAGGAGGAGCAGAGAGGGAGAGAAAGGAGGAGCAGAGAGGGAGAGAAAGGAGGAGCAGAGAGGGAGAGAAAGGAGGAGCAGAGAGGGAGAGAAAGGAGGAGCAGAGAGGATCTGAGAGCTGCTGTTTGTCAGACAATCACATTATCTGACTCAGGATTTATGGTTCTGGATCTTCTTCACCTCCTCTTCATCCTCCACACCCTTCATCTTCATCATCCTCCTGTTCCTCTACTTAAAGTTCATTTTCACTTCCACTATGTTGTTACAGTTAAATAGTTATTTTTAAAGCTAAACGGTTATAAGTAGTTGTATTGTAGGAGTTACAGTTGTAATAAAGTATCGCCTCATAGTTGCCACTAGAAATATTGTACATGTAGTGACGTTACAGGTATTAGTGGATTTACAGTTATAGTTACTCTTTGTATTCATGTTTTTATTTACAGTGAAGTGCAGGCAAAGTGTATTTAATCACCATTATAACAGTTTGGATGAATGTATTTTAACCTATATTGAGCTAATCAGTCATATTTCTGAGCTTTTCAGCGCTGAGCAGCAGCAGCGTGACATTATAGGAACACGTCCAGGTTCTTTTCCAGATAGAAGTAAAGATTTTAGTCAGTTTAATGACTTTAAATACATTTGATTAAGTATAAATGCACTGTTTTATAAATGTACACTTTTCCATTGAAGCTCAATGAACTTGTCTGTTTTGACTAAAGTCCAACGAAAACTTTATAAAACTTAACTCGTATTTTTACTGGTTGAAAGAACCGAATCGTTTTACAAAAAGTTTTCCTTCGCGTTGAGAACAACAGAGACGACACTTACTTGTTCAGCCGTCAGTCGTGGAAAAGTTGAGTCTGTGTGTCTTCTTCTGTTTGTGTGTGTGTGTGCGTGTGTGTGTGTGTGTGTGTGTCCCCACCTCAACCCCCCCTCCCACCCCGGGCACTCATGCACCTCCCCCACATCCCCCCTGCCTTTGTTCCCCAAACCAGTTCATTCTGGTTGCATTAGCCCCATTCACCCCAGCGCCGCCCCCCCCCCCCCCCCCCCCCCCCCCCCCAAACACACGGTTTTTTCCACATTATAGGACATGATGATGTTCCCCTCTGTCACTGTCATAACCATTATGGCCACTAGAGGGTGGAATTCTTCAGACCTCCGAGTCCCAGCAGGTGGCAGTGTGGAGACAAAAACATGAATAGGAAGTGTAACTTGTTGAAGTTTCAGCGTGCCGCCGTCCCGCCACACCAAGACGAGAGGAAGATTTTGGAAATGGTGATATTTGTTTATTAGATCAGACCTTTCTGGTGCCGGACCTCCGTGGTCCCCTCAGGACGGACGGAGGTCGTGGTTCTTCTTCCCGTCGCCGTGTGGAAGAGAACACTTCACGTTTCCAACTTTACTTTTCACTTTCTTTCTTTGTGCGGCTGCACGTCAGCGGCTGATAAAAGCCCATCGGGGAGAATCCCTTTCCAGCTTTTGTTGTTTCTTTGATCGCCTCGTCTTATCAGACAAGACTGAATCAATTCGTGTCTGCTTTCATCTTGCTCTGATAATTTGAAGCTGATGTACATCGGGGGAGACCAAAGGAAGAGAAAATCACAGTTTTGATGGATCAGAGAAGCTTCAGTGAAATTTACAGATTCAGATGAAAATAAGAACGTTGCTGATAAACTGTTGACTCTGAGCGACCGAATGGAAACGCAAAGCAGAAGAGGAGGTGAGATTCTTCATGGGGGGGGGGCTTCACAACAAGTTTCCTCGCCACACAGGAGATAATACAGTCTGATTAAGCTTTGTAAATGAGCATAAGAGCAGTTGGCAGTGTGTCACACTCCTGATCAAAGCTGTGAAAATAAGCCCAGAACTGAAGCTTCAATTATTCAGGAGAAACGAACTCGTCAGTGGGAAAATGAAAAGAGATTCACAGGAATGAATGAATGAATGGAGCCTCTTTGTTTGTTTCTCTCACAGACGTGAACCATCCTGCTGTCGTCCTGCAGGTAAACCTCTTTTTATCTGATTTTTATATTAACACAGTTCATGTGATGATGATGTCATCACCATCAATAACCAGCTGATCAGGTGGCGGCGGCCCTCCAGGACCAGGACTGTTCACCCTGGATATGAAGATTTGATCACAAGTCGTTTTGTTCACTTCTCCTTTTCTCTCCAGTTTCAGTCCCTCCAGTGGTTTCCTGGCGTCTCTGATCAGTTCCACACCTGAGGAAGGTGTAATGGGCAGAAGAACACGAGGTGACGGCTTTACTACCACGTCTCTCTGTCCAACGTCTGAACTGTTTTCTACCAGAACTTGTTTTGAATGAAGCAACACCTTTAGGTTCATCAGTAACTTAAAAACAAACTACATACCGCTGTAATTAAAACATGGATTTTTTTTTTTTTGTCTTTTAGTGGCCTTAATCAGAACTGTGTTTAAGTGAACTGGTGTGAGGAGGACTTGAACCTCCGTCAGTCTGCAGCACCAAAGCGTGGTGTGACGGTGGAGCAGCAAACAACGTCCAGCCTTCCTCCAGAGTGGAACATGTGGTGATGAACTGCAGTCTTCTGTCTTGACTCCTCCCACTGTTCCACTTCCCTCCAGAGGGCGAGTGGAACAGTGGGAGGAGTCAAGACAGAAGACTGCAGTTCATGACCACACCCACTGAAGAGCTGCACTTTTTGGGGGTTAATTTTATAAAAAAATTTCATAACTTTGTTCAGCATAACCCTCTGTCCTCCCTGGGGAAGGGCTGGACGGGAACCGCCACACCCACCGAAGTGTTTTGCCAGCCCTTCCCCCTCCACCCCTCCTTCTCCACCTGCCTGCCTCCCTCCCTCTCTCCTCCCTCCCTACCCCCCCAGAAGACTTTCCCACCCTGCCCCCCCCAACCTGACCCTCCTGACCTCAGCTTGTAGTCTGAACCCCTCTAGTGAAGTGAACTGGTGTGAGGAGGACTTGAACCTCCGTCAGTCTGCAGCACCAAAGTGTGTCTGACAGACTGAACCACTGCACCACCATGTGTTCTGCTTCTCCTGCTTCCTCTTCAGCTTCTGTCTTTGCTTTTTTTTTTTTTTGCCTCGTTTGTGGCGAATGTAAGGATAAATGGAACCCGAGCAGAATGTCCAGTGTGGCTGGTTGGCTCAGTGAGGAGGACGAGTGCCTTGCATGTGGGAGACCTGGGTTCAAGTCCCAGTGAGGGTGAAACTCCAAGGAGACATAAAAGTTCCCGCAGGTGAGAAAGAGAGTTATATTAACTCTAAATTCAACTTATATGAAAATTTTCAATAAAAGCCCCGGACCGGACAACTCCTAATCTCCCTACTCTTCTTTTATTAGTCCCTCTTTCTTCCACCTTGACATTCCTACGGATTCTTTTTAGACTATTTTAGACTCCGCCTCTTCTTAATTATCAGTCCCTCCCTCAAGATTGAGTGTCCTTAACTTATACGATCTAAAGGGGACCTACCCCGCCTCTCCTCAACACTTGATTTTGATGTCAAGGCTCTCTGTTCTCCTGACGGTTCCCTGACCAGGATTTGAACCTTGTCTAGTTGGTACCTAAGCACTCCACGTGCGAAGGTTTATCATGTGAGCTGTCCGGCCACCTGGGATCCTGCAGTCGTTCTCACCTTTATACTCACTGCTTCTACTGAAACACTCAAGCAATAAGTTAAAGAGACACAAGCCCTTGAGGAGGAATTGAACCCACGTCTGCTGCAACAAGAGCAGCTTTGTTCCTCACTGAGCTAAAGACCCTGAAGTCAAGTCTTGGACTCCTTCACCTTTATACTGACATGTATTGAAAACTGTTCTACAAAGAGACGAGAAGAATGAATTAAGTACAAGTTCCAATGTCAGATTCCACTTAATACACACTTTAATGGAGAAAGAAACACATAACATATAGAAGTAAGGTCTCCACTGACCAGGACTAGAACCACCAACCTTCTACTCCAATGACAGTGGTTCTTCTCACTGAGCTAAACAACTTGGAGGTCTGGACCTCGACGGTTCAGCCTTTGTGCTCAAGGGTTGAAGAAACAAGCCCAAACACCTTGGTGTGGAAGACTTCACCTTAACGCACCCCACCTCACCCCACCTCGCTTCACCCCACCTCACCACACCTCATCACCCCCTCACCTCCCCCCCCACACCCCACCTCACCACCCCCACACCCCACCTCATCACCACCTCAGCCCCCCCCCCCTCACCTGAGGTGGGGTGGGGTGAAGGGGGTGGTGAGGTGAGGTGGGGTGTGGGGGGGAAGGTGAGGTGAGGTGTGGTGAGGTGTGGTGAGGTGGGGTGGGGTGAGGTGTGGCGGTGGTGAGGTGAGGTGTGGGGAGGTGAGGTGTGTTAAGGTGAAGTCTTCCACACCAAGGTGTTTGGTCTTGTTTCTTCAACCCTTGAGCACAAAGGCTGAACCGTCGAGGTCCAGACCTCCAAGTTGTTTAGCTCAGTGAGAAGAACCACTGTCATTGGAGTAGAAGGTTGGTGGTTCTAGTCCTGGTCAGTGGAGACCTTACTTCTATATGTTATGTGTTTCTTTCTCCATTAAAGTGTGTATTAAGTGGAATCTGACATTGGAACTTGTACTTAATTCATTCTTCTCGTCTCTTTGTAGAACAGTTTTCAATACATGTCAGTATAAAGGTGAAGGAGTCCAAGACTTGACTTCAGGGTCTTTAGCTCAGTGAGGAACAAAGCTGCTCTTGTTGCAGCAGACGTGGGTTCAATTCCTCCTCAAGGGCTTGTGTCTCTTTAACTTATTGCTTGAGTGTTTCAGTAGAAGCAGTGAGTATAAAGGTGAGAACGACTGCAGGATCCCAGGTGGCCGGACAGCTCACATGATAAACCTTCGCACGTGGAGTGCTTAGGTACCAACTAGACAAGGTTCAAATCCTGGTCAGGGAACCGTCAGGAGAACAGAGAGCCTTGACATCAAAATCAAGTGTTGAGGAGAGGCGGGGTAGGTCCCCTTTAGATCGTATAAGTTAAGGACACTCAATCTTGAGGGAGGGACTGATAATTAAGAAGAGGCGGAGTCTAAAATAGTCTAAAAAGAATCCGTAGGAATGTCAAGGTGGAAGAAAGAGGGACTAATAAAAGAAGAGTAGGGAGATTAGGAGTTGTCCGGTCCGGGGCTTTTATTGAAAATTTTCATATAAGTTGAATTTAGAGTTAATATAACTCTCTTTCTCACCTGCGGGAACTTTTATGTCTGCTTGGAGTTTCACCCTCACTGGGACTTGAACCCAGGTCTCCCACATGCAAGGCACTGGTCCTCCTCACTGAGCCAACCAGCCACACTGGACATTCTGCTCGGGTTCCATTTATCCTTACATTCGCCACAAACGAGGCAAAAAAATAAATAAAAGACAAGCAGCAGAGCCACTCACTCTGGAACCAGCGTTGCCTCACACTGTCACACATCGTCTTACCCCATGAGCTAAAGTTCTGCCACGTGAAGTCACACGACACACATTTTATTTTACACTTTGTGTCTCCAGGCAGCCAGGGGGCGACAGAAAGGTCCGACCAGGTAAAGTTTCACCTCTCAAACAAAACATCCAAGAGTCATTCTCCAAGAAACTGCCGTCTTTTATTGTCTTAACGTTGATCTCTAAAGCAACTTGTCCAAACAACGTGAAAGAAAGTCACAATAGCAAAGAAAAAAATAGAAAATTTTAACTGTTTATCACCATTTTAACCAAAACAACAAAAACATGGTAAACAAGAATAAAAACTACAGTAGCCACAGATTTCTATTTATAAAGCCACGTTATTGACGGTCCGCCAAGCTGAAGACACGAAACGACGACATGAAGTGTTTCCGTCCTGATCCTCATTGTCTTCAAGGTGTTTTTGGAACGGCAGCGGAATCTCTTTGATATGACAGTTTGTACGCCGGCGCTCGTTTCCACGTTTGGAAGGGCGTCGGACCGGCGACCCGGCGCCAACGAGCCAGACGGAACAAAACAAGGTCACTCGGCGCTTCTCGTCTCGGGAGGACGGACACCAAGAGACAAAGCGGTGGGGGGAGGGGCTCCACCCATTCTGACACATTCTAACTTTAATTGGCAAAAACATAAGTCAGTCATGAAAGAAGTTACTTGTATAAACTGGGGCTGCTGGAATGTTTGGCACAGTGCGGACCGGGGCGGTCAGACGGCCGTCTCCTGGTCCTCCCTCTGGATCATCTGGTAGTGCTGCCGGTTCTCCAGGTACGCCGCCAGCTCGCCATCCTCCGCCTTCTCCGCCCGGTTCTTGGGCGTGTCGCCCTGCAGGACACAAGGCGAGTCAGGAAGACCAACAACAACAACACACTTTGACCGTTCTGACGTTTTGATTGGTTTAAACTGCTCCACTTCAGTCTCTCTACAGATTTGATTCGTCGTCCGGCTCCACTGATGGTCCGCTCCGTGTTTTGTGTTTTGCTCAAGGACACGTGGACAGAAACACATCGAACTGCCAACCTTGGGATCGGAGGACGAAGCGCCGCCATCTGGGGCTCGGAGCAAACGTCCAACTGCTCCGGCTGAGGTGTGTGTGTGTGTGTGTGTAACAGCGTGTTTACAGACCAGCTGATGCTCGCCATGATGAGACCACACACACACACACGCTTCCTCTAATTAGTGTGTCTCCACTGTAGACATGACTCAGCAGAACGACTCGTCCCTCATGACTTTTATAAAAACATTTAATTAATAAATGTATAAAGTAGAAAAGATGGAATTTCTTTAGTTTTAAACTTCTCTGTTGTCTTGTTGATGTTTACCTGTTTATTTTCTTGTGTGTGTGGGGGATTTAGAGATGAAACGGTTCTGCAGAGCCGATGTCAAAGTGACTGTTTTCATCTCACACACACACACACACACACACACACACACACACACACACACACACACACACACACACACACACACACACACACACACACACACACACACACACACACACACACACACACACACACACACACACACACACACACACACACACACACACACACACACACACACACACACACACACACACACACACACACACACACACACACACACACTGTATGTAGGTCATTGCTGAGTCCAGCACAGAGATTTTCTACAATCTATAACTGCAGACGAGTTTAAGCAACACACAGGTTGTGATAATCGAACCGATTATGTAAAAAAACTACATTATTTAAATGATGTTCATTACGGAAAACATTACATAATAATTGGCTTCATTACGTTTAAAATCTCTCTAATTTTCAATATTACTTTATTGAAATGCTGAAAACAAATATTCAGATTTGTCATAAGTTAGATTTTTCAAAATAGATCATTTCACTATCCCTAAACACTTAATTAGATTTTATCGCATTGATAAAAAAAATTGAATAAACTATGAAAACATGTGAAACAATATTTTCAATAATTAATAGAATGTTTTTAATTGTACATTTATCTCTAATCATTTATTCTTCAGTCTCTTTTCTCTACAAAAAAATATAAAAACATTTTGAAACATGAATAAATTAAAAGTGATAAAATGTTAAGTTAAAATGTTTTGATTCTGGTTTTTCTATTTATTTATTTTATTGATTTCTAGACCCTTTGAATACAATTTTTAAGTTTGAATTATTTCATTTATGTATTTTAATAAATGGTTGTTTACCTGCAGGTCGGTCTTCATGAGCGACGCCCCGGCCTCCACCAGGTAGTGACAGATCGTCCTCTGACACAGAGACGCCGCCCGGTGGAGGACCGTCTCCCCCCTGGAGAGAGAGAGAGAGAGAGAGAGAGGGTCAGACTCGTCTTCATTCACTCCTCTTCGTGCCTCATGAAGCGTCTGGACTCACAGCAGGTGTTCGGTGACGTCCAGCAAGTCGCCAGGAGCTATAAAAAAAAAAAACACAAAACAAACAGAAATCAGACGAATTTCCTTCATAAATGATGATTTGATGAAACTTTCTTGAGTTCCAGCGTGCGGCTCGTCACCGTTGTCGAGGATGTAGCGGACCATCTCCTTGTTCCCCGTGCTGACGGCGTGGTGGAGCAAGCTGCATCCTGATTGGTCCAACACGGAGAGCTCCGCCCCCTTCTGATGCAGCTCCTGCAGCTGGATAATGTATATTAATAATAAATTTTAATAAATATTAAACCAGTTTCTGGTTTTGTCACAATGATTTCTACATGTCTAATATTTTATTCTCCAACAAATTTCAACCTTAAAACTCACTACTTTAAATCTGCTTAGAAAGGGGCGTGGCTCCAAAAAGGGGGCGTGGTCATCCACAAAACCCCACATTTTCCACGGCGGTCATGTTGCTCACCTTCTTTAAGTCTTTGTTCTTCACACACTCGATCAGCGTGTCTGGAAAGAGGGAATGAGACGAGTGTTTACATCAAAGACGAGAAACGATTCAACACACAACGTTCATCTTCTGCTCTCTTAACACTTTTTTGATCACTCATTTGCACTGTGGGGGTGTTGTTCAAAAGTGCTGCCTCCAGATACTTTTTACGACTTTTGCCACCGTGGTTTGAGTTTCTTCCTGTTTTATGAATTTTTTGCCAAAATGTTTGCACCGTGGGGGTATCTGCTGGGCTTTTCTAATGGTTTTCACTGCCCTCAGGTTTCTTTTTAGGAGTGATCTGGACTTATTAACTTGAAACATGTAAAGAGTGCAATGAAACCGTCACCCCGGTGCAAAACAGTTCAAACAGACTCAATGGGGGGAGTCGGCGGTGAAACGGGGCGCGGCGGCTCAGGCTGAGATATGAGATGAATGTTTATTAGGTTGACCTCAATACTCGCTCTCACTCCCTCTCACTCTAAATAGCTGAGTCCTAATCCAGTTATGTTAGGCTTACTGTGTGTGTGTGTGTGTGTGTGTGTGTGTGTGTGTGTGTGTGTGTGTGTGTGTGTGTGTGTGTGTGTGTGTGTGTGTGTGAGAGAGAGACAGAGGCAAGGAAGGGGGAGGGAACGAGAGCCGACTTCAAAAACCTCTAAGAGCTTTTGTGGCTGTAAGACAAATCAAAAAACAACACACACACACACACACAAAAAACCCAACACACACACACAAAATACAAAACCCAACACACACTCCGGATGTAGGAATTAAATGAATTTAGCCCAAGGAAGGAATTAAGGAGAGCAGAGGAAAATAAGAGCCGGTCGTACAACATGAGAGCAGAGGGAAAGACACACACACACGCACGCACGCACGCACACACACACACTGTCACTTGCTCCATTGAACCCTTCAGTTTGAAGCCGTCACGCCGCCCGAGCCTCACGGGAAGCGTCTGTGTGGGTGAAAGTTGTCGGACACAGGAAGTGTTGCTGAATTTTTCATGACTCAAAACAAAACAACAAAACACGGCGCCCGGCGGTCTGCTCGCCACTTTTCCCGCCTGCCGGCACACTGAAACGCCACACGCTAGCTCCGCACTCACCCGGACTGAACTTCACCAAACATTGCGACATTGATGTAACGCCACCTTTGTCCACTAGGTGGCAGTCGTTGGTAGTTAGCTCAGTTTCATGTGTAATTTTCTCACAAAGGACAGAAAACAGACTAACAGGCTAACGTCGGTACCAAACACATGGAGATGATGTCTTGAATGGGTTTTCTTCTATTCTTTGGTTAAGTTAAAGTTTTAGATAAAATGTATTTAAACTATTTAAAATCTTGATTTCTGCATATGAATATGTTGCACTTTTTGCGAGTCTTGTTTGCACTATGGGGGATCTGTTGCTGTCCACCGCCGACCACTACAGTCGATAGCTTTGTGCTACATTATGCTCATGTTTGTCTTGTGCATAATTACTGCATTGGACTTTTACACTGTGGGGACAAAAAGACTTCTGGTAGTTTGCACTATGGAGTGTTGCAGTAGCTAGTGGCTTAGCGGCTGCTCTCTGGGGATTTGGGTTTCAACTGTGGTGTTTTGTCAACAGTTGCAGGATTTATTTTCTGTTTTGGGGGAGAGTTTGCACTGTGGGGGAGTCGTCTGGTGATTGCTGCTTTTTTAAATTGAGTTTGTGTCTTGTTTCCTTCCACAAACTGTACATTTCTTCCGATCTTTCACTCCTCTGTGATCCTGTTCCAGTTTGTATCTCTGCTTCGCTGACTGCTAACGATGAATAACGCGGTTTATTGATGCTATCCAGCGATAACGCCACTGTACGCCGCGTTGCACCGCATTGCATCACTTCTGGAGATGTGACAGCAACATTTGTTTGGTGCATTTTAAACATGAAACATGAAACGCCGATGCCGTTTCTGCCTTTTAGCGCAGTTTTGTCACATTAGTATAATTGGGGTTTACCAACGCGGTTTAATGAAGCGAAGCAGCTGCAGACCACAGACACATCCGAGTCAGTGCTGATCCATAGTGACGGACGAGAGGAACGTCCAGGACGCCGTTTCTCCCTCAAGTACCAACAACAGCCTCGCTTGGACGGATTCGCCTCCTCTTCCTTACACCAAGTCGCTACCGGGGTGGCGGCGGCGAGCTCAAGGTCGATGACAATAAACACCCATCTGACTGGTGCAACTATTTCTCGTGACGCTTCAGAAAAGAAAGACACTTTTCTCCTGCAGATTCTCTTCAATGACAAAAGTCTTGTGATGACTTTTAATTACATGTTTTTAATGTTGTCAAGGTTTTAATCTTCTGATTTTATACAGAAATAATCAACTTTAATCTCAGAATTTTGTTTTTGTCTAGATGATTTGTCTTTATTGTAATATTTTCTATTTATTCTCAATATTTAGTTTTTTCTTGAATATTTTGACTTTATTCTGAATATTTTCTTTTTTTGCTTCGAAATATATGTCTGTATTTTAAAGGACAATCTATTTTTGTTATCTACATTTTATCGGCTTTAATTCATTAACACATCTAAACTTGATTCGTATTCCTGAGTTTCATCAACATTTCATAATTATTTTGCTTCATTTTGTTATTATTCTTCAATTTGTGCGTCATGACGTCCAGAAAAAGGTGTTTTATATTTACTTCATGAACAAATAACAAAATAGACAAATAATGTATCTATTTCTTTCTTTTTAAAAGCTCTGAATATCTTGAACTGAGACTTTAACATGTTTATTTCACAACATATCAAAATATTAAAGAATTAAATGACCATCAGTCTGTTTCATTGTCTTTGTTGTGAATATTCCTCTTTTCAACCATTTCCTGTCATATATTTCAGATATTTTAACAGTTTTAAATAATTTATCCAAATTCTTGACATTTTTTCTTAACATTCAAATAATAACTGATTTAAATTTTCTTTTTTGATTACAAATATGTATTTACACTTTGGGAAGATAACATATGATGTCACTTTAAACCTGATTATGTGTGTGTGTGTGTGTGTGTGTGTGTGTGTGTGTTACCTTTTTCTTTGTCTTTGTCAGTTTGGTTCATCTTCTGGTTTTTTTCCTGCCTGGAGACACAAAACAAAAGATCGTCTTGTTTCATTATTAAAGTTTGAACCGATGACACTTTGATCTCAGCGCCTGTTTCCCTGTGGAGGATTCCCTTCAGACCAGGCGGTTTCTGGTGTCGGACTTTTATTTTGGTGGAGCCGCTTCCTCCTGGACTTATCTGTGACGAATCGGGTCTCATTTCCCTGCCGTGTGAACGAGGCCCGACTGAGTCTCTGCTTTTAATCCAGCTTGTTTGCTTCTGGAGCTGCTGAGGCTCGTCCACTCCTACCCTCCCTAGAAACGTCTCATCACCTCATCAACCGTTTTGACGTCCCGTCGTGAGACGTGGAATTATGATAAACGCCGTTTTACACTAAACTTGTTTGTCCCAGAAAGGAGGGCGTCGAAGGAAGCGGACGGACGCTAACAAGCAGCGCCAGCGTTAAATGAGCCCGGAGACGAGACCAAGACACTCTGGTGATGAAGGACGGTGGGGGAGACGTCTCGCTGCTGAACCTCTCACACACTCGTCTTCTTTAACGTTCAATCTTAAAGTCACATTTCCTGCTAATCGAATGTTGATTTTTGTGTGTAAATCCAACTATGTTTCCTAAAAAGCAAAGCCTCTAATTCCTGCTTTGAATTTCCTGATGAAATTTACCCCCCAAAAACATCAAATGGAACATAAAATGAATTAAGTCATTTCATTTACCTCAGTCTGTGGGTGTAGTCGGCAGCGGTGGTGTTGGAGCGGTGGATTCCCCCCACCCTGCAAAACAAGACATTTAGAAAGACGAAGCACTTTTAACAGTATCAGAGCAGATTCTGGGGCGTTTGAGGGGAAAACTGAAGCTCAGCTCATCAACATGTTGATCAGGATTTGCAGGCAGGAAGTCAAAGTGCTTCTCTGCTCAGTTTGAACTCCTTGCTCTGCTCTGGCACATGGCGCCGCGACAGGAAGTACTTCCTCCTCTTCCCATAGATGTGTGGGCGGAGCCAGTCCAGCTCACACAGACACAGCAGATTCTGAATGCAGCTCCTAGGATCCAATGTTCTAACAGAGAAAATGAAGGAGGAGCTGGAAATTCAGAAACAGTCTGAATAACGTGACTCCTTCAAACCTCCGTCTTTAAATGTCCAGACATGTCCGGAATCGGACCTTCACATTAAAACGTGAGTGGAAGATGCAGATCGATAACTGGGCTGAACATCGACGTTTCTTCTGCTTCAAGGACTTCGGACGCGTCTTCAGAGACGTGAAGACGAGGTGAAGAACCGGGACTCCAGCTCCTCATCGATCGGCCGAGGGGAGGTGAGAGAGCGGTTAATGTGGAACGTGTGAGAGGAGCTCCAGACGACCTCCAGCCGAGGAACTTCACCTCAAGAACTTCGATAAACTGATGTGACAGCGTGAACTGTTTATTTCCTGGTTTGTGTTTATTTACACAATTGAAGCTGAATTCTAACAAGTCAGGCTGAATTTAAAAACGGCGCCGAGCAGCTCTGTGCTTTTGTTCTGACGTGTTGTCGCCTATCGAACAGTCCAGAATGGTTCTGTTGGACTCCTGAGATGGTTCCTGATTGGCTCATTCCTGAATACAGGAAATAATCTACTTTAATCTCACAATTGTTTTTATTCTAAATATTTAGTTTTTTCTTGAATATTTTGTCTTTATTCTGAATATTTTCTTTTTTGCTTCTACATTATATATATATATATATATATAAATTATTATTATTATTTTCATTATTTTTATTTTAAAGGACATTCTATTTTTATTATCTTCATTTCATTGGCTTGCGTGTGTGTGCGTGTGTGTGTGTGTGTGTGTGTGTACTGACCGGGTGAGTTTGCTGGTCACAGGCAGCGTCTCGTGTGTTAAAGCTTCGGCTGCAGAGCTGTCACTGTTCACTCGTTGCCTCTGGGAAGAACTGCAGCACAAAGAAAACAGTCAGTCAGTGAAGAAACCTGGACCCCCCCTCACCTCCCACCCTCCCCCCCAGGAGCACCACGCCTCCGTTCAGGTAGGGCGGAGGCCTTCAGCCCCCTGTGAGATCTTCTATTTCTAGACTCGACTTCAGAAGCTTCTCTTTTTAAAATCTGCTGAGAAGCAGAAGTGGCGTCGCTCCTGCAGTGATCAGATGAGAAGAGAAGCGACGGCGGCGGCGCTTCTCATGACGGTGGGTTTGTCAAAAGTCGGCACCTCATTCTGCTCAGCGGAGTTGAAGGTGGAGATAATGAGCAGGGGGAGATGAAGAGGAAGACAACATTGGGGGGGGCAACAGGTCTGGGCTTCAGGTGCCGTGACAGTAACTCATTAAAGTTACATCATCTGGAATATTGTTGAAAAGTTTGCTAAAAACTGGAGAATAAAGTAAAATATCTGGATTAAAGCTGAGGATTCAGTGGGATATTTTAAAAAGCAAAATAAAGGTGAAATTTGCAGAAAATCTGATTAAAACAAGAGAAAAGCCGGCATTTTGAGAAAATAAAAAGATAGAATAAAAAAACTTTAAATAAATAACCATTTAAATTGGAAAATTAAAGCCTTAACTTTGAGGAACCATGTAAGATACACCTCCGTGGAGATCCACACTCCACCTGCTGGTACGAGCTGGTATTGCAACAACACGCACAACAACACAACGGTTTCCTTTCTCATTCCACAAAATCATTAATTTGGTTAATCATAAAATTTTAACATTTCCAATGCATCAGTCTTAAAAAAAACAGAAATAATATTATTATTTTATCTGCTCATTTTCACATATATTTAAGTGAACTTTTACTGAATATCATCAATATAAAGACATAATAACTCAGGATGAGTTTGGTTCTACAGACATTTTAACCAAAATACTACATTTTGTATATTAAAGTGGAAAAACCAACTAGTTGGGAATAAAGTTAAAATATTGCAAATAACAAATATTTTGCGGTCAACCAAGGTGCAGTGTTTTATTTTTTATTCATGTTTGCCAGAGCTGATCAACAAATGGGCCTGAAGGTGAAAACCGTGACGAGACACGAGGATGGACGTTTCCCACGAGTCCTCGCCGTCACACGTGAGAGTCCGCCGAACTGACAGCGAGAGGTCGGGTCAGGAACCATGTTTAAAAAGAGAGCGAGAGAGAGAGAGAGAGAGAGAGAGAGAGAGAAATGTTTGCTGTGTGGGCGTCTCTCGGTGTGTTTGTCAGAGAGACGGAGGGATGGAGCGAAACAGAAGAGAGACGAGTAATTATAGTGGGAGGAATAACGCTCACCTCTGGCCTCTGCGTGGGCACAACCCTGAAAACACCGCTGTGTGTGTGTGTGTGTGTGTGTGTGTGTGTGTGTGTGTACAGTAGATTGGTGTGACTCTGGAGTGCTCTGACATGCATTACATCTCTCTCTCCATCCTCAACTCGTCTCTCTGCCCTGCCTCTCGTCTCCTCTCTCCTCCTCATCCTCCCACTCAGTGCACTCAGCATTGCAAATCAGCCCGCCGACACACACACACACACACACACACACACACACACACACACACACACACACACACACACACACACACACACACACACACACACACACACACACACACACACACACACACACACACACACACACACACACACACACACACACACACACACACACACACACACACACACACACACACACACACACCAACGTAGCCAAAGGGAAGTGTAGTCAGGATCAGCAGGTTGCTCTGCCTCGACTCACATTGTACCTGTTACTTTATTTATTCCCTGCTTCTGTTACGGATGCTAATCTGCTAATCTGGACGCGTTTTGCCCGCTTCACACTTTTATCAAAAATAAGCCTTTAAAGTTGCGGCACGTCGCGATCGTTCCTCTGAGTCGCGCTGCTGTTCCACCTGGTGGTTCAAAGTGGTGTCGCAATGCTAATCAACTTAATATTTAATATTTGTGTGGAAATGCATATAAAACTAACTTAGATCCAATAGTCAAATTGCAGAAAAGAGAAATTAGGATACCAAATAGAGCAGGATATCGGGATTAAACATTCTACATGATATTATATTTAAAAACAATAGAACTGATGTTCCATGTGTTCCAGATGCAAAAGTAATTTTTTCAAAGAAAGGCAATATATAATTTAAGGGGGGTAAGGACAAATGTTAAATACAGATGTGTGTCAGTTTTGGGAGGGATATTATGGGATGGACTTGGTGGTGAACTGAAAAGGTGTAATTCTCTGTTTTCAAAAAGACTTCAAGGTGTGAAATAATTAAAGGTTATGCTGTGACTTATTATTTGAAAAGTGATTTTGAAAAGTGATTTCTAAGTTAAACTGTCTATTCTGGTTAAAACATAATATCCGGTAAAGTTTACAACTTTTTGTTAAAGCTGACTAAAAGTTCTTTAATATTACTGCTTCATTATCAAAACTCTAAATTAATTACAAATGGCAATGAATATAAAATGTACTTGTGAAAATAGCATTTAAAAAAAACACAAATTAATGTCACGAATCCAGCAAAAGGCCAAATGCAGACAAAGGATCAAGTTTGTCGTTGACACAAGTTAAAAGTATGTAAATGTGAAATAAGAGCGGTGAAGTGTTTCTGAGTCCAGCAGCGGCTCTTCTGCCGCCGCCGATGTTTGATTAGTTTCCTTCAGAGAGCTTTAATGGCCGTCAAACAGACGGACTCTAATGAGAGGCGCCTGAAGAAACGAGCAGCCAGACGACTCTCCGCCGAACAACAACTTCATTACAGTCACCAATTAGCAGCTCGTCTTCTCCTGCAAACCTCAGAACCTCTACGCCGCCGAGGAAGAACTGCTTCAACCACAATTAAATACCACCATAAGAAATCTGATTTTTTTTTTTTCCGATGGAACTTTATAATGTTGCAAAAACGTTTTATTTTGAAAGACTTTTTGAAACGGTTTTTAAGCAGACAAAGTGCTGAGACAGAGCCGCCAGCTCAGCGAGGACACTGACGAAGACGTGTCCCGATGGCGTCCTCAGACTCTCTAGTCAGGTGTGACACTTCAGGACGAGCTGCAGAGCGAACGAGGTAAAACACAACAAGATTCACCCGGTAGAGAGAGAGAGAGAGAGGAAATAAAACCCAGCATCTGGTTCCGTTTGTCTCTCAGGTTCCACTAAGTGAGAAATTAATCTGTCTCAGTGTGTGTGTGTGTGTGTGTGTAAATATGTTCCAAAAGGAGTGAAAGGAGGAGGGAAAATGTGTTTTCCACGTTTACACACTCGCAGACGGAGCTAACGTGAGCGCCACGCTGCCTTTTCACAGGGAAAACAACATTATTCTCTCACACACACACACACACACACACACACACACACACACACACACACACACACACACACACACACACACACACACACACACACACACACACACACACACACACACACACACACACACACACACACACACACACACACACACACACACACACACACACACACACAATGAAGACGCGGAGGCAGAAACAGGGAAGGTAAAGACGTCTTTGTCCCTGAAGACAACCCAGAGAGGACGAGGTTCCAAAGCACACTGTGGTGAATCATTTGGTGATATTCAGTGATATTTTTACAACTATGGGGGTATTTGTTTGTGAAAATGTTGGATTAGAATCTTGACTTACAATTTTCTGCGTTGGGGATGACGTTGTGCCGTTTCGTTTTTTTTCATAGACGTTAGAAACACAGAAGGTCATTTGGAACTATGGGGGACTGTTTGGGTGACGATCAGGGATTGTGAAGTTTTTTTCTTTGCGCTCGGCAGTCGTGTCTTTCTCCAACCGGAGTTCCCTCAGGATCCCTCCTCACACGGAGCACTGCACCCTGAGCTGCTGCCGCTTCTTCCATCTCTGGTTTTGAACCATGGGAGTTGTCCCGTGTGACATTGATGGACCTTTCCTATATGCTGCCTGCTCATCTGTCTGTTTGTCTTCTTGAAAAGGAAGTTATTCTCGGAATCTTTAGAACTGCTTCAAAACAGGAAAATCCAGGAAGAATGAGCCACTTCCCAGAGTTTCTTTTCAGCGTTTCAGCCGCGGCGCTGTGGATTCGCGTTACTCGTCATGTAACTTTAATTTGTCAGCCGGGTTTGTTATTGTGATGTGCAGTCATCTCTTTGCTTCCAGAAGTTGGAGCTGCAGCATGTGGCCCACTTTCTCTGGATATCTGTCAGATCAGAAGACGGGTGATTTCCTATCGGTTTGGAGGATTACACATTTGTGTGGAGGAGTGAAGGATCGCTTCTGGAAAACTGGATTTTCTCTGTAAAGTCCAAGATGCAGTCGATGGCAGCCAGACGGAGAGGCGGCGAGATAAAACCCCCGCCGGGCTCAGGGTGTACTTTAAGTGACAGCCAGGGCTAGTTAGCGGCGGCGAGCCGGCGACTGATCCTACCTGCTGTTCTCCAGGCCGGGGGCGGCGGGGTGGACCAGGTCAGGCACCGCTGAAGGCGACGTTCCCACTGTCATGGTAATGATCATCTCAGGGTCCAGGAGGAAGATCTCCTCCTGGGAAATCTCAGACACGTAGTTGAGATGCTCCTGGAAACGACAAGGTTGAAGGATCGTGGCGTTAAAAACTCAAATAACTGTTTGTTTGGAGGATTCTTTAACATATTATATCTTAATATAAACCCTTTGGGAGCGTTAAAAAAACTCCCTTTGGTGGCGTTAGTGGCTGTTTTCATCCACTAACTTTACTGCTGCAAAAATATATTGGAAGAATATTTTTTTTGCCAAATTCTTTTGCATAAATCTGTTAATCAACCTCAGTGCTGATCAAAACTACCAATTTTTTAAATATTTTTTTTAAAGAATTAACCATTTAGCCATTAAACAATTTACAAGATAGAGTCAAGTCAAATGAGTGGATGAAAACAACCACTAGCGGCCCCAAAGGGAGTAAAGTTGCCGACAGTGCATTATTAACCTCATGAACATTTTGAAATAAAATGTTTCAATTGTACGTAAATGTGAGCTTCCTCAGCAAAAATCTAAAGCATCTCGCCAACACATTGGTTTAGAAAGGGGAAAAAAAAGTATTTTCCCCAACATGTTTAAACGTGGATGTTTCTCCTGTTCCTCCCACAGTGTGTATGTAGACATGAATCCGCCTGTTGTGACTTTTCATGAACGCTGTTTGACAAGCCGCCAACAGAACTCGCAGCACACTATTCTGATCAAGCCACACATTTTAATGGATCTCTGGGCTCCTTCCAAAGCTGTGGGACACATTTCCAGCCCACGAGTCAGCAGGAGGCAGAAGAAATGTGCCCGAGTCCTTCCCTGCAGACGAGCCTCCATGTACATCGGACACATTTTGTGGGGACTAATAGAAACCGAGTAACCAGCGAGATTATTCAGGAGATTTCTGGAGTAACTGAGCAGCAGTGAGCAGGAATTCCTGAGCGACGGTGCTTCTGTGCATCTACTGCATTTTTGATGATCTCTTGATCTCCTGGAGGTGCCTTCAGCTGGAGCGCAACACTCTGAACCAAGATCAAACTGAGGCTGTGGAGAAGTGATGGGGAGAAGCAGAGCTTCTCGTTGCACCCAGAGGCCATGAGGAAGAGGGAGGCGGCGTCTGGACCTGCGGTCAATTCCAGTTCCACGTCGAGCAAATCCTCACAGAGGAGACAACAAAGGTACCGGAAATACAGTGACGCTCCTACAACGTCGCCCATCTCTGCAGAATGAAGCTTTTAAATTATCCGAGTCAACACAATAGTTGTTGATACGACTGAGGTCCCATTTCTACATTTCTACATTTCACTTGATCTAATCTGTAAAAAAAAAAAAGCAGCAGGCCACGGGGGGGCGCTGTAGCTTGCATTTGTAATGAAGCCACACAGACTTCACTATGAATCTTAACAAAATGGAGAGAACCCGACACGCGAGGCCTGAGAGGCTCAACTATCAAACTACTGATGTGGAGGATAAAATGAGAACACAACTACGGGTCGGCCATGTTGGTTTACACATGCATGAGTAGAAGGAACTAGAACATGTAAAAAGTGCTCACTGGACATTAATGGATGTAGAATGAAGAGTTTTGTCTGCTGACGTTTTAATTAATTGGAGGTGGACTGGCGTTGGTACTGCGGTTTCAACTTGACGTCTCCTCCTCCGGCCCGGGACTCAAACTGAGACACCAAGAGTGTAAAACTGCTTGTACAAACATTTATGTCGCCTCCGGTGAATACGAGCGCCGGCAGGCTGCATGTTGGTGTCCAAGGTTTCCGCCCTCGGGCTACATACATGCCGAAGTCGACCCGAGCGGCTCGTTAAGACCAACGCATGGCGTGGAAAACAGCCAGCAGTGCAGAGGGAGCGCTTCTCCAGCAAGATCGAGGAATTTAAATAGTTCTCTAATGAATGCTTATCCAGCGAATTCATGCGAACTGAGCGGAGACTCATGAATAATCCATTTCGCTAATTACTTGTGTGCTGGCTGACGTCACATGACCCCCGGCGGGCGTCTGGAGGTGAGGGAATAGAGACGGACTCACCTGTGCCCTGTCAATCCTGTAGAACCGATCTGCCGTCGTCGCTGCAGAACAAAACAACCACAGGACGAGTCAGTGACATCAGAACCGCCTCTCACACAACTTAAAAAAAAAAAAAAGACAGTTTCAGGTTAAACTTGTCACTTTCATCCTGGTTTAGCTGTGTGTGTGTGTGTGTGTGTGTGTATGTGTGTGTGTGTGTGTGTGTGTGTGTACTGCCACCTCCTGCAGAGTAAAGAGACCAGGCGATGTCAACATACCCGCAAAACACACTTTCTCAAAAAGAAGGAATCTTCAACACCCCCCCCCCCCCCCCCCCACTGGAGTTATGTAAGCGTCTGTCCACAGCCATGTTTTCATCCGGTTTTAATTAGCTCACCTTTGCACTGCATGTTTTTAATGATGACGCTCTGCTTTGACTTAATTCCTGTACTTTCATGCTGGATTGACGTTCCAGACAGGAATTAACACGACACTCTTCAACCCTGACTGGCAGCGGCTGTTTAATGTTTTCACAACCACCAGATGAAGCTTCACAACTTTCTGAAATGACGACACTCGGGCTTAAAGAAATGGGAGCAAAAGGATTTTGAGGAATATCAAAACGACTTCAATGTTCTTACTTCTCCGGCCACATGATGCAGCGTTTCATCTGGAAGGGGTCAGACTGGGAAAATGACAGCATTTTAACTTTTCTTTCTCAAAGTTTATACCGAAGAATATGTGACGACAACATTTTCAATCTTTTTTTTTTTTTTTTATCATAAACGAACAGTTTAATGTTATTCTCAACTTATTATGTGTGTTTATGTGATGCGGACATTTCACCACGCTGGCTTTTATTCTGCTCCGTTCTCCACATCGCGACTGAACAGACAACAAACAAACGAGCTCCCTGTATGTTTTCGTTCCTTTCTTCTCAACGGGAGTTGGTCTCAGATAACTCCATCACACCCCGCCAGCTCATTTCACATCATTATAAAGATGAAGAATTATTTATTCACGCTACGATAACAATCCCTGCTCACGCTCCCTCACCACTGCTTCCTGTGTCCTCCTCAAACTGTCCGACCTCCCTGTCAGACACATCGCTTCTTTTTCTCTTCCAGCTTTTCTCTGTTAAATTCCACCAGGACTCTACCCAGGCAGAGGTGTGTGTGTGTGTGTGTGTGTGTGTGTGTGCGTGTGTGTGTTGCATGTTGCACGTTGTGTAAGACGCCAGCTTCTGCCTCTGTGATATTTTTGGTTCGCTGCACAGTGAGATTAATATTCATGACATTCAACAATAAACAGTGTGATGAGACTCTGCTGGATGTGATATGAAGGGAGCAGTGCCAGTGTGTGTGTGTGTGTGTGTGCGTGCCTGTGTGTGTGTGTGTGTGTTACAGGTGTGGGGGGGGGTCAGTCATGGTGATTCGGACTTGAGGGAGTCAGAGGAGGAGGAGGAGGAGGATGTTTTGGAAGCCAAACAAAATGACCTGACAAAAATCACACACACATAAAATCCTGGGAGTCGGAGGACATTTTCCTTCTGTTGCTGCAGAAACGGCCCCCGACCCCCCAACTCACTGCTTCCACAGACCTCTGGCTCCAATATCTGAGCAGATCTTCTTTTATGTTCTGGACGACGTGAGGTTCATCCATTTCAGAGTGTTTGGTTGAATCTTTCATGTCGGCTGCTTTGGACCAGGAAAATCACACTATGACTCCTTTCAAATAACAACAAACCCAAATGTTTCCTCTGAAATTGTTGCCAAAGATTAAAAGACTTGCATCCAGACTAATGTTGGTAGAAGCTTGTTCTTCTTTTTCTTTTCATTTTTACACATTGGAAATGACATCTTGAAGGAGTTCTGACTGCTTCTAACCACAACAGACCAGGAAAACCTGACCAGCTGGAAACAAAAAATCCCAGACGGTTTAAAATCGACGGGTTTGGGAAACGCTGGGGCGTCTGTTGTATTGTTATATTTGGTCGGATTAAACTCGTTGACGTGTATAAGAAGACAAAAAGCAGGAGAAGGAGCGGCGTTAGAGTCGGGGGTGGGGGGGGGGGGGGGGGGGGGGGATGGGGGGGGGGGATGGGGGGGGGGGCTGGTCGGGCCTGAAGCCACGGCGAACTAACCGATAACGACAAGTCCAGATGTTTCCTTCAGTTTTGAGCAACGAGGTCAGTCTGCGTTCTGAGGATGTTCATGTAAACTGAACAAGCTGGGATCTACAACATGATGCCGCTTTAACACTCTGGAAACTTCTTTACTTTCACGTCTTAGCGTCGTCATTCATTGCATTGCGGGAGTGGAGGGACAGCAGGTAACGTGAGCTCAGCCACACAGCGGGATGTACTTACAGTCGAGGAAACACCACTTTGGAGATAATCTCTGCGAGGAAACAATCTTGGGCTCTTTGGCTGCTTCCTCCTGCAACAAACACAGAGATTACTGAGTGGGAGACAAAGACTTATCGTTCTTTCTGTCGGACGGAGGAGAAAACATGGACGGGACGAAAGGTTTGACCAGATGCGAGTGAGAAAGACGTGAACCTCCTGCTGTGAGCTTTCTCCACCTTTTAACTTCACCGACTGGTCAGGTGACTCCACCTCTCACCAACGTCTCGCTTAAACGTTTTCAAATCAACGCGGCGAGTTCAATCTCAGTTTCTCAACAACGTCACCAACTTGAGAGAAGTTGGTGGCTTTTTCACCCATTTCCTTCACAAACGCTGGAGAAAATAGTGGCGAAACGATGAAAGGCTGAGTTGTCGAAGCCGCTTATCCGACGAGGATTCTCCTGCGAGCGAGAAAATGGGTTTATTGAAGGCTACAAGTCTGAAGCAAAGGAGCGACAAAAAAAGACAGAAATCCTTCCTTTGATACAGACGTTGCTCATGGGAGGAACAAAAGACTGTGGAAGCAGCCTGAGGGGGGCTCAGGGGTTGGAGGGGGTTCAGGGGTTTGCTTTTTCCTGCATGATTTCTCTCTACTAATGTCTGAGATCAAATCATGGTGAAACAACAATTAGTCCATGAAAATCCATTTTGAGAACAGAGTTAATCGTATCATGCAGAGAAGTGAAGCTTGAACACAAACCCATGGATCTCAAGAGTTACACTATATTTCAAACTGTTCTCAGGAGAATCCCTCATTTGATTTTAATACATCCCAAGACATTAATAATAACGTGGGAATAATGAAGCTTCTCCTCCCTTCAGGTGACATTTCCGTCTTCCAGAGAGACTGGAAGTTTAAGATGCGTTTACACTTCTGCACGGCGAGTTACGAAGATCCCTTCCTGACATTCTTTGTGACGTAAAGCAGAAAACCTTCCAAGAACACCAGGAATCGCCTCCATATGTGAAGTTTGCCGCCCACCGTGAGGATGACTTGTGATTGGGTATCCTCCATTCTGCCAATTCAATGGAATTTCTCTGGATGTGGCGCCATCTGGTGCACGTGAAGAGCACAGCAGCTGATGTTAGAATGACTGGGGTGTGTGTGGAGTCGTGGATCTGGCTGGTTGTTCGAACGTGAGACGCTTCTCTTTTCCTCTCCTGCTCTCCTTCATGGATTGCGCCCTGGGCGGCTGCCCACAACGCTCAGAGCGACATCCACCCCAGATTCTCCCCATTTGCCACGTCCCTGACGGATTGTTGAGAGAAGGTGACGACGCACAGCGGTCAGGAATTGAGATTTGTGCATTTGGCGACTGGTCGTCGTCGTGTGGAAACTTGTTGGGGAATCGTTTGTTGGCGGCCAGACCGACGTGGCCACGCCTCCTCATTCTCCCGTCTCGTTACAGTAAAGCCTTTCTACCGCCGCTTCAACTTTTCCAATTAGTTGCAGAAGCTGCAGCAGGACTTTTAACGAGACGAGAAACAGACGGCGTGTTGGTGAGATTCCCGCTCCTCTGTTTCGCTGCACGCTGATCTTTAAATCTGGGTCTTTGTTTACTGAGTGTCCGGCGCCTGTGTGGCTCGATGTTCGAACTGTTGCCCCCGTAAAACGCCGCCAGGCCCCTCAGATGTTCAGACCAAAGGCAGCCGGCTGTCCACACATCAAGGCTGAAAGTTGCTGAAGAAGAACAGATCCTCCTACATCGCCGCGCTTCTCGTTAAACTTTACCGACAGTTAACAGAGTCTGACTTTTCACTTTTGCAGGATTTTTTCCGTTCGTTGCGTCTTTCACTTATTTCATATTCTAACTAAACAAATAACGTCATTTAACGCACGTTAATCGAAGTCTCAAACACTGGATCTACTTTTTTGGATTCAGGTGCAATTATCGGAGGGCTGATATGTGCAGAGAAATAAAAGTGAACATGCTCTCTGCTCACTGAACACTGGAGAGGGTGACATGCGAATACATTGGGAGTCGTCTGTGGCTCCAGCGCAGAAATAAAACCGCCACCTTCCACACGATGTGACAGAAGAAGAACAAGCCAAAGAAAGTTATTCTCCTTTCATGCAGGCGGTGACAGAAAGGCTGAAGTAAACACCTCTCCTGCTCGCCTGCTCCGTTTGTCTCTACTTATCTAATCCCGCTGTCAGGTCTGCAGCGCTCAGCGAGACGCCGGCGGGCTTTTACTGAAAACCTACAAACACCAGATAAAAAGCTCCACTCCCCCGACTGACTTCTCTCCCGTCACGTCTTCATTCACTCCCGTCAGCCTCATTCTGGAAGCTCCCAGAAAGCCGATAAAGAGCGAGCGCAACAACAGCCTGGTGGGGTGGGGTGGGGGGGGTTTTCGTAGAAGGAGAATTGGCGGGAACGGGAACGGCCAATCGCAGCGCACCGGGTCGACGCACCTGTTTTCTGTTCTTTTACATCACAACAGACTCGCGGCAACATGTTGGGACTCGAAGATGAATTGCGTCAAATGTTTACCTTAGTCTTTTAAAAACATGCAAACTGGTAGTTTAGCCTTAGTTTACTGGAAACAACCTCTAAATCTTCTTTTTCTTGTTGAACCACCTGCAGTGAAGCGGCACTGTGAGTTCACCAGCTCGCCACAGCACTGTCAGTCGCGTAATGCCACTTCGGGCCACAAGGTGGTACGCCGAGTCACTCCATGTAGCAGCAAGAAATCAAATACGTTTAATTTTCCATGTGATTAATTAAAATTTAAAAAAAAGGTTGATGATGTGTCCCGATTTTCCAGTTTATTAATCCGAGCCAAAATACTTCAGTAAAGTTCCCCACTGTCACGTTCCTCAGTGAAATATTGCGACAAAAGCTCCAGTTGTGTTTTACGGTCGACACATCAATCTGACATCTTTCACACAAAAGCAAAAGAAAGATATCAGTTTATGATGAAGTCCTGTCAGGCAGCGTGAAGCAACGTCACGTCACCAAAACACAGACTGATGGTGTTTCTGCCTCGTCTCACGCAGCGCTAATACTCATCAAGCTACGAGTCCCGCCGCGCCGTGACGGATCTCCGAGTCCCGTACGAGTTCATTTCAATAGTGTGCAACAGAACAGAAGAGGAGTTCTCTCGCTTCTGTCTCTGCTTTGTTCAGGAAAACACAAGATCAAGATCATTGGATGAGATTGAATGAAGTGCAAAGAAGCTATTTAAGAATCTTTCTGAAGCCGAGATGAAATATTTCAATCTTATTAACTTCTCTTGGAGACATATTTAATAAATGTCAGACGGCGCAGAGGGGAGTTTGACTGCACATGACTTTTTTATCAACATTCAGGGTTTTCAGCTGACTTTAGTTCTTATACCCATTTTCACTTTTTAAGATTTAGTTTTTTCTTCCTCGCCTTTACTTGCGATTTGGAAGTTTTATCTTTTAAATTTTAATATTCTCTTGGGATTTATCGTGGTTTCAGCTTCCAATGCAAAGTTTTTGCCGCTTCTCTGCACTTTTGAACATTTTTTAACTATTTGCTTTTTTTCTCCATTTTGCTCCTTTGATTACATATTTCTGACATTGAAGGTAATTTATCTTTTTTTATTTGTTGTAACGTTTTAACGGAACTCCAGCTCTTTTCATATATTCTTCGGCGGTTTAAGCTGTATTATCTGTCAAACCAAAGCACCTCCCTACACCACCTTGTGGCGGTGCTTGGTAATGCAGGGAAGTTCACTTTCCTGCACCACTGGTTGGACCAACGCTTTGCCTCCGGGCGGCGGCGCATGCACAAACACGGAGCGTCAGTCTGCTTTTTAACATTTTAACGTCCTGAATGTCCTGCAACAAAGCAAAAGGAATGTAGGAAGAGCCGTTTTCCCTCCGTTCCATCCGGAGCTGCACCAGAGAGCTTCGCCACTGTGGCAGCGCCGGAGATCAAACAAGCGTTCATCGCTCTGGTTGCTATGCAACACAAAGTCAGACAAGTCACGAGCTACTGTCTTACTATTACTGATGTAACCTACATAGAATTAGGAATAGTTCTGTCGAATTCGACAGTGGCGGCGTTAACATGAGCGTGCTGGCTCCAGAAGAAGGAAGATGAAAAGCAGAAGATCAGAAGCTCTGCGTCGCTTCCAGTGTGCAGCATGTTGCCGAGCTGCGCTCACAACACAGTTAGTTCCATTAACATGCTTTTAAATAAAAGGATTACCTGCTGCTGTTGGTCTTTCTCCACGCGGAGGAATTAGGACACGTTTAACAAAACGCTCTGCGGGATTAAACTTGATTAGACGGCCTCGGATACCCTTCAAGAGACGCAGCAACACGATTGTAATCTATATATTCTATCACCCTGAACCAGGTTTGATGTTTCACCTCATGTATAAATTGTTTCTGATCAAACTGTTTCTGATTAAGGTCGTTCAGTCCAGGTTCCCCCACAGAAGATCTCAGAGACGTAAGAACGTATGAAGCCCTCTGCTGTCAGACGCCACATTGACTGAAGCCTTTTTCACCTCCGCATGACGCCAAACGTATGGAATGGGCACAGTGTTCTCAGATTTCCTCATTTTAACGAGTCCCTTCCTTTCCTAACTGCTCAGCATGAATATTCTTTGACCCGACAACATTTAACAAGTCCAGTGGGATCCGACAGGAAGCGCCTCACCTGCTCGCCGCTTCACTGAGTCGCTACTAACAGTCTTTTTTCTTTCTTTTTTTTTTACCCCCTCAACATGTCTGCGTCTATTCTTCCCTCTTGTCAGCAGCCGAGGGGATTTAACCTGCAGGACGTCATGTTCTGTCACCCGGACTTTTACACAGAGACGCTCTCTGCAAGCATAAAGCCTCCGTTTATCTCGTGTCTGGAATCAGTGAAACTCACGGAATCATCGAAGGTCGCTCCCAACCTCAGCGACGGAACATTTTCCACCTTTATGAACTGATAAAGCGCGGCAGGACCCACGTGACTGCTTCATCCCACGATGACCTTTTCAAGGACGGACTCTGGCGAAGGGATCTTGACCTTTTCCAGCACTATTCAACACGCATTCGCTCAATTTGTTGCTCGGCGGAGCTTTTTGACAGAACCAAACAGGGCCGGAAAACAAAGAGCTGAAGTCACGATGAATATAAAGACTCTGATCGACGATGACAAACATATTGGGGTTGATCTTCCAATAAAATCACTGAAGAGTTTGAAGAAGAACCGACCGAATGCTACTTTAACTCCCTGCATTGTTTTGTGGTGTGAGCGTCGTCCTCACACTTCCTATAAATCCATTTTCCGTCCTTGACAGACTTGTTTTCACAAAACTCTGCAGGCTGGACTTTTTTCCATGTCTAGTTGTGCGTCTGTGATGCTTTTCTGTCCGTCAGGCGAGGATTTATTGATTTTATGACGCCGTTTACTTTTGTTCCGCCCGATCGTTCCTTCACAAACTCTTCGCTGTTTCCACACCGCAGACAGATAGAAACCATTATTTCAACTACCGACATGCCACATACACAATTTGTTGTGTTGTGGAATGAAATCAGATATTTCTGATTGGATCCCAGCCTGCTCAAATATGACGAATGAATAGATTGAATATATAATAACAAAATTTCTTATGCTAATCGAGTTCTTCAACTTAATACAAAATCACTGCAAAGCAAAGATTATTATTTGTAACAAGTGTATAATTTAGCTCAAAGCTAAATTATACATTGTTCATCTAAAGTACTCAACAAAATGTGAGGTAACAACTGTTATGCGATCGTTCCAACTTCCGTAAAGGAAAATTAAACCAGTTGCAGCTGAAGCTCTCTGAAGTCTGGTATTATAATACCATTTTAATCCACTAGTTGGTTACGGCATTCACTATGATTTAAAAGTAAAGAAATACTGTTTTATTATTTGGGCAAAGTTTTAAGCAGCTAAAACTGTTTTAATGGCATAAAGTGGATTAAATGGATAAAATAATACGGCTGAAAATGGACAAACAATGAAATAAGTCCAAAGCGAATATGAGGAAGATGGTTAAAGAACATAAAACTGTTCTATTAGTTAAGCAAACGTTAGCTGTTCCTGATGAGCGTCCTCCCTCCCTGATGTGTATGTGTGTTGTTCAATACACGTGTTGTTCTGTGTTTCATTCTATGTCTCGTTTTAAGAGTTTGTTTTTGACCTTAACATCTTGGGATCGGGTCGAAACCCAACTCTCTTCCCTCCTGGATATGATTACAAACTAAATACCATGTGAAATCAGTAGTGTTGAGGCGGAATACTACCAAGAATAGTATCTAGACTTGTTTTATAACAAAGAGCTTTCTGGGTTTGATTCAGAACATTTCTAATGAGGTCCTCTGACTGTTCTTGACTTCAGTTTGCGCGGCGCTAAAAAAGACTCCTCAAACACTCCCGACTGTGTCGTTTTTATCACGGCCCTGTTTGTTCTCGAGCCTCGCTGGCGAAGATCAGAGCCTTGAAAGAGACTCCCCTTCAACCACGAGTCTCATTCAACGGAGGAAACGGGAATTACTTTTCATTAGCGGAGAATCGCGGGACAAACTGTTCGTTCATCAGCCGCAGAAGAAATTCGGCGAGACGCGGCGGCGCACAAACAGACCGAATGCAAGAAGAAAGAGGCGATCGATACACTTATCCAAGGTCACCCACACATGCAGAAACTCACAGACAGAGCATGCATCATGCAACAGCGCCCAGACACATGGGGGAACTAATCTCTATGGAAACTGACTGTATGTGTGCTTTGATCGCTCCACAGTGGCAGGAATCAAACTCCAGTCCGACACACAACGCGTCCATATCAATGGATTTGTGCGACAAGATACAAGGAAAAGGATAGAAAGAAGTCGTTGGGTATATTTAACATTGATGTCAAATTCAATAAAGTTTAAACGGTACAGGAACTGGACATTTTGAAAAGCGGGAAAGTCGAGAATAAAAAAAAAACGTTGCAAATTATGGAGGAAGTATCAACGATAACGTCAATAAAAAGATATTTAAATCATGGCGATATGTCGAGAGAGGAATATTAAAGACAAAAAGCATCAGAAGAAGAGTCGAGACGCTTTAGAATCGTGTCTTCGCAACTTTGACAATAAAACGGGAAGATCGAGATTAAAGTCGGAGCGTCGATTACAAATTTGAAGCTGTTCTACTTTACACAATGACATTAAGTCAGATTGTGAAGATTAAAGTTGATCATATAGAATTAAGTCAGATTGAACTGGATCGGAAGGATTTCCCTTCGTTTTTTGAGGACTGTGAACAAAATGTGTCGTCCTGTGACTTGAGGTTTCCTCCGGTCACATTGCCGATATCAGGCCTTCATATCCTTCGAGTTTTCTTTTTCTCTTTCTTGTTGCCTCATTAAAGTGAATGTGGATGTTTCCCGTCATGAGCATGGCAGTGTGTGATTCTCCGCCCTGCTCCTGATCTCGGTTGAGCCTCCCCGACATGTGCTGCCTCCATTTATCTGTGGCCTTTTAGTCTCTCTGGCAAAGTCCTCCATTAGAGAGATGATCCAGCACGACACAGCCGTAATGAATAGAGCCGCGCAGCTCATGTGATATTTAGCGTCTGACACATTAGACAAAAGTCTCCAAAGCCATTTTTTCCCTTCCTGGCCGCCCCGGCACAATGAAATGTTCCTCAGTGAATCTGAGGGCACGATGATGTTTAAAAACGTTTGTGGGAAAGTGAGGGAGGAGACCATCGCCAACTCACCGGCGTGTAAGAACCGGGTCGGACCTCTGGAGTCGGCGCCCACATGTTGTGTGTATTTTAAATCAAACTGAAGCCTTTTGTAATACAACATCCAAGCAGATGATCTCCTTCCTGTTGCTCTGCTTTCACATCCACACAAAAGTCAGTTTCCAAATAGGATTTTTAGTGACTAAGAGGATTTTTTTAACCTGTTTGGAACAGGTTTTATTTGTGTGTGTTGTGTTGTGTAACAGACACCGAGCACATGATGGCCTGTGTAACCTGTGGAGTACAGACTCTTCTGTTTATCTGTGTGGGAGCTGGTTTGTTTAGATCGGAGCGTGTTTTGTGGATCCGAAGCAGGACGAGTAAGACGAGTGTCAGATCTGACCTTTGTTCTGCGGCTTTTCTACGTTTTGATGAGCGGCTCCCTAATTAATCACTCAAAGATTCTCCCCCCACATGTTAGTTTCCCGTGTGCCTCTGGGCCAAAGCAACAAACACACCACAAACAGAGTCTAACTACCAACCTGTGTCCCCGCTCTCCGGGAGGAGGGATGGACAGAGCAGAAGTCCTGGAGATGAATAATAAGGAGTGTAGGAAAGAAGGGAAAAGACGAGTTTTCACACACGCAGGCACGTCTCTATGACCTCCATTTTTACCTCTAATAATGGACTCGTGCTCATAAATGCCTGGAGAATGAAGAATAACAAACCTTCAAATTAAAAGCACACCCCTAGAAAATAATCTGAAGACATTTTAAAGCCGCCATACGTCTCTTTCACATGATAAATATTCACATTACTGGAAGCTCTGCTATCAGCTCACTGCAGAGAGAGCAAGAGATGAGCAGACTGCAAAAAGAGGCTAAAGAATGAGAGAAAATACAATAAAAATGTTTGAGGAGTCAGCAGGCGAGATGGAGGAGGCTCTGCCGGGCTGCACCACAAAGCTCTAATTCACTCTGGGAAAATACAGCGACTGAACTGCGATAAATTCACTCTCCATGTACCGAGTCCATCGCGGCTGCACCACGTCGTGTTTCACTTCATTCTTTCAACATTAAATCAAACCTGGTGGCAACAGGACTGAAGTCACACCAAAAACCAAGGATGGAAACGACAAAATCCACTAAGAAGCTGGCTGTAGAAGGAGAAGAAGAACCTGGATGTGTCCAAAAATCCAAATCCAACTCACATATTCACACAGCTTCATTATCTCAATGGTAACTTTAAGAAAAAAAGAAAAAAAAAGTACTTTTCCTGCTTCTTTTCGTGTTTCGCAGCTTTTCTCGTCTCGTTTCGTGACACAGAACCGTGACCTTCTCATGCCCCGTCCCTTTTTTTCCTCCCCCTCACCTCTTGCAGACGCTGGATGTGTTCTCTGCAGGTCTCCAAGTCGCTGTCGCCGGGAACCACGATCAGTCCCAGAGGAATGGCTGCAGATACAGAGGAACAAGACAATTATCCAGCAGCACTTTGATATCCACTGGCACAGCAGCCTGCAGGACCCCGACGGTCCCGCTTCACTTCTGGTCAGACCTGGGACCGCCACCGCTGGACCGGAGACCATTTCACGCTTTCATCCATGTTGGTGGAACAATGAGGCTGAAATCCTCCCGTCAAATAGCTTCACTTCTGTTTTCGTGTGAGGCGTCATTATTCACCTCAGAACTTCGGGTTTCTGCTCAACAAGCGATTGTTTGTTTAGTCCCAGTGGTCAAAACTTGTGAGACTTCACCGAGTCCTTGAAAGTGTGAATATTGGAGGGCCGCCCCCCGAGGCAGAGAAGACCTCCCAAAGGAGAACCTCCACGTTCCCTTATTATCCCGACACTCCTCAAGGAATTCCCCCGTATAATAAAAGAATGCAACGAAGCAATTAAAATGAGCCTATCTGCAGTTTCCACTAATTTAAGGAGGATTTCTGTGGACTGACCAGCAGCCTGCTAATGGCAACTGCCCAAAACACTCGAGAGCGGCGTCTGTTTCTCCTTCTACTGTAACGAGAGAAAATGCAGACGATGAATGTGGACTGTGAGGTTTGTCAAGATCCTCCTACGAGGTCTAACAGATTAACTTCTGGCACCAACCTTCTTTACCAAGGTTCTGAGTTTTGACTGACCTCAGTACTCTATCTTCTCGCCAGATCTGAGTACGTTACTGTGGCGCAGTTTGGAGTTTCTTTCTTTATTTGAACAGCCTTTGGCTCTGACCTGTTTGGACCTTCCCTCCTCAGTGATATATTGAATATCAATCTTTATCTGCTTTATCCTTTGTTGACCAGTTTTAGCTTCCTCAACCTTTCAAGATGGTTTTCCATCTAAATAATCGCCTCAAGAGGAAAGAGTGCCGCGTTAACAGTGAGCGAGCTTCAATAGAGACGCATCGTCAGCGTAGAGCCACACTGCGAGGGTGAGTCTGCAAAAACATGCTGCAGGAAGCCACAGAATGAAAACGTAGACAAGCTGACCTCTGATGGTCATTCAAAGAACAGCTGAAGTTGATATAAATTGGTGGCATTATTGAATTATAGTGTGAAACTAAATACAAAGTAATGATCTGCAGTGGTTCTCTTGCTCACAATGATGGAGTTTCACAGGTTGAGGATGCAGCGTCGGCTCCTCCGGGGAGCAGCATGTATATGTGGAGCTGTTTGAAGCTGTGCAGCCATGGGGGCTGATGCACCAGCTTTTTTCTCCTGTTTTTGATGTTTTCTCTTTTTTTTTCCCCATATCTTTTTCGATTCATTTTGATGATTTCTGTAGCGCCTTCTTTCAATTATGAAATGTAATTATGTCTTTTTGCTTTGAGAAATGTTGATGCTCAGATATGACTCCTTCCCTCGTGGGTCGAGGTCCAAGTCTGAGCTTTTATTTCCAGGAAATGGAGGCGAACCGAGCTGGCCGGCTATCTGTGAGTGAGCGCCCAAACACAAAGCGAGCCGTCCCCAGGGCGGCGCTGGGCGGGTAGCCGGCCGCTGCACCACTGCTGGCTGAGCATGAGAGAGAGAGGGAGAGAGGGAGAGAGGGAGAGAGGGAGAGAGGGAGAGAGAGAGAGAGAGAGAGAGAGCCCACACAGACACCTCTCATTGATACCGACACACTGTTTACTCCTGTCGGCTCATTCACAACTCGGCAAATATCGCCACACCAACGCCGTTTACCTCGGGGGGCCTCAAACCCACAGGAGCCGGGGGCAACTTTACAACAACCAGGCAATTATTTCTCAGTGTTGTGTTCGTTATGTTTTGTTTAATTCCTTCGTTTGGAAGCTCGTCTCTCCTCACATCTCTCACATTGACCTGGATTTCTCGGCTCTGTTAATGGTGGCTCGAGGGTCGACCTGCTGACGCTGTGAAAGTGTGTCAACGTCCAGGACGGGACGGCGAGCCCGGAGAGAGAGAGAGAGAAAGAAAGACGTGACATTGAGACGAGACTCGGCACCTCGGGGTAGGAAACATATTTTTATCACCTTCCCCAAAGAGTGACACATCCACGAGTGGAGCGCCGATTGATTTGCATAACAAGAAAACAAGTGAAACTTCCAAAAGCTAGAACAAAGGACGAGAGCGCGATTATGTAAAAACACACACAAGCCCAGAGAACACAGAAAAATAATGAACGATTTCAGGGCAAGTGGTGCAGGAATATAGATTCTCCTGTTATTGACTGTAAACACTGACGGAACCGCCTGAGTAAACATTTAAAAGCCAGACGGGGAGGATGACTGTGCACCAACAGAACCAGTTCACACTGCCAGAAACTCCCAGTTCAATGTGAAGGGAAAGGCAAGAGCTCCCCCCAGTGGTCACTCTGTGGAACAACGCACACAGAAACACGGAAAATAAATAAAGAAATAAGAGTTTTCTGGGTTTGTCCTTACATGCTTGGCGTAGTTTGTCCTTGTCGTAGTGGAGGGCCTCGTAGTCGCTCATACTGACCCGGTTCACTCGGATCCTGAGCCGCTCCGGGACCTGCTGCTGACTGGAACACACACACACAAGGTCACTCACACACACTACTTCAAGCCAGCTGAGACTGTGTGTGTGTGTGTGAGAGAGAGACTGACTCGTTGAGGTGTGGCAGTGAGGTGCGTCTCTTGGTCTTCTGGACCATGTTGGCCTGGTTCCTGAGGCTGATGTGGATCACAGATGGCGCCAATCTGCAGGGTTCACCGTCCACCTGAAGAAACACACACACACACACACACACACAGATATATATATATATAGTCTCATGCATTTCTAGTTGGAGCTATTTTTAGCTGCTCTATCCATTTAATAGACTCGTTGAAAAATGTTGAGGCTTCTTTAACCAGAAGATAAATCTACCTTTGAACTAGAGTCTCCTCTGTATAGAAGGTAAGATGTGTGTGTACCTGGACTGGGAGAGGTTTGGTGGTCGTCAGCGTGACTTCTCTGCACTGGTTCAACCTTTCACCGTGACCCCCGACCTGGAGGGTGGCCTGCACGAACACGGTGTCACTTTGATCGTTACTGATGTCACTTTAATGGATTATTATTTGGAATGAAATGGGAGGGGCTACGCACCAGGGACGTCATGGTGAACCCGATAACCTCGATGTATCCGTCGTCGTGTCGTTGAGGCTCAAAGTCGTGGTGATCGCCGGGGTTTCCCCAAGGAGTCGTCCCCGCACAGTACCTGCACACACAATTCAGTGAGAATCAGCACCCTGAATTCATTATTCAATTCTCGGTTTGATGTTAAAACTACATTGATGTAAAACTAATCTCTGATTTTACCAATTGTCCACCAATCAGATTCAACTGGAGCCACAAAATATGTTTAAACTTTAAAATAAAGAGACTGGAACTCAGAAAGTTTATATAGTTTCACTTAATATACAAAACATAGACTTTATGTTGCATTTTACGAAATGAAAATCCACTAAAATGGCAATTTTATAAGCTGGAAAAATGTTTTCAATGTTTCTTTTGAAGAGAATTCCAATAAGGCGTATGGAAATAAAGAGTATTTTAAGGACTCGCCGTGGGATGTTGAGGAAGACGAGGCACTGGAGCTTCAGGTCCTGGACCTTCGACGTGAGATCTGTACCATCACACTGCAAATACACACACATACACACGTTGTGTTCAGAGCAGGGGAATCGCTGCTGAAACAAAGCGTGACCTCACTGAGGACGCACCACCACCCTGATGTGCTTGGACAGATCTTTGGAGCTCCCCATCAGGAAGTCGGAGAAGGCCGTCTAGAAGAGACAAACATGAGGAGACCCTTTAAATTACACTGCAAATCACATAGCGCTGCTCAATTAATCAAAATGTAATGGTGATTACGATTTTGGCTCCAGACGATCTCAAAATTCCTCTAATGGAGGAAACAGTACGATGTTGTAGAGTCAATGAACGGGAGTCGGAGGCGGCGTGTTCAGCAAGGAACTCAAAACTTTATTCTCCATTAATCCACACTTCTCAGTAACTCTTGTCTTTTCTCTCTCTCTCTCTCTCTCTCTCTCTCTCTCTCTCTCTCCAACATGAGAGCGCAGCGCCACACGCTGTTACACCAAAATACTACTGACCGGAAACGGCTCTCTACAAAATAAAGCTCCCCACTGTGGCGATCAATTACTGTGGGGAAGTGGGGAACTTTTATTTTGTAGAGAGGCAGCGTTTCCGAGTGGAAGAAAAGAAAATCGTTTTGTGAGAATTGTATTGGAATGGAGAATAAAGTTTGGAGTTCCTTGCTGAACACGCTGCCTCCGACTCCCGTTCATCAGCTCTGCACCTCCACTACTTTATTTTGGAACATTTGATCAAAGTATTTATGTTAAAGTATATCTAACTCTTTTTCTATTTTATTTATTTCTTGTTTTCAAAAGATTGAGTGCAGTACAACAGTTTTTTTACTACTACATCGCAAGATATTTTTATATAGTTAACAGTCTTTTTTATACATGTTCAATGAACGCTGTTCCAAATTCAAAGACATAATCGTGTAAATAAATGTGATTTCAATATTGTCCCAAATAATTGTGATTATGACTTTTTCAATAATTGAGCAGCCCTGAAATTACACTAAATCTGCAGAAATACAAATAAAATTAACTGAAAGTTGCAAAACTTTTGCAATAATACAGCATTTGAACAAAGAGGAGAGTCGATTATATAGAAATTCTCTCAAAATAAACAAAAAAGTGGCAGTAAATGGATAAAATACAAATAAAACAAACAGAGTTGATGATTACAAAGTTTTTCAAGCTGATTTAAAAGACAATTAGAACCTGAAAAGCTTTAAAAATGATTGTGTGTGACTGCGTTCTTTTTGGTTTTCTCACCCCGGCGTAGAACATCTTGTTCCTGAAGCGGCTGGTGAACTTCTCCGGGTTTGCCTCTGAAGCGAGACGGTGTTCAAACATTTAGAATTCTGCAGACGCGGCAGTGAACGGCACTGAAGTGAACTTACCTCTGGACTCGTGGAACTCCAGAGTCACGTGGGCATCGAATCCCAGGCTGAAGTAGTTGTTGAAGACGTCCAGAGGGAGCTGAGAGGAGGAACAGCAGCAGGATTAGATAATGGAAGGTTCTGGATAAACACAATCTGTAACTGCAAGGAGGTTAAAGTACAATGTCTCTCAGTCTAAAAGCTTAAAACACACCGAGGTGAGACTCGGAGAGAAAAGTTGCAATGAACACCCTCACACTAAATTTCTCAATGTTTCCAACGATACAATAGTGAATTAGCTAAAAAAAAAAATTGCAAAAAAGGCTACAAATGCAAAACATTTTTATAAAAAACTGCTTGAAATGTAGAAGAAAAATTACTTAACATCTAGAAATTAAAAAAAATTAAAATGGCTAAAATGGTTGAAATTGCTCAAAACTGCAAAAAAATTTGAAATGACTATAAAATTACTATTTTATGTCAAAAAAAGTTTGAAATTAAAAACAAATCAAATGTCCAAAACAGCTAAAATGACAAATGATACCAAAAAATGTTTAAAAAAGGAAAAAATTAAACTAAAAAAATAACAGCTAAAATCAGAAAACAATGAATATTAAAGTTTGTTTTTGGATTCAGGTGAACTCAAAATGGTAAAAAAAAAAAAGATAAAGCCTCTTTCAGTCATAAGACGGTTTGAACTCCGACCTTATCGGTTTGCTGTTCGTCCGGTTCCGCCGCGGCACTTTGGTTGGGTTCCACGCGGAGGTTCCAGCGGTCCAGCTGGACCACGGTTCCATCCTCCACGTGGGACAGGATCTTGCACAGAGGCTCGTCGGTGTAACCCTGGAAACACACGACAAACACATACACATCTTTCAGTTCTGCCGTGGTTGTTGGCTATCAAACAGTCCCGGTTGGTACCCACCCCGCCCCAGTTGAGGGTCCTGGCGAGGTCATTTCCTGTTCCCAGCGGCAACACGGCCACGGCAGGTTGAGGGTTCAACCCCAGCTCATCCAGACAAGACAGGAGCCAGCCCACCTGGTTGAACAGACAGCGACTGGTCAACGTGGGGGGGATTTGGTGGATGAAGGTGTAGAGGGGAAAGCGGTGGAGCTCACCGTGCCGTCGCCGCCGCACGCCAGCACCCGCAGGTTATGGACTTTACGGTAAAGCTCCAAACTGGAAGAGAAACACAGAGGGTTAGTTCTTGAGCCCAGGTCGCCGGCGGCTGCGTGGAGGAGTGTGACGTGAGTGTGGGAGGCACCGACCCCTCCTTCGGTCCGCCCTGGCTCAGGTCGAAGACCTGCCGCGGGTTCAGGAACCACATGAAGGACTGCAGGATCTTGTTTCCCTGTGAGGAACAAACAACCGTGGAAACAGACTGATGAGGCGAGCTGGAAAGATCAATGACTTATCTCCCATCCTCAGTGTCTGATTGTACCTGGTTTCCTCCACTCTTTGGGTTGACGAAGACGAGCAGCGGCTTCATGAGCGGTGACGGAATTGGTCGGATTATAAACGGCTTCCACAGCCGCCCGTCCTGTCGGCGAGGAACAGGGAGCATTGGCTTGGTGACCAGTCATTTTAAATAAAGTGTGTTATAGCACAGGTCTTAATTCGGGACTCGCCTCCACTCCTTTCTTGCTGCTCTTCCTCTTGAATGACGTCCTCTTCTTCTTCTTACTGGACTTCATGGACGACTGGAAGCAGAAGAAAAACCATCAACGTGGAAATAATCCTGCAAAACCAACATCCTGTCTTTAACCAGACTTCTCAGGTCAAAACTCCAGTCTCATTTATACTTCTTTACCTGGAGATTTTAGGCCAAACTAAAATTCAACATGTCTCCGTCTTTACAGGCACATCCAGATCCTTTACGGTTTTTCTTCTTGACAATCTCAGATTAAAGAAATCTAACAACATGGCTGGTATGGAGCTGAAGCAGATCTCAGCTGGCATAAAAAAAAAACAACCTTTGACGACTATATGAACCTTAAACCTAATTCAAAGTCAAGTATGGCGCCCTGGCGTTCACCTGATGACGTCTGATCCGAATGATCCAGGTGGGCGGGACTATTAGAGCCGCGTGAGCTCCGATTGGACAAGCCTCCTCGATCTGCTGCAGCATGAAGCAGGAAACCTTGTTGTGATACTAAGAAAAAAAAAATTACAAATCAGACAAAGTCATTCATCAGGATATGGAGAACACATGATGTTGAACTTAGAGAAAGTTTAATAAATTACTCACAGCCTGTTTGCACCAGGAGCAACTGATGGCCACGATCTCTTTACTGTGGAACGCAAACTTCTGCTGGAAACCCTAAAAACAGGGAGGAAGGAGAAGCGCCCGCTCTGTGCTTGTAAATGAGATCATCTGTTTTTCATTTTAACTATTTCGGACGACACCACCTTGTGGTACAGTTTGGTACTACTATTTCGTTATATTTTCGGAGAATGTTAATTTTCGGGTTGAGATTTAAAGTTTTTATGCAACTTATTGGTGGTAATGCTTGCTCATGTGGATATGTTGGGCTTTTCTATTTTCTCTATACAAGCACATTGGAATGACTGTAATGTATTTAAAAATGTCTTTTTTTTAATAACAAAAAAAACAAAAAAAAACAAACTTATTGGTGGTAAAGTAAATTGTCAAACTTCTATGTTGCAGCACTTTTTAGAGCAAAAATGTCAAATAAGCCTCCATTCAGTGCAGAAAATTTGAATATTGTGAATCATTTCCTAGGAAACCAAGATATTGTGTCTTTGTAACTTGCCTGAAAGACAAAACTGTAATCAGACTTGGACCCACCTTCCCACACTGTTTACATTTGCCCTCCTGCCGCCTTCGATGGACCCAGTGATGATGCACCACAATGGGCTGAACACAGAAACACATGGTAACGTCTCACACACATCAACGTGACTGCATTAAACCTGAAGGCTTCCACAACTCACCTCTCGAATGTTCCTGGAACTGGAATCTCTGAACGACGGCTTACACCTGAAATTAATCTGGAGCACAGAAGGAGAAGAAGGAGAGGTGGGATTGTATTTAGAGAGCCATTCAGAGGGAGAGGTTAGAAAGAGACGTGGACGTCCCTTCAGAGGCGAGGCGAAGAGATTCATTCTTGATTTAGAAGAAAGAAGCGCAAGTCAGTCCACATCAAATCAGACGGTTTTCCAACAGAACCACCTTGAATTTGCTTCAGATTTCAAAGCACACACAAAGCAAAGCCTGCATCTTTTTCACCCTCTGAGATCGTTTATTACTATAAAGTGGGATGTGACGTGCGTTTAAAAAGTCAAAACAGGTCCAGCTGGTAGTTCGTGAACCACTTTAAAGCCCCTCATATCTCAGAAACCAAAGACGATCAAGGTTTGAATGTGTGCATGCTGACTGTCAGCTTCATGTAGATCATCTCTGTAAAATATGAAGCAAATCCAAAATGGTGACAGAAAGAATGGCCCCTGTGAAGGAAGGCTCCGACTTCAGGGAGGCAAAGAGGAGAACCGGAACCGACAATTTAAACCTGTGTGTGTGTTCCAGTTTCAGTCTGCATTGTGAAGCCTTTCCTCCCTCATGACCCACCTTTACCGTTTCCTCCCTCATTGTTCGAGGAAGCCTCCTCCCAAAGATCTCCTTACTCCTTCAACCAGCGCAGCCTTTATTTATCACACCGAAAACAATCAGACGGAGACAGAGCAGTTTCGGTTCCATTTCAAAGCCTGACGAAAGAAGGGGAAAGTGGAAGTTTCCAGTGGTTGTGTGCAGCGCCCGGATCCAGTCCATTCAGTTCTACTGGTACCGAGTTCGAATGGAGGGAAAACCCCCGTGTTGTGCTGGTGTTTCTATTAACAGAATCCACGGAATGGACTGGACCCCGGCGCCACTCCAGCCCCGGTCGCTGTGTTTCTGCCGGATGGCGGGACGCAGGTGGAGAGAGGAGAGGGAGACGAGGAGTTTTGGTGTGTCTCACTCTAAAGTCGGGGTCATTGAGGGGCACGGTGGCGTCCAACAGAATGGCTTTAGAGGTTGCAAACTGCAGGTCAGACGGGGGAGGACAGTTAAAGATCAACATCAATCATTTCCATCATGACCGAGGGCTTTGGAGTAATCCTGCTCTTCATTTCTCCCTCAAATTAAACTCATTCTGGAGGACTGGAGGTGTAATCCTTCTGCGCTCGTTCCTCATCAAAGACGACTGAGGCGTCCGTCTGTAATCTGCTCCCCGCCACCTTTAATCAAGTTCAACACCACAGAATTTGGGAGATCTATTACCTTCTCCAGTTGCTCTATACAGATGGTGTGAGCGACGATCTTGCAGGCGGCACACTTCTTCCGACTGACCGACTTTTGCTGGAAAGAGAGAAAAAAGTTTACGTTTTAAATAATGAAACACTCAAACTTTGTCGGTTCGATCCTCAGAAGATTCTGGCCTCAATCATGAAGACATAGTGTCCTGTCTAACCACAGGGGGGCAGCACTGGATTACCGAGGCGTCTTTGGGGACCACATCTGTGACATGACAGAATGTGACATGTCATGACTTTGAATGTGATGCAGCCGCTCTTCCTACGTTTGACCTTGAGTAAAAATACTGGGTTTGAGCCTGCGAGGCGGCCACTTCTAAACCCTGGAGGACGGCTCAATGTCGCAGCAGCGTGGATCAGTGCTCCACTGGAAGGGTGCTTTAAGGGTCTGGAGACTCTGCTCAGTGTCAGAATCAAAGATTCGAAGAAATGGGATGAATACCGCAACAAAGGGAATTCAACCTTTTCTTAAATGGTTTAACATCAGTTTTAACCACTCAGTAGAATTCTGAAATGTGTATGGGCCAAATCAGAAGATGTTCCTGAGAGAACCTCATGGATGTGTTTGATTTTTATCATAAGTAAAGACCACCGACACAAAGCAGAGGATTTCCAGTCCGGGGGGGGCAGAGAAGGAAAACAGGAAGAGGGGGGACACTGACCAGTGAGCGGGCGAAACAGTGCTGCTCTCCCACGTAGCAGTAGTCTCCAGACGCATTGGTCTCAAACCAGATATGATCTCCGTACACGGCGGACTCCTGCGGAAACAACACACAGCATGTTCTCTCTTCCTCACCACCGCCTGCAAACCCCCACACGTCAAAGTCCCAGTCGACGTGTGAAATATATAATAAAGTGGCTGATGAGGGAACACGGTGTTAAGAGTTGGTTTGGTGAAAGAATCGGGAGCAGGATGTGATGGCAGTGTCAGTGGACATGGGTGGGTGGGGGGGGGGGACTCACCGTCCAGTCCACGGTGCTGCGGATACTGGACTCGGGGTCGGTCCGGTTCAGAGACGAGGTGCCGGGCTCACAGGGGAGATGCTGCAGGCCAGATTTGGCGATGGCTTTCCTGGAAACACAACGGAACTCCTCACAACGATGCTGGAAATAGCATTCCAGTGTCATGTTGATCTGATCTGTCCAGGTGTGAATGATTCAGGACACCACACCGTTGTCATGGAAACAAAAACAGTTTTGTCTTTTGGACTTTTGACTTCAGGGCTGTAGAATGTGTTGTAAATTTACTGTAATTCTGTTTCCATTCAATGTAGAACTCAAGTTCAAAATAAAGATGAAAAGTGGGATTAGTTCATAAAAATATAGACAATTAACCCATTCAAATATGTTGTTTTGTGGTTCCACAACAAAAAAACTTTCTGGTAATGTGTGTGAGAATCACAGATTAAATCCAGGAATTTTGTTTAATCATCTGGGTTGAATGTTTTTGAATTGAAGCTGAAAAACGGATCCAGATGTGACTGTGGGACTTTCTTTCATCAAGTCAACTGAAGCAAAACGACATTTAAGATCATTTACAGTAGGGAGGGTTTCAACCACCAACACCAAACTCGTACATCCTCACGATGAGCCATAAGATTATGACCACACTTGTGATCTTGTGATGCTGCAGATTTTCAGCTGCGGGTTAGAATCCCACCAACCCTGTGCTCCTCCTTCCTCACACCTCGTCTGACAGTCACAGACCACAAAAGAACAACACTACTGCGGTTTGTCCCAAGTACGACTTAATGCCACCAATCAAACACAAACCTTTCCAATGTTGAGTTTCCAGCCACACCTCTTAGAAAGATAACCAGGAGGAAATCACAATAAAGAAATCCCTTATTGAGGAAAATACAGTTCCATTTAACATCCACTTTTTTTTTTTACCTTCAATGATGCTCGTTTACTTCTATATTTGTAAGTGAAATGTACAACTGAGAAACTATGATGAAATGACAAATGGCTAAAACGCAAACTCAAAAAGCCTTAAATTTAAAATGATAAAACCTGCAGTGCAAAAAATACCAGAAAACAGTTAAGATGGGTCAAAGAACTGAAACCATTTGAAACGGCAAACTGGTTAAAACCTGTCATAAAATGTATACATTACTTAATATGATTATTAAAATTCACAAATCTCACCTGAGCAACAGTTTTGACATCTGCATTCAAGGCTATTCTATTCTATTCTATTCTATAGCTGTGGATAAAAAAGGGGTAAATAGTGTACTTCTAATGCAGGGGTGTCAAACTCAGATCCCAGAGGGCCGAATCTCTGCATGCTTTCCACGTCTCCCTCCACTGAACGTCCTGATGCTTCATCACCACGTTCAGCACAAAGCCAGAAAACCAGCTGCTCATTGCAATCAGCTGTGTGGAAACAGGAACACGCCCAAATCCTGCAGGGCTGCAGCCCTCGAGGACTGGAGTTGTGTTCGAATGGCAATAGGCTTCATGTAGAAACAGAATGCTGAATGTAAGCCAGCATTTAGAATAAGTTGTTATCCTGTCAGTCAAAACTTCCTCTGCTCTGCCAGCTGCACAAATCTGGACCAAACAGCCACGTTCACCAGCTTAAATAACCTTAATCTCTATTCCGGCACATTCTGATGACGTGTCGTCCTCATAAAACACAACTCCACGTGACACTCATCATCTCGAGACCTGAAAACAAACATGGTGCAACGTGCCTAAAAAAAAAAACTTGTAAAATGTGAAGCTGTTATTTTAATTCAGGGGCCATGTGGAGTCTACATCTAATTTAAGTGGGTCAGACTATTAACTCCGAAAGCTTCACTTGGTTTTATCGCCCCAAAAAATAGATAAAAATCAAGAGTAAACCGAGAACGTTTACGTCTGCCAAAGTCTGACCTGTTATCGGATCACCTCCAAAATCTAATGGAATCTTCCAGAGCCTCATTTCTATTTGTGGTGAAGATTTCGACAAAATCCGTGCAGCAGTTTTGACGTAATCTTGCTAACGATCATACAGACGGACATGCATCCTTGGCAGATGTAATAAACATTTCCTAAAATGAAATCTTGAATATTGAAACTTGGATGGATTCTAGAGGGGCAGTTAACTCAGACCTATTACCAACAAGTGTGTTTTTGTTTGTGTGTTACATACGACAGGAAGTTGTCCCATGTTTCAGAATAAGGGTCATAATAAATGGTTCCCTCGGAGACGTCCACTGGTGACGAGCAGCTTTTTGGAAGAGCGGCTCCGTCGGTTCGGGCGTCCAGGTCCGGGCCGGAGCGCAGACTGGGACTGGTCACGGAGGTCTGCAGAGGCTTGTTCACGCTGAGGTTCGTCTGTGGATTATATCGACCGTAAACGCCGTAACCCGCCGTGTCGCCCTGGAACACGGAGTCGGCGGGCAGGAGGTGGGAGGAGTTTCTTCTCAGGCAGCGAGGCGTTCGGAGGAGGGGCCGCGCGCGGAGGTTCTCGACGACGACGCCCCGAGCCAAATGCATCTGATCACCGGCTTCACGGCCTCCATCTTTTATTGTGTTTTCTGCGTCTTCGTCGCTCGCTTCTTCTCCGTCTGACTCCGTCTGACACTCGGACTTCCCCGGCTCTTCTTCTCCTCCTCCTCCTCCCATCTGAACCACACTCGCCAGCAGCATCGACGATCCAAGCAAGTGAGGCTCGATGGATTTGACTTTGGACGGACGTCTGCGTCGGACTGCGAGTCCTCTGTGTACGCAGGAGGCGGCGCCGGAGGGACGCCGCCAGTGGACCCTTCCTCTCTTGACGTTGGCCAGCGGCTCCCCTGCCAGCGACAGCTCGATGATGGACTGTCTGCGCTGACCACTGGCCACCAGCAGGCCGGCGCTGGGCCGCCGCCGCTGCTCCGCGCAGGGAGGCAAGCCGACGGAGGAACGGCGGGACTGAACCAGCGCTAAAGAAGGCAGGCCCGCGTTAGAGCGCCTCCTGGCTTTGCTGGTCTGAACCGCGGGGGCAGGCTGACGCGCTGCCACCGCCACGGCAGCCGGCTTCTGTCTCTTCTGCCGTCGACGGAAGTGGCGTTGGAAGAAGTACTCCATCACGTCCAGGCTGACCTACAGCAGCTTCATGGCATCTGGTGGGTTGGAGAACACGGCGGCGACGTTCATCTGACAGACAGACGTGAGATAAAAGTTAACGTGTTCATGTTTGGACTGAAGGAGATGGAATCCGTCCAGTGGAAGACGAAGTAAGACGACGGTCTCGCTACTCCGGGAGACCTCATGTCTTCTCGTCCAGAGTCTGAAGAGGCAAATAGGCTTTTCTGTTATTCACGTTCTTCTATCATGACCATCGACAGAAGACCAAGACATGTTGGATAATCACTGAAATCTTTAAAAAAACATCGTTGATGCAGTGCCATTTCGGTCAAAGTCACTAAAGCTGAACTAAAGTAGAACGTCAAGAAGACTGCGAAACAAAAAGGCCCTCAGAGAAGGTGTACAGTCACCTGGTGAAGATATGATCTTCTTCCTTGTCCTTTTATACGTTTCATTTCTATCAAAACTTATTGACGAGTTGTTGAGTTATCATTTTGACCAACCGACAAACTAACAGCAACGAAAACCGTCTCCCAATGACTTTTCCTGTCTTTTGATAAAACCAGCGTAAGAAAGTGGTGGAAGCAGATCCTCATGTGTCCTCTTAACAACAATTAAAGTACAAAGCACGAAGGTGGGAAAGTAACACATCAGTAATTCCTCCATAGGTTCAGAATATGAAGCCAGAAAACAAGTTTCTGGGCAGAAAAGTAGAAATGTGAGCTTTGCAGAGACGGTAGAGGTGGACTGAGCTGAACGGATCAGATTCTGCCGTGGTGGAGGTGGAAAGACCAGCATCACCTGAAATACTCCCTTTCATATTATCTACGCTTTTGTTACCTTCCTGCACAGTTCTTGGTCAACAAATCACAATTTTACACCTTTTTTTTTTTTTTTAAGGAAACTTGCAAATAAACTAATGTTTCATTAACTTCCTGTCTAATTGGATGAAAACCAAAACAACATCTAAACATATGGAAGGTAAAATGATCTTTAGAGGAAGAAAATGTTGCATTATCTGTGTATAAGTTAAATTTTACAAGAGAAGCTTTGCATTCTCGATAAAGATCTTTGAGTTGAGAGTGCTGGTGAAGCCGTGGGAACAAAACGCCAGCACAGCAGGACGCCACAAACCGCCGTCAGACCACGGCGTGCACGGACAGGACGCTCGCCGGAACCGTGAGCGTCTGAAACCAGAGCGTCTTCGCTTGTTCCAGCCGTGACATTTACCCCGCTGGAGGAGTTTCAGCCTGACTCAACGCCGCATCGTCAGAAACCAACGGGGCCTCCTACGGCGCCGGGCGGCTCTCCCGCCACGCCCCCAACCCTCCGCTCCCGTTTTCTGCAGTCGCCACACTTTGAACTGTTCGAACTTTTAGTTTGAGTAAAAACTTTTCTCAAAGAGCAGCTTTGTGTTAAAAATTTCATGACAGTGCAAATTGTTCAAGGTCTTTTATCTGCGGTTTTGGATGTTTTCCTATTTCCCTTTTGAACTGGGTTCAACTTCGTAGCAGTTTGAGCTATTTTCACAATATTTGTTCAATTTTTTGGAATTTTAGAGATTCAGAACCATTCATTGTAACTGCATGATTCGTTTTGGCAGCTTTTACTTTTTTGAGTTAGCAAGTTTGACTATTTAAGGAAGTTTATCTATTCATGCCACCCTGAAGAATGATGTAATTACCGTTATAAAAAGATGAAATGCCACGCCGATAGTGTAGGAAGTCCCAGGCAGAGGAGTTTGCCATTACCCAGTTTCTTTATTAACCTGCTTTCTTGACAAGCGAGGAGGAAAACTGCTCACATGTTAAAGAGTATTAGCCTTTATCATCGTCAGGACCTTGTTAATGGCGCCATTACTTAAAGCCGAGCACCATTTCCTTTGTGACGACGGGTTTTTGTGCGCGGTCGTTACGTAACAGCTGATAATCCTCCAAAGTGAGAGCCAGATGAGAGGAAAGCACTCAGTGATAAAAGGTTACACATCTGATGGTGGATTAATGCTCTTTGTCAGGCGGAGGAGAGGCAGGAGACGTGAGGAGCGCCGCCATGAACGCCGTCACGGAGCTTTTTCTTAATGCCAACTTCAGCATCAGGACGTGAGATCGGGCTGAGTGAAGGAGTTGACCACAGCTAACGGGCTGTCGGTGCCAGAGAACTGAACACTGTCCAGAGACGAGCTGCACTCCAATATTTACAAGAAACACAGAGCAGTGCTGTGCAACACACACACACACACACACACACACACACACACACACACACACACACACACACACACACACACACACACACACACACACACACACACACACACACACACACACACACTCACACACTCACACACTCACACACACTCACTCACTTCTATCCACAAGAACGCAGATATTTTATATTGTTTACACCAGGCTCTCTGAGGGAGACTAAAACACATCAATTTCAGTTGGAATACGTCAGAACTGTCCTGGTTTTGCCCAGGAGACAAACAGTGTGTGTGTGTGTGTGTGTGTGTGTGTGTGTGTGTGTGTGTGTGTGTGTGTGTGTGTGTGTGTGTGTGTGTGTGTGTGTGTGTGTGTGTGTGTGTGTGTGTGTGTGTGTGTGTGTGTGTGTGTGTGTGTGTGTGTGTGTGTGTGTGTGTGTGAGTGTGTGTGAGCGTCTCACACACTGCTCAGTTTATTATTATTCCACACATTTCCCCTCAGCTTTCAAAGGCTATTTTTAACCCGGAGACGTCACATCAGAGCAAAGTTCAGCACCAGGAACACGGAAGGACACGCAAACACATTTAATGATAGCATTCGCTCCTGATCACAAACTGTTTTGGGTTTTTTTTCCCAGTAAACTGACAGAATTGAGTTCTTCTGATCTCCTGACCACAAAGATCGACCTGCAGGTGCGACAGTTGGCACCAAAACATCTGCTTTTACCAAATTCAACTCATCTGGAGCCACGGAAACTTTACAATGAAGACAAAACTGGATTTTATGAAGCTTTACAACTAGAATGTATAGAGATAGAATAGAACTGTAGAACTGTTATCACAATTTTTGCAGTTTTAGATTTTTCTTTTCTCCTTTTGAACAGTTTTAAGCGACTATACCTATTCATTTTATGGGAGCGTTTTTTTCCCTTCTGTTTTTGTCACATTTATAGTCATTTTAACCTTTAGAGCTGCTATGACCATCTTCAGCCGATTTGGTTCTTTAAGCAACAAGTAAAATCTGTTAAAAAACGCTAAGAAGGCGTTAATTCCTCTCTCTGTGTCTGATCACCACCTCGCCCACAGGAACACAGAAATGTCTTGATTGCAGTCAAACCAGACGTGACGAAGACGCCAAAAGTGACAAAACTATGAAACGATTCTGGTTTCATAGTTTTGTGGTAGAACTTCCAGAGATAATACACATTTGGGGAAGCTGCACTGACGGTGTTTCTAAGCAGTCTGAAGGTTTTTGTCGTGTTGTTGTCCCTCACAGATGTGATATTAAACTGCCCTCATGTCCTTGTCGTTGGTTTAAACAGGGACATGTTGTCAGTGTAAACAGTTTTTATCGCAGTCTAATAACTGCAATTATCTGAACAGGCATTTCCACTAATGCACAAGCACCTGGGTGATCTTTCTACGCTTAATTTATGCTTTGATTCATCTGCAGCAACAACAAGCTGAACGTTTCAGGGCTTTCTGCTGCAGCAGTATAACGGGAAAAACCAGGAAACAAATTTTCTTTATCAAAGTTCAACACATACCGAGTCTGAGCAGGTGGTTTTACTGAGGGAGGGAACAAAGCGTGTTCTCATCTCCCACAATCCTTCACTTTGCTTTCATGTCAGAGTTTCAGTTGACAAATACGAGAAAGCTTCAGTAGTTCGCGGTTACCGAACAGAAAAAGGTCAGAGCGAAGGAGTTCAAATTGATCAAATGGTTTAAAAACAATGTGCTACAACTATAAAAGCTATTAAAACACAAAAAACTCTACTTTATCGTAAAACACTGGAATTTCTCTAAAAGATCCTCAAAAAAAACTTGTTGACTTGGGAATGAAAAACGGAATGAAAATACTTGGAAAAAATTGAAAATGCAACTCAGTTTGAAGTGAAACATTCTCAAAATTCTGTGTATTCAGATTATTTGAATCATTCATAACAGCTCCTTTGGATTTTAAAGTTTGCTGAAGCTCCCTGCAAGTTGTATTCACAGTCAGCATTCTCCACAATATCATCGATTAAATCCTGCGTTGTCCAGACATTAAAGAATATTGTGTGTTTTTAAGCGTGTAGAAAGCAGGGGTGGACGGATTTCACATGCTGGCATCGAAGTGTTTGCAAGTTTTCTATCCGAATCTAAAAAGAAAGAACAAGTAATACTACACATCAGCAAACTAACGTCAAACATTTCTCCAAGTAGAATAACTTTTTCTCGCTGGATTTGTCTTCCAACCTCTGGTGAAGTGTTTGAGTTGACAGGGACCGAAGCAGCACTGCATCACGCTCCAGGAGTTCACACCACTACAGACATCCAGTAAAAGTTTAAGAAAAGCCCGGCGACAGCGATTCGAAACAAGAAAATTAAAGCCAACCTGTGAAAAGGTGAAGACAACTATCCGTCCATGCTGTGAAGGCTGTTCTCATGTATGTATGTATGATTTGAGACTAAAGCCTGGTGAACAGAAGAGAGGCGAGAGGCGAGAGAGACAGAGAGAGAGAGAGAGAGAGAGGGGGGAGAGAAAGTGGGCGTGGCCTAAGAGAGGACTAAAATAACTAAATATACTTCCTGGACATGCACACACACACACAAACACTGTTTGAGATCAAATGTTTCCCCAGAAAGAGGAAACAGAGATGGCGTGAGACAGATCGCCACATTACACACCAGTTAATGTGAGATTACAGTGACACATCAACACCTACTCTTCAGTTTTTAAGTAGAAAACCACAAGGATTATATATTTCCACAGCTGCAGCTAATAGGATGAAAATCAGGGGACGGGAGGGACAAGCCCCTCACTCACTCACTCACTCACTCTCTGCCCACCTCCATGAATTATTTTTATCTCAGAGGGATCAAATAGACTCGCTCTCAGCGTGATTATTACTTCACCAGCCTGCTGGGTGAAAACATGTCAAATATAGTGTTTGTTTTACTATAGCAGGACACACTTCTCACTTAAAAGATCAACTCTAAACTCGATTTCTATCAATTTCAGGAAGAAACTTGCACATTTAACTTTAAGCTGACCTTGTTGCAAGGCCAAACTGAAGTGGTTAACTCTAAACTCGTGTGGTTGATTTGAAAGTTGTGTGGTTAACTCTAAACATGACGCAGTTAACTCTAATCTCATGTTTTCACGAGTGAAATTTCTATGATTGACTTGAAACTCAAGACTAAATCTAACTGCACGTTCTCACCACTTAAAAGCAACACAAGATTAAAATCTAAACCTGCGTTTATATTTTAATCTCTTGAAACTCGTGTGAGTTTCACTCATGAAACTACAGGCGTTCCGACTCTCCCAGTTAGTTAAAGTATGAAAAAGACTCAAACTGCTTAAAAAAAAAAAAAAAAAGATCCCATTAAACAACTTCTTCAGGCATCTGGAGAAAATATTTTAAATAAAAGCATCGACTGTGGAATGAATGTCCAAGAACGTCCATCTATTACTAAGCACTGAATCCATTTACAAACACAACAATGACTTATCAAAAACAAGTGTCACAGTTGAAGCTAAAAACAGGAAAAAAAAGTTAGATGCCACTGAAGATATTGAAAGAATTGGAGGAACATTATTTAAAGAACGAAGCTGAGATGTTGAGACGAGAGAATACGTGGAATTAGGATGCATCAGGAACACATTAAAGTGGGGAAAAAATAGGCGGTACATTAATCTGCACAGCGTCATTTAATCTGTGCATTAGCGTGGAGCTGTGCTGCACAACAGCTGTGATAAATAAATGTGACTTTTCATGATACGTTAAATATTAAACGGCAGGTTGATGAGCAAAGGACGCGTCAACAGAGACGCCCGTGGTACAAAACTGTACGATAATACGATGTGAAATAAAGCCATATTCGCTACAGCGCTCACAAACGCACACAATTAGCCGCCAGTGATGCTCCGGCCCTTCACTTCCCTCCCACCGGCCCCCGCAGAGCCGTGCCGCTGGAGCCTCGCCTGCCACCGCTGCCTCTGTTGGCATGACAACCGCAACCCTGTGTCACCCATCCACATGGCGACGACTGACCCAGCGGCAAGGTTACACACTCACACACATACACACACTGAAACCATCCCGCAGTGATTCACAGAAACAACGGGGTTAAAAAAAAACAAAAAGTAATTTTTCCACCAACATGTGAAATAAGCATCACAACAGTGGCTCATCTTGCTCTGATGTCGGTATCATCATCTACATGAGAGTGTGTGTGTGTGTGTGTGTGTGTGTGTGTGTGTGTGTGTGTGTGTGTGTGTGTGTGTGTGTGTGTGTGTGTGTGTGTGTGTGTGTGTGTGTGTGTGTGAGTGAGATTCATGGATGTTGTGCGGACAGATTCTCCTCGTGGGGACAAAAAGCAAATCCCTACAAATGGTGACATTTTAAGACAAAGATGTTTCCAGGCCTGTTTTCAAGTTCACAGCTGAGTCTGAGTGTCCTGAAGCCAATGAAACGGCCCGTACTGTCATGAGGACGTGTGTGTGTGTGTGTGTGTGTGTGTGTGTGTGTGTGTGTGTGTGTGTGTGTGTGTGTGTGTGTGTGTGTGTGTGTGTGTGTGTGTGTGTGTGTGTGTGTCTCCATGTGACTCTTCACATCTGTTCAGTTGTCACATGTATTACAAGCAGAAGGTCAGGGCTCCCCCTGCTGGGCCTGTATTGCCATTACAACCTCACTGCTCCTTAGGACTATTACAAATGACAATTTTTGATGTATGTAGAATAATGAATCGCACTGATTTAAGGTGATGTGTTCAGCTGTTTTAAAAAGGTATTTTTCTTATTACGATGACAGCAGACTTGTCACATATACCTTAAATTGGTTAGCAATGGAATGTGATTTATATAGACATCATGTTCATATAAAATGAAAAATTAATGATTCATGCAAGTTTAATAATTTTTTTTCTTTTTAAATTGCACATTAAAGTATTTAAATAGGTGAACAATCCTGTTGTATTTCCACAGGGTGTTTACTGCAGGTTGCTGCAGCATAGGGCCCAAACAAGCAAAACTTTCCACTCCTCTGCTAACAATCCACCATGTTGTCCAGGGAATCGAACCGGCAACCCGGCCTCTGAGCCTCTTCATATAATTCATTGCTCGCAGACAATCTGGGCTGCAGGCCCAGCTTACCTCCTGAAGAGCTTGAGTCCCGTGAAGGTCTTGGAGCACCCGGTGAGTCTCTCCTCCTCGTCCACGCAGACGGTGGGGGACGGCGAGGGGGACGGCGGCGGCGAGTTCGACGAGGAGGACGCGGAGCTGACGTCCCCTTCGTCTCCTTTCAGCAGGTCCAGGTCGTCGTCCACGTTTGTGTCCATGTCCTCGGGGTTTTCTTTGGTCTCCGGCTCGGTGGCCACTTCGGAATCCATAGTCCAGACGATGGACTCGATTCACATTTCGTCAAGAACAGAGGAGTCCAGCAGGGAAGGGTGCCGGGCCTTCGCTCTTTCTGATGGCCACAATGAGACTTTGGGGATTTTCGCAACAACAAATGGTTCTAAATGCGCATTATAAAGCAGAGGTTTTCTGCGCCAACAGCAACAATATGCTGGATTTTTAATTATCTTTTCACTTCTTTGGCACGGTCTGATTGTCTGCAGCAGACTTTACTTTGGTAGTAAAGCATCCTCTAACGACAAAATAACAACATATAGATTTAGACTAATATGTGCAAGTTGCATGCTTTTTTTTAAAGACTTAATTGCATTGTGTTCTTTCTCATGGCAGCAACAAACAGGTTTTTAACAGTGTAAAAAAATTGCTTTGTAAAGCCTCGTTGGCAGTGTTTGATTGTTGACCAGGGAAACTCCAGCTTCTATGTTTAAAACCCTGAACAAAGCCTCCAATTGTCTGTGTCTACCAGGAAGAAAAACCTTGTGTTTTCAGCACTAAAAACGCCTTTTCAAAAAGTTTTAAGCTATGAAGGTAGAAAAAAGTCATCTATAAATACCCGAACACGAGTTAATGAAAGCGGTTTCCTGCGCCAATAAACAAACAAACAAAGTGACAGTCAAACAGCCCAAAGGCTCAAAAACATGGCTCCCTGCAGTGCCTGCAAAGTCAATAATCCACATGCCAAAGGTCTTTTACAAGACGTACAAGGTGTGTGTGTGTGTGTGTGTGTGTGTGTGTGTGTGTGTGTGTGTGTGTGTGTGTGTGTGTGTGTGTGTGTGTGTGTGTGTGTGTGTGTGTGTGTGTGTGTGTGTGTGTGTGTGTGTGTGTGTGTGTGTGTGTGTGTGTGTGTGTGTGTGGACACAGATTAGAGTTAATCCTCGTTGGTCTCCATGTCAGCAGCAGTGTGAGTATCAGAGTCGTCCACTGATCCTGTGACAGTCACTCCTCTTCCTCTTCCTCGCCCCCTCTTCATACCCCCCCTCCCTCCCCTCCTCTTCCTCCTCTTCCTCGTCCTCACTTTGTCTCTCCGGGTTCAGTAAAACTCCATGTGAGGCATGCACAGACACACACACACACGCACACACACACACTCTTCAGTCAACACACACTGCTCCTCCACTCCAGGCAGCAGCACCGCCCGGCTCAGACCAGGAAGTGAGAATGACAACAGTCAGGGCCTGGCTGTGAGCTGCCCTCCCACATGCCTGACTCAAACTGAAACCACACTGTGAACAAAACTCCATTCAAAGTTTATTCCATGAAGGAAACTTACAGAAATCACCGAAACTTCTCAGCAGTTTCCACACATTCACTAGAAAACTGTGGTTCACTTTAACACGTACCATACATTTACAGAACATTTGACTTTATGACGCTATCATTTTAAACTTTAACTAAGTTGCAGCATTTTATTCCACATTTTGATGTGAATTACAGAAAGTGCTCCATTTATGCGAGTAGTCTGTAAGCTACACGTCATCAGCAAAACTCAAATATTGTCAACTTAAGTGAGGTTTCAGAATTTACACTTTGTGTAGTACTTAGTTATATTAATATAATAGTTTACTTCTATGTTTTATTAGACAAAACTGAGCACATGTTACATGAAAAAACTAGCTTTGAACTTTTCAATAAACTGAAAAAAAAATGCAGATTTACTTTCCAAGTATTGCATCCGGAGTGAGTAAACTCAGGATTATACTTAAAAAAAAATACTATTCATCAGCACATTGGACTTAATTTAACCATATTTAAGTTTATTTCCTGAAGCAAACTTAAACTAACCGACTAAAACTTCCATTTGTTCTATTTAAATATTTATCTTGGGCTCATTATACCTCATGAAACTGCACTTGGAAGTTATTTCATTAAGCAAACTTTAATAAATAATATGAAAGTAAGTCAACTTCCAGTATCTGTGCAGCATGTAAATGTATGATTAAAACACTTCCATGGGATTAAACTGAGCCAGAAGATATATTTAGATCACAAACTTCAACTTCTCTATGAATATTCAATAATACTAAAAATACACTTTTTTATGCTCTAAGAAAGAGTTTGGGCACATTGCAGTGTTTAGACTTTGGCACTGGGGGGCACTGCGCTACAGAGAGAAGAAGTCTCTGACATACTTTAATCTTACTTAGTTACTTGTGTACTTAGTTATGAGTTAAGGTTTTCATCCAGAAACTCCATTACGCTGAACACTTCTTAGGTTTTTAAATAAAAATAATACAATCGTTTAAAAAGTGACGTTTTCGTCACATCAATCATATTTATATTACTGATATTTTGGGATCAGTTTGAACACTTCGAGTCGTTATTGTGAAAGTATTATAAGTTATTTGAACATTATTCCATTCATTGATGTTTCCAAAATCTTGATTTTAGTCCTGAATTTGTTCCTGGGGGATTTTCTAAAACTAAACTAATCTTGCCAGGGAGCACAATATAATAATACTACTCTCTTCAGAGAGAGTCGATTTAAACCTGCAAATGTAGTAACTAGAATAGCAGAAATTTTAAACAACATCCTAAATATGAATAGAAATAAACAGATGATGGAAAAATGTCAGTTAATAAACAAATTAAACTTGAACTCAACAAACATATGAAGGGTGTGAATTAGCTTTATCGTCGTAACGCCACAAATGCCGATTCCAACTGAATTAGCATAATCTCACATTCTGAAGCTTCTGGGGGATTAAAAGAGGAACGTCTCTGTGCGGATGTGATTTAACCCCGTCCTGACCGTTACATCACCATCTGTGTCAAACATCCACCAGAACAAACAGAACCTGCTGTTGTTATGGTGCAATGTGATTATGGCCTCAAATCACACACACACACCATCCCACATCATCCCACACACACTCCACATTTCTATGACAAATAAAAAAACGCAGCACAATTCACGGAGATCCTTTTAACTTCCCAACACCCACAGCCGACCTAAATCCTCTCATTATGAATTCCAGCATTAATCCACTACCTGACCCCGAAAGCGAACGCTTCTCCTGATGACGGGCCACAGAGCTCGCAAACACGCCGCTTCATCGTCACGCGCGGCAGAAACGCTCACAGAGAACAGATCCATCTTCAGGAAAGCATTATAATAATTATAATCTTACGTTTTCTGACTTTGTTTGTCGGGAATTCAAACGAATCCCCGAGATAAAAGTCCATCATTCCTAATGTGAAGCACGGCGGCGGGACCATCATACTGACAAGCTGGGGGAGACGAAGGAATCAAAGAAGTACGGCTCAGATGGAGCTGCTGGAATCTGCCAGAAACACCTCCGGCTAAATTCAATCAATTTGAAGCATCACGTTAGAATAATGTCACAAACGAGAATCGTGTCCCTCTTTAGCCGCTCTGCTGTGGTTTTAAACAAACGTGTTGCTCTCATCTGGTCTTTCTCCCTCTGAGGTGGCAGACGGGACAAACAGGAGACAGTCTGTCAACCATCACGTCAACTTATAAACAATAGGTCAGAGTGAAAGTGCTAAATGACTATAATCAAGCAAACGGGCTATGATTGCTCAAAGATCAGCTGTAGGAATGTCTCTCATCGTGGAGAGTGACGAGCGTCACGTCAAAGACAAAGAGACCGGAGCCATCTGTCCACTCCATCTGCACTGCCGTCGACGGGGAGGACGGGTTAGCATGTTGCTACAAAACATGAAGATCAACAACAAGGCAGCGCAGTCAAGTGACTCCATTAAACTGTCCTCTGTGGGGGGGGGGGGGGGGGGGGGCAATGATCTGAGTTATTGATTAACCTACTTACTGTATCTGACCCTGCACACGTCCAGCTAATGGCACTGTTCAGTCGGCACCATGGAATCGTCACAGGAAGCCAAGTTCAGTCACAGCGTCGAGACACAGAAAGGAGTTTTCAGTTGCTTACTAATTGATCCACTTCTATAAACCTCAAAAAGAGGAGAAACCCAGAGTTTAAGTTACAACAAACATCTCGTAACGTTTTTAAAACAGAAAATCTCCAATTCCAAAGAGAAATGCGTCGCTGTTGGTGGACAGAACAGAACCTCCAGCACCAGAATCATCCTGAACTCCCACCGACAAACTGACAAAACCACCGTCTGTCATACGAGAGCTCGTCAGGAGGCTTTAACAAGTGGCTGGATTAAGATCCAGCGGTAAACCTCAGGTACCACAAGTAGCCAAGAGGCGGCAACGCCTGGAACTCACTGGTGGATCTTCTGTACCAGAGGAGGAACAAGGCCTCCAGGATCAAGAACTACAGGAAGAAGTCAAAGAAAACATAATAGGATTTTTCCACTGATGTAAAACACAAAAAGTGTCATCATTAAATCTTTTTCTATGAACCGTTGAGTTAATATCGTCTCTGCGCAAACTCAGCTTGTCGTATTCCACATTTTGTTCCCATTAAACCAACCTTGAAACCGTGGCTGGTCTCATCTGGAGGCATCGCTGTCTCTCCGAGGTCTCATGAATACATTCATTCATCTCATTAGTATTCATGAAGGACAAAACCGTTCCGAAGCAGAGTGTCAGAGTCGTTACAATAACAGCCCCACTGTCAAGTTTTGGCTTTTTCCTTTTTCTTTCTTCTAATTAGTATGGCTTGTTTCCCCCTGCTGTGGGACACTCAGTCCTCCGCCGTCCTCCACAGTCACAACCAGCAGATTGAGCAACTTTGGGTTTGCACGGCGAGTTTTGGACTTCCGGTGTGCTTATCTGCTCCATCTGCGCCGGCCTCCATCTGCTGTGCTGTTGTTCTTGGATTACACAACATTTTGGCGTGACACACGACGAGCATTGTTCTTCCACTTCCACGCTCCGGTCAAGAGGACTCAATCAGTGTCCCTCATGCGAGACAATGTCAAGAGACTGAAAACTGAAAAGACCCTCCAGAGGGGAAGGCGTCTTAAAGGGATTCCGCGGGATTATAGGACCGTGCCATGATCACAATACTACATAATCTATATATCATGTCATTTAGAAAAGACTGACCAGGCTGCTTCCTGCTTTTTTAATCCTCCAGAGTTCATGGAAATAAACGTGGAGGTCGTTTCCTTTCATGAAGCGCTGTTGTTGCTATGAATACGTCTGAGATTTTTGATGATACTTCAGCCAAATAATGTGGAAAAAGGGGCTATAGAAAAGCTCCTGGACTGATCAGAATTAAAGCACTTCGTCTTTTTGAGAGGATACTAATTAAAATCTGGTGATTAGAGACCTTTTTTCTTTTTTTCCCCTCCCCTGGAGGTGGAACATGAACTCTGAGGAAGACGTGGCATCAAGAGTCTCGTCTGCTTCACCTTCATTATACGTTCTTCAAACGGCAAACAGATCCGATTATGAGGAACAAACAGTATATATCCTAATTAGCATGATTATATCCAGGAAGACCTGGCGATCATCAGCATGTGTCACACACAACAAGACCTCCAGGTAATTCAATTCCTGTCCCTCTGAAGACCGGAGCTCCATCTGCACCGTGTTTCCACTCAAGTGTTGTACATATAAATAGCAGCAGCAGAACCAGGCCACCGTCCTGTTTTGTGCAAACAGCCGTCCTGTCGCACGACGCTACACGACTGACACGGCCATCAAACTCCGGGTATGTTTTTCTAACTGACGTCGTCGATGGAATCTTGTTGCAAGGGTTTCTGGAATATCAAAGATGATGGTGAAAATATCAACATTCGACCGACTCAGCCCCGAATAGAAAAACTCAGACTTTCTCAGAGAAAGAGTCTTCGAACCACGAGGGGAGGCTGAAATGTGCAAATTATCATGCTGGAAATATGTGTTTTTATGAGTGGAAAGACACATTTCCTTCAGAAAGGTGTTGAAAATATATTAGAGATGAGCATCAACTACCAAACACAAATATCAGTATTTTTCCTGAGTGGATTCTGGCGACCTGGACACACTATGATCCTGAGACGAAGGTTTTAAAGGCTTCACTAATTCATGTTGAGTCTTCAAATAGATCTGAATCCACACAATAGATTTCAGGGACGGCGGACCATCAAACCCGACTCTCTCGAGCATTTTCCTGACGCGTGCAGCAGGACGCTCTGCCTCCGCGCATGAAAAACCAACTGATCGACGTTAAACGTCTCAGTGCGCCAACGAAGCCGACAGAGTTTCGTTTTCCAGCCGTGTGCTGATGTGGTGGGTTAGAGCCGTTTCCCTCAAAACCCTCTTACCTCTCGTGATGAGTATACCTCACAACCCACACACACACACACACACACACACACACACACACACACACACACACACACACACACACACACACACACACACACACACACACACACACACACACACACACACACACACACACACACACACACACACACACACACACACACACACACACACACACACAGAGATACAGCTGCTGCTTATATAACTGCTCTGACTCAGTGGAAGTGACGGCTGTGCCAGCCCACCCTGCCCCCACCAGTCCCACTCACACAATCCCATCTGGATTAGTGACTACACCAAATTATTCTGAGATTACGCCTGGCGCTGGCAGTGACATAGGAAGCCGTCTGATCAACTCATCTCGCAAAGCTTTTACACCTGAATCTGAACCGTGCAGCACGGGGCGTCCGAGATGACACGGTTCGGGAGAATCTGGTTTGAGACCAGATTAGATTAGATTAAACACGTTTCCACGGCAACAGCTAAACTGGCCAATGTGTCATTCAGAAGACAGAGGCAGTCATCAATACGAGGTTCAGGACAGGAAGAGTCGTTTCCTTCAGTTCAACCTCCAGAGTGATTCAACATCTCAGAAATAAACTCACGAAACCTCCGGTGGTGAGAGTTGAACCAGAACTTTAAGTAAAAGTCACCATTTATTTGGCAAAAACGTCCAAATTTACCATTTTAATGTTGAGAAATCGTTTAAAAAGAGAATTAAAAACATGGGTTTCATGTGAAATCAGGATATCAGATATCAAAGTTAAAATCAATTCCAAAAAAAATCCAGAGATGATATACAATTTTTAAGAATTTATATTCCAAACAAATCTCTAAAAGCTCAAATTATATGCAAAAAGTGCCAAGAATGTGAAAATATCTGAACATAAAATAGAAATAACCCTAACCTGAAAAATAAAAAACCAAAAATCGTGACAAAGAAAAATGTTATAAACATGTCAACATTTTGGGGAAAAGGTCAAAGTATCCCAAAGTATCCCAAAGTAAAGTCCAAATGTCAAGAATATATCTCCTATTGTCAGAATAAGGTCAAAATCTTTAGTGAAGTGATAAAAGTTTTACATGAAAATCAGATTTCAAGCAATTTAATCACATTTTAATTCTGTCAAAAGCTAAAATATGCCAAAAATGTATACATTTTAGTCATGAAACCCACATTCTGAATGAAATAAGAAACAAAAGAAAGTATAATTGAAAAACATCAAAACAATTAAAGCAAAACAAAAAACACAATAAATATAAATATCAAATTGATAAGATAAAAAATTATAATTCTACAATATAAACATCTATAAGTAATACGCAAACTTGACACGTTGAATATTTGAAGCTAATGTTGGAAAATGAAGCTGAAGTGACACAAATATAGAGAAAAAAGTACAAATGTAATAAAACGAAGTCAAATAGAGGTTTTTCTGTGTCTGATGTTCCTTTTAATGTATTTAATTTAATATTATACAATTCCACACCTTTCAGGACGAATTTTTTGTAATTTCAGTTTAGTATTTTGAGTTATTATTTATTATTAGATGATGTGATTTGTGTTGCTGGTTCAGCAGCTTGAGAGCGAGTTTAGAATCGCTGGCCGAGCTCGATGTGATTGATCCGTGTGCTGGATTCACCGCTGAATGTCCTACTTCGTGTCGGAGCTGCTCCCCACCTGCAGGACCAGGGCTGCTCAATTCATTGAATTTTAATCGAGTTTACGATTTTGGCTCCAGACGATCTCAAAATTCATATAATCAAGGAAAAACAATTATGTGGTGTTTTCGTTGTGAGACTCGCATCTGCAGGAGCTGCACTCGCAGGCATTTCCGGTGCAGACAGGAAATGACGACACATTTAACCTGAACACGCCGGCGTGAGCTTCTCAGCGCAAACTTGCTACTTAAAATTTCTCGAAAATGTTCTGATTGGATGGTTTCTTGCGCGTGCTCACCGTTGTTATACCTGCTGTAAACTAACATACACTGATGATAATAACAACATGCTACACCAGCGTTTGAGGTTCCGTGTCATTTTAAAGCGAAGTAATTTTAACGGGGGCTACTAGCTTTATTACTTACGGTAGCTTTAAATACAGGACAGCCAAATTATCAACATATAATGTGAAGCAACATGATTCATTACTGCAGTTTAGATTAGTATCTAAAGTTATTTATTACTTGTTTTAAAAAGATTGAGTGTCGTACAACGGTTTATTTTTTTACTACTACATTACAAGATGTATATTTAACAGGAAAGTCTTTTTTTTAAAAACATGTTCAATAAATTCTGTTCCAAATTCAAAGACATAATCGTCATTTCAATATTGCCCAATATAATCGTTATAATGATTTTTTCCATAATCGAGCAGCCCTATGTAGGACACCTGCTCCCTACCTGTAGGACACTTGCTTCCTCAGGTTGAGCTGAGCGAACTCGGCCTCCATGGCAGACAGCCGCCCTTCCTCCTCCTCCTCCTCTTCCTCCGTGGCTCTGGACCCCCTCGCCTACAATAAACAGACAAGTTCTCTCAACATTTGTCCTCAAAGTCGTCGAGCGTTCGGCAGAATGAGGACAACAGCAGTTTGGACTTCATTCCTAATGCAACAAAGTCACAAAGCGATTACAAAATAAAAGCCCTAAAACAAGTACGGAGACAAACACGAACTCAAAAGTCACAGCTGAAAGTTAAAACAAACCAAACAGCCACAACATGAACACTGAATACACAAAAACTAAACCTGAAAATCAAATACTAAACTTACAATGCAAAACTATAATTGAAGCTAATTAAATATTTGCTTCCTTGTTCTGTTATCACTGTGTCAATAAAGACATAAACATTTTGTGTGTGTGTGTGTGTATTTTCTAGGCAGGGCAAGTTATTTATAGAGCAGCATCAAACACAAGGCAGTTCGCTGCTTTCCTGAGAAATAAAAGAGGTACATAAAAGATTGATCGTATTTCAAACAGACAAAGGGATCAGTTTACATTTGGTGGAAGGTGGGAGGAAATGCAGGCGGTTGTGGCAGGGGACAGGGGAGGACGGGACAGGGACCAACAAGATAGGACAGGACAAGGACCAATAGGACAGGACAAGGATAGGAAAGGGATCCACAGGACAAAAACAAAAAGGACGGGGCAGAAACCAATAGGACAGGACCAACAGGACAGGGACGCCCATGCTGGTCCACACAGCTGCAGAGTGATTGTGCAGTACACACACCTGGACTAACGACCTGAAACCACCAGGGCACACATGTGGAACTCCGGTCCTCGAGGGCTGCAGCCCTGCAGGGTTTAGACATGTTCCTGTTTCCACACAGCTGATTGCAATGAGCAGCTGGTTATCTGGCTTTGTGCTGAACTGATGAAGCATCAGGACGTTCAGTGGAGGGAGACGTGGAAAACATGCAGTTTCGGCCCTCGAGGGTCTGAGTTTGACACCCCTGCACCTGGGAGACAAACTGTCCTCTTTTAAACACCAAATAAGCCGACTGCTGGATTATTTAGTTTCAAACAAGGTGTTGTTGTTCTCTGCCCTCAGTTCAGTCCTCACTTTGATTTATGCTCAATTAACACTTCATAAAGGAAGAAGTTAAAGTGTGAGCGAGTTACCAAGGAAGTACAAGGAAGTGTGTGTGTGTGTGTGCGCGCGCACACACACACACACACACACACACACCTGACAGCCGCCGCACTCCAGCGGGCTCTTGACGCTCTCTTCCCCGCCGGACGCGTCCTCCTCCTCGGCCACGTCCTCCAGCGCGGGCCGCTCCACCACCGGAGGAGGACCGGACTCCCTCCTCATCGCTGCGGCGCCTCGGTGCGCCTGTGTCGGCTGCTCAGGTGGAAGGTGTCCGCCCGTTCGGACGTCTTCCGGGGCTGACAGTTGGCTATTCGCGTGTCACAGCGGCGGAGCTCCGCGCCATGCCCCGCCGGAGGGACCGGCTCGTTCCGGGTGTCACACCGCGGGGGACGGGCGCCGGTGGGGCGGGCGGAGGGTGGAGGTGTGCGCGGTGCGAGGAGCTCCGTCCCTCCGATCCAGCAGCTGGGACTCATCAGATATTCATGTCATTATTGTGACCGTGGTACAGTGTGGAGGCGGGGTGTGCTGACGGAGGACCGCTAATAATCCACACAACCACCCGCATTCATGTCTAATAAATCTTTTATTCTAACGATCCTCCGCTCAGCTTAAACTGCGACCTCGGACTATGAAAGTTAAGAATTATTATTATTACATTTACATCTACCACGTTCGAACATGTGAAGCTATAGAGCCAAATATGAAAAATGGAGTGTGCTCTGTAAAATACTATGTATTTTTTTGCTCTACTTATTTTTAAGTTGTTTACTTGGTTGTTTCTTTTCTTTATTCTGTTTGGACAAAAATGAATATTTAATATCTTTGGATTTAATTTTAAAGGATTTTTTCTCACAATTATGTTTTTTTAATCAGAATTATACATTTTCCACTAGAAGTTTTAACTAATGTCAGTATGCTGATTTTCTTTCAGAACTGGCAGTTCGAAGTAAGAACTGTTCCCTTTCCCGCCCAAGAATTCTGATTTCTTTATTTCTATTTTATTGTGAATCAATGCAGATCACAGCGAGGAAAAATCATCAGTGTGAATTATTCACAATCTGCCGCAGACTATATTACAAAGCAGAGTCCTGAGTGGAGAAATAATTTCATTTACGCGTCCACTCATCTAAAATGTGAACAGGTTTATTACAAATGTGGAAAATGCATGTGTTTAACACAAGACTGCAAACTAGTCATCCACCAAAACTATATGTGCATCAGTCTCAAACTAAGAAATATTCCATTGTGATGTCAGTTGAGGAAAAATAATGATTTTGTTCTTAAAAAGCTCAAAATGTAAAATAAAAATCTGAAAATGAGAGCATTTAATTTTTCCATGAAAGTTCTATGTAAATAATTAATGAATATATGTATTATTATGAATTTGTGGCAGAGGTGTTCACTCCCTGCCCAGCAGAGGGAGCCAGAGTGTTTCAGAGCAGGATCTCATACATGATTAAACTTGTCTTTTCTTCTGTTGTGAACCTCAGAAAGCTAAAACCTTTAACTCATGTTATTGCGCAAGCTAATGCTAATTATTATTTTAGTGCTACAACCAGTGCAAACTTACTTTTGACTGCAACAATACCATCAACTATCACGAATGCTAATTTCAAAGCAAATACTAAAACTAGTTCTTTGAGACAAGAACTGAGGTTCTTAAAATACACACCTGAAGGGCAATTCAGGTCCTGGGAGAAATTGATATCCAGGTGGATTTGGGCTGGAAAGAAACCAAGCGTCAGATTTAAAACACTTCAATTAAATAAAGATGAGGGTGAACTGTCGGTACCCATTTTAAAAGAATATGTCTGTGCTGCACAAGTGAGATTCTACATCAGGGAAGATGGAAAGACATAGAGTGAACCAAAGAAAACGACCAAATCCAAACAAAATTGGAAATAAATGGGACCAAACTCCACCAGGGAACCAAAAACGAAACGGCCAATCAAACATTGAGTGTTCTCTTCTTCCTTACACCCCAAGTTAAACAAACTCAAAGACAATGCTGGAGGCCGTGATGGCAGTTGAATGCCAAAGACAAAGAATGAGACACAATGAAAAAAATACTTTGTACATAAGAAATAGAACTGACTTTTTTTAGAAAATGGGAAAAGTGGATGAAGTTTTCTTCAAAGGAAGAAGATGCTGCCTCTCTGAGAGCGAACGACTGTAGACAACTCACCCTGACCTATTTATTTGCACCCACTGCAAAACATCTTCTCTGATCAAGTAGTGACATTTGTTCTTTCTTTGCCGTTTTTTTGCTGTTTTAGTTTTTATAGCAATTTGAGTGTTTTAATCTGTTTGGTGGCTTAATTCTTCCAGTATTTTTTAGCTGTTTTAGTCACATTTGTCATCTTAAAGTGTGAAAAAAGGTTTATTAAAGATTAGATTGACTGATATACCAACTTTTCGCAAAAGCTTCGCTATAAACACGCGGCTACCACGTTGGCGATGCTCACTCCACAAACCGATGTGGTCTGCGCTCTACCGAGTGCAGCTCTGCTTTTATAATTTGTGTTGTGATCAGCTGCACCCTCGTCTTCACGTCAGTCTGGCTGAGGAAGGAGCGCCGTGTTTTAACAACATAGAAGTGAACTATGCGTCTCTCCCTCCGTGACCTCGGTAGGTTCCTTGTGAACTGGGCAGAACCTGGACACGCCGTCCAAAACAACTTTTCAGAGCTGAGCGCACAGCCTTTGTCTGTCCCATTGATAAAACCGCGGAACGCTGACTCAGCTGAACCGCATCAGCGTCCGGTCTGCGGTGGCCAGCTTCCCCCGAACCGCGGCCGGAACGCCGCGGCCCCCGGCGCGTCCCGGATGGTCCTGGAGCGCCGCGGCTCCAGTTGCTCTTGGCCTGCGGCTGCGGAGCGGCTAAGCCTCTGAGCTGGAGGATTATCTGAATTCAGACACTGCTGCTCAAACAACAGGCATGGGAAGGAGCTCCGAGCTAAAGAGTTCACTTTAACCCCTTTTAATCAAATCTGCTCGTCAAGGTCTTTTCATAGTTTTTTTACATAAAACATTTCATTTCATGATGTTTCACCACAATAACCTAGGATGGTAGAGCTCTTATTACAGTTCAAGCTGGAAGTCAAGTCATTTAAACTGATTTAACTTCAACTTCTTTTATTCACTGACTCTCTTAAGCTATTTTGACCATTTAATTTTTTTCACAAGTTCAGCTACTCTCGCTGTGTTTTGACTCGTTTTTATATTTTTCTCAATTTTTGCTTTTGGCCTCGTCTCGTGGTTGAATGTTTGTTTTCATTCCATCATGTCAAGACGAGGGAAAGATTAAATGTTCCCTGCACCTTGTTGGAAGGATCAAATGAAACTACTTCTCAATGTAAGACACATGCAGCTGGTCAGGTGTACGCAATGCTGCGGCTGGTTTGGGATCGTAGATATCTGTGTGCAAACTAGACTGATGGTACGTTCACATCATCCGGAAGAGCGTTTGTAATCACTGGGAATCATTTACTCCACATGATCATGATGCAGCGTGCCATCACCTCAGTAACCACGGGTCTCTGAACATTTCCATGTTGAAAAGATCAAAAATCCAACTTTTAAATATTAATGCCCAACTGTGTGTGTGTGTGTGTGTGTGTTGTTGCTCCATTGACTCTGAGCAGCATTGTTTGTAAAGCTTCCCTCCATTCCCCTGCATCGGCGGGACAATCCTGCAGCTTTGTGTGTGTGTGTGTGTGTGTGTGTGTGTGTGTGTGTGTGTGTGTGTGTGTGTGTGTGTGTGTGTGTGTGTGTGTGTGTTATGCTCCAGGTGAACTCTATCAGTGTCTGTACTTGGCTTCCTGACCTCTTTGTCTCCGCCGCCGTGCCCTGGGTTTGTTTTGGCTCCCCCCGGTCGTCTGGTCTGCTCTGGTGTGTGTGTGTGTGTGTGTGTGTGTGTGGGCAGGCGGGCGGGCGGGTGGAACTGGGTGGAATTGGGTCTCACCGGGGTCCGGACCCAGCCGTGCCCCCACCACGCTCAGCCCCCCGATTGTGCTGACGGGGTCCGACACACCATGAGATAATGCCATTCCAGAGGGATCGTGGGTAAAGCCCTTCTTTCTGGCTCTCAGGTATATAAAGAGGAGGGAGCGTGGAGCGGGGAGCAAAGCTCTGGGAACCTTCCTCTCTTGCTTCAGTCTACGCTCATTCCGTTCGGCCTGCCAACCTGCACCTGCCAGCCCCCCGGCCCAGCCCGACTCCCCCCAGCAGACATGGATATTGCCATCCAGCACCCCTGGTTCAGACGCGCCATGGGCTCTGCCTATCCCGCCCGACTCTTTGACCAGTTTTTCGGCGAGGGCATGTTCGACTACGACCTTCTTCCTTACACCACCTCCACCATCAGCCCGTACTACAGACAGTCCTTGTTCCGCAACTTTGTGGACTCTTTCAGCACCGGCATGTCTGAGGTAACCGACTCCAGAAACACACGTATTCAGTCTGAGTTAATCTTCTTTAAAGAGAAAGACTGCTCACACCTCGTACAGGTCGTCTTCCACCCGCTGTTCTTCACTTTGTTAAAGCTAACTGTTGCAGGATGTCCTCTCTGGTAATGCTGTGTGTGCTCCTCAGGTGAGGTCCGACAGAGAAAAGTTCACAGTCTACCTGGACGTCAAGCACTTCTCCCCCGATGAGCTCAGTGTAAAGGTCACCGACGACTACGTGGAAATCCAGGGCAAGCATGGAGAGAGACAGGTACGCTCAAACGCCCTCTGGGAAGAGTTGAGACGGGAGGGGAGTCACTGGAGCGTCCAGGCTGGAGACGGTCAATCCATGAGTGAATTCAAGTTATGAAGAAGTCAGAGCCGCTTTATGGCCGCAAGTGACAGAATTGTAGTGAAACTCTGATGGAAGTGTGAGGTTATTTACACTTCACTGACTTTTGGAAGTCAGTAACTTCTATTTTAAGCATTTAATATCTGATAAATCAAAGTTTGATCATGTGCTCAGCAGGTAGGCGGCTCACTTTCACTTTGAAGAAAACTGCTCATTAACACCAACGTAGACTTTAATTATTTACCAAAACTGTTCTTTATGTTGTTATCGAATTATAATTAATATAATAAGATGTTTGATTACTGTTGTTAAGTGCTTGGGTCATTTTAGGCACTTTAGCAAAACTATCCGTCTTTTATCTAACATTTTTAGCGTTTTTCTGGAGCTCAGATGTTTTGCCATTTTAGTCACTTTAGAATTTTTTTGTAATTTTAGCATTGATTAGAAGTTTTCAGTTGGGATTAGCCATTTTAGCTTATTCAACATGAAATATGGATGAAATGCTGAAGCTCTTATCGTCACTCCCACGTGTTTTTACTGAAAGATTTCTTCTCCACTGGAAAACGATGCACTATTCAGCTGGTAGGACCACATTTTATGGACTATATGTCGCACCTGAATATGATTTATTCACTAAGAATTGCAGTTTTTGTAAAAGTGAAGCAGTGAAAAGCTACATTAATACGAGCCAACACGATGACATTATGACGAGGTGGTTTTAAGATATTTCACTGTATTTTGCTCTCGCTGGCATCGTTAAAGGTTAAAGCATGTGTGTCTTTAAATTGTGCAAGAGTATAAATGGAAGACAAAGCTGGGATTGTGTTTGACAGGACGACCACGGTTTCGTCTCCCGCGAGTTCCACCGCCGCTACCGCCTCCCCTCCAGCGTGGACCAATCAGCCATCACCTGCAACCTGTCGGCCGACGGCCTGCTGACCCTGACCGGCCCCAAGGTCAGCGGGGGCAGCGAGTCCGGCCGCAGCGAGCGCAGCATCCCCGTCACCCGTGACGACAAGCCCAACGCCGCCGCCTCCTCCTAGACGGGCCCGGCCCCGAAGACCTCCACGTCTTCGCCTCCACCTTCGAGGAAATGTGTGTCCTCCTCGCTTCACTCTCTAGTTTCTTCTCAGCACACTCGGCTAGTATGATTGTTTGGAGTAGCGGGAGGCGGCCGGTGTGGGGAGCGGGGCGCGGCTGCTGACCGAGCCTCTCCTCTCCTGTTCTGACTCTGTTCTGTAGCGTTAGGCCTCGTTCAGTGGAAAACCCGCTCAAGACTGACACGTCAGTCCGTACTAAAGAAACACACAATAAAGCTGTACAATTAACACAACGCCTGAGTTTATTTTTCACTCCGTGAGCGACTTTAACCCGCCGTGTTCTCAGATTCAGCCCATCGGAGGGAGTTTTAGTGCTCTAATATTCACCTTTGTTGCTTTCAGAGAAGTACAGCAGATTAATGCAACACCGAAAACACAAACGTGGTGTTGAATGTGTTATGGAACCTGCGAGAACCAGAAGGTATTAGGGGAGTAACACCAGGAACACTGAGAGCACTCCAACATCTTAAAGTGTGAAAACGTTGAACTCTTGAACTCCAACATGAAAAGACGTTGGTCCAGCGTGACTGGATGAAAGCGGGCGTCAGGGGTTGTGTTTTGCACCCTGGAGCAGGTGTACCTCATGACGTGGCCTCAGGCATGGGCGGGCGACCTGCTGCAGGTCCTCCAAGGTCTGCTGGGCGGCCTGCCTCAGTCCGGGCTGAGCGCTGGACGTCAGGCGGTCCACCCGAGCTCGGAGGTCCGGATCCAGCAGCGCCGAGCCCAGCTGGAGGACCACCTCCTCATCCAGGAGGAGCGACTGCAGGAGGCGCAGAGCGTGAAGGCTCACCTCCCAGTGCCCGTCTGCCCCGAGAAACACACACAGCATGGTTCTAGCTGAAGGGTACCGACATGCACTGTGCAGTCACACGGAGCAGTTACCTTCCAGGAGGGTCCAGATGACCGGGAGCAGGTTCTGGTTCTCACTGATGTGCTTCAGTCCAGCAACACTGATGCTCACATTGTAGAGACACATGAGCAGCAACCTGCAGGGAAACACACCAACACAACACACACTGTGACAGCCGGTGTCCACAAACAGACACCAGTCCGTTTCTACACACCAGTTAGAAAAAAAACACAAACTGAGGTGACTGGACATGTGACATGACAGGAGATATGTCACGTCACGTCCTGTGATGTGAATCTGAGCTGTACGTACACTTTGAGTTTGGGGAAGACTCCCGGCTTCATCAGCTCTAGAAGTTTCAGCAGAGTGTCCAAAAGGACATGTGCGGAGGTGGCCAGGAAGTCCCGCCCACATGTCACTGCTGCTATGTCTGATTGGTGGGAATATAAAGAGAACTCACAGCGCAGGGGACCCAAAAAGAGACACTCCAGAGGGGCTGAGGGGCCACATGTTGGTGGATGAAAGGTGAATTTGACTCACTGGTGACGCTCCCCGCCAGAGCCAACACAAACTGGTGCTCCTGGGAGCTCGGATCCTCCGTCTGAGTCCTCGTCTCCTCGTCCAGAGAGTGGACGAAGCTCTCCAGAGTCTGAGCGGCCACCGTGAGGAAGGAGGGCAGCTTCCCCTGCACACACACACACACACACACACACACACACACACACACACACACACACACACACACACACACACACACACACACACACACACACACACACACACACACACACACACACACACACACACACACACACACACACACACAGTGTCCAGAAGTAGATTTGACAAACACAAAAAAACAAGTGTGGGCATCTGAACTTTAATAATTGTCTTTAAGTCTCGACAGAGGTTTTTGCTGTCAGCCTCTTCAGGTGAAGTATCATGTCGTTGTGTATAAACTGTGTCCGTTAACTCTTCCAGCAGAGGGCAGCGAACGTTGATCTCATCCAAACATCCATCGAACAGAGGAGGACTCACGTCGGCCAGCCACAGAGTGACGGTGTCCTCCTGACCCGAGCAGCTCCACAGCAGCCCGCAGGCTGCCGAGCCCAGAGTGGAGCAGAAATCTGCCTGCTGCTGCAGCTCCACGCCGCTCTGCCACAGCCGCTCCCGCAGCAGCAGCTTCTCCTGCACACACACACACACACACACACACAAACACACACACGGGTCCAGGTCTGATCCGACACGCCCTCTCCCGGCTGAAAGTCTGTCACCTCTCTCTCCCTCTGACACTGCGTCTGCTGGGCGTCCAGGCGGGACTGCAGGTGAACACACTCCTGTTGCAGCTTCTCCTGCGCTGAACGCACACCGTCTTCATCATCATCATCATCACCTGCCATGTGCTGTTCGGTGTGAGCGTACCCGTGTGAGTGCTCTGCGCTCTGTGCAGCAGCTCCATCAGCTCCTTGTTCACCACCCTGGGCAGAAACTCTCTGAGCTGCATCACCTCTGTGCTCAACCTCTCCAGATCTCTCCTCCTCACCCGGACAAAGTCCTCCTGGAACACACACACACACACACACACACACACACACACACACACACACACACACACACACACACACACACACACACACACACACACACACACACACACACACACACACACACACACACACACACACACACACACACACACACACACACACACACACACACACACACACGGAAGATTAATTTGACAGAACTTAAATAAATGTTCCATTCCAGATGAACTGAATTCTTTATTTATAACATTTTGTTCTTGTACAATAGAAATGGGTCAAACTGGATCAAATCAGCACAATGAGCTTCTGAACTGGATACAAACTTGGTTTCAGAACATCTGGATACCTGTTTGTTGTTTGATGACATGTGAGCATGTGATAATTTCATTTGATACATTTATGAGCCTTTGCTTTATCTAAAAGTGCGTGAGCAGAGATAAAAGATAAAAGCATTAAAAACAGCTAAAAATGCTGGGATTTCCTTTACAGACGCAGGTGGGGTCAAAAGCAGCAGGGTTTTTCTGCTGACAGCAGCATGTTTCACATCTTACCTTTCCTCCAGGACACAGCAGAGTTTTCTCTCTCAGTGAGGCCGACATGTTATTACGCCTGCTCCGGACTCCTGCCACATGGTAGAAAACATCCTTCACAGTACAGTACAGTACAGCTGCTCCCACATTTATTTATTTCATTAAAATTCTCAATTTGATGCACTCAGACTAAAAAACTGAATTGGTTGTAAAGGTATAGTGAAGGAAATTAACAAACAAATCTGTTGTAAAGTGCAAAATTGAGCAAAATCAGGCTTTTGAAAAAACTATATTTTTCTTAAATTTGCTCATGGATGAGTGATTTCTCAGTGGATGTCTGTTGTCACATCTGACACACTTCTGACCTCCAATTTAATGTTTTAAATATAAAATTTGACAGAAAAATTACAAAAAATAGTTACCAAATACAGTTGAACTTGAGTAGTTATTGATCATATTTCTAAACAGTTAGATATTTTTGTTTAAACAGGATTAAACCATTTAAACTTTCCAACAATATTTCGTACTTTCTTCATTAATATTGTTAAATTATTATTAAAAGTTACTTTTCTACCATTTATAGTGGAAAACAGATCGCTTAATTCATAATGAAGCATGTTGGACAAATAAATGTGTGTATTTGGTTCGAGACATTTATTATTTTGTTAAATAACTGAATTTTCCATTTGGGGTAAAAGTTAATCAATGTCGGGATTTTACAGGTTCTATGAGTTAAGTATGTATCTGGATGTTTAGTCATGAGTAAGTAAAGAATAAGTAGTCAATAAAATTCACTGGCATTTTTAAGCAACACGTTATATTTTGGTTGTTAAAAAAACGACATTAGGTGACATATTAGACAAAATTTAGTAATTCTATCGGCACTTACCGTTAGCAACACTTAGCTAACAAAATGTGACGTGATGACGTATGAAGACAGCCGAAGAAGAAGAACGAGAAGAAGTAGTAGAAGAAGAAGAAGAACGAGAAGAAGAACGAGAAGAAGAAGAAGAAGAAATTCCATTATTCAATGCTAAAATAAATAAGCTAAAGCCTAAGCTTAAGCTTAAGTAGTTATTATTGTAGTAAATCTTAAATATTTTTACAATAATGTGTAGCGAATTATCAACAAGACAAAGACAAAATCACAAGAATTTACAATGAAAACAAACGTGAGAATATACAGCTTATAAAAGATAAACGACTGACAAATGGAAAGGAAGCATTTTAAAAAGGGGATAGAATAAAATAGCATAGAATAATAGCCCCGGGGTTACCTTCCTCCGGCCTGAAGGTGGCGTCTCTTCGGCTCCGGGTCTTCCTCTGCCGATCCCGTCCTGGTTTTGTGTCCCTCCGGGTCCGGGTCGTCCTTTTCGGCTCCAGTCCGGGTGTTGTGTCCCTCCGGGCGGACACAGTCTGATCCTCTCTCCCTTTGTGCTTGAACCCCGGATCGTGCCTGCACCGGGACCGGGATCCTCCAGGAAAGAGACCCCGGAAAGCGCGCTGATGTCTGCGGGGCTGGAGGCCGTTCTGTCTGGGGATGAGGGCTTCATCCTCCGGTTCCCGGTCCACCGCGCCTGTCGGGACGGGGACGTCCGCGCTCTGGTGTCGGTACTGGAGGAGCTGTCAAACCCGACGCATCTCACCGCGGAGGACCCTTGTTACGGATGGAGCCCCATCCACTGGGCAGCCCACCACGGACAGGTACGGACCCCCAACGCGACTCCATGGCTAATGTCCCTCTCCGGCTCCATTAATCACTCTTATAATCTGCTTAATCCGAATAAGGCGGGAATAAGTCACTTTAGATGAAGTTTTTATATCGTGATTAATGTTTTATTGCGAGATGCTGTTTTCAAACGGTTGTCATGCTAAATAAAGTTTTTACTGTTGAATCAATAAATTAAATAATTAAAACCATAGACTGGCCTCGTGTTTGCGGATTGGCTCTCGCGGAGCCAATCACCGCCCGGGCGCCAAAACAGCGTCGCAAAACCAGGAAATGAAAATGTCAATAACGTACCAGCCAGACCGCCATATTGGATGAGGATCCTAAAGTACATTCAGTTCTCCTGATGGAGGTCTTGGCACAGTTAAAATAATCGACCTCTTGGCCAGGATTCCCTAGAAAAAGAGTTTTTTTTAATCTCAACGGGACTTTCCTGGCTAAATAAAGGTTATATAAAATAAAATAAAAATCACAACTCACTGATCTTACAAGTTATTTTTACCTGGATTGGTTTGTCACAAACAGCAGAGATGTAGTTATGACCTGGGAAACAATCACAATGCGGCTTACTTTATTTTGACAGTGATAGATAGTGATGATGTCTTCTTTCTTGCTGCTAATCAGTAAGTGTGTGTGTGTGTGTGTGTGTGTGTGTGTGTGTGTGTGTGTGTGTGTGTGTGTGTGTGTGTGTGTGTGTGTGTGTGTGTGTGTGTGTGTGTGTGTGTGTGTGTGTACAGCTGGAGTGTGTAGTCTGTCTGGTGCAGATGGGCTGCCAGGTGAACTCAGTGACCAGCCGCTTCCACCAGACGCCGACGCACAGCGCGGCGTTTGGGGGACACACACACTGCGTGGTGTGGCTGGCTCAGGCTGGGGCCGACGTCAACCATCAGGTCAGTGTGGAGCACAAAACCAGCGCTCACCCAAAGACACGCGATCGCCACGTTACAACACTAAACAGCAGCCACAAAACACGTCTGGCCTTTTGACCTTACAAATTATGTTGAAATTTCTTGCTAAAATCGGTAAGACCGATCTGTGTGTATATGAAAGGTGTGTTGTCTTAATCTTACATATTAAATTGTCCCACCTCATTATCTAGTAAACATCAGGAACTTTCACTTTGTGTAATAATCTCCATACTTTAGCAATAAATAATCCGAATGGAATATGTGATACTGAATTGTTGGGTTTCCCTATTTAAAAAGAAATTATTGTGTTGTATTTGGTGCAAAATGACTAAAGTTGAACTGAATTGTTTCCAGGATTTGGTAGGTGAAGCTCCCATTCACAAAGCAGCTCGCTGCGGCAGCCTGGAGTGTATCCAGGTGCTGCTGATAGCCGGCGCCAAACCACAGTGAGTAACCGGCACAGGGTGTGTGTGTGTGTGTGTCTGTACCACAGCAACTGTTGCATGATTACACACAACTCACGGCAGGTTTGTAGCCGCTAGCAGTACACACAGACTGTATCCATGGAGAAACGTGTTTCTAATTTCTTGTTGATCTTTGAGCCCAGTTTACATGTCATTGGTTCTGATTCCAACAGAAGCAGTTTTACCACAGAAAACTCACAAAAGGGATCCTAATCTCACATTTTCTGCCTTTTAAAGGTGAAAATTCGTGTTCAAATGTCTTCATTGATTTCCCACTCAGTAACACCCAGCTTTCTTTCTCACTGGGAAAGCTGATTTAAGAATAACAAATTTTCATCCTATAGAAAAAGCATTTCAACGTTTTAGATCATAAAAGGCACTTTTTATTTCCTTTTTAAGTTCATGCCAGAATTTCAGTTTACAAAGTGAATTAAACTTTTAACTGTAATAATGTGAATGATGAAGTAAGGAATCGTTTATAAAGTGTGTGTGTGTGTATCTGTGTGTTATTCACGTGTTTCAAAAGCAGAAAAGCTCATATGTAACGAAAGACACGAAAGTCAAAAACTAAAATCTGAAGCAATGTTATTTTTGAATTCCGACTGTAGAATCAACACAGGAACTTCCTTTAATTTCAAATTTCTCTCAATGGAGTTTTAAATGAGTGGCGTTGATGTTGTGAATTGAACCGGAGGAGGAAGCCGGTGATGACGCCTCATGAGCTTTTCAGGTTTTGACAGTCAGCCGCGGTGCGCCTGTTGTTTGATTGTGACTGCTTGAGCTCAGGATCGGTGGCTGACCCTGAGCTCCATGTCCAAACTGTGCTGGCAGAGACAAACCCTGCACATTCTCGTGTTTTACAGCCAGGGCTTTTGAACATGATTTTCTCGAGTAATCCCAGAAAAGAGGGAGCAATCCAAATAGGCACTGCAGAATCTGCTACACGTCTGTGGCAATGAGTGTTCACTATCGCTTCCTCCAGTTTCTGTCCAGGTATTTCCTGCAGCGATTGGTTTCAATGCTTACAAAGCTCTGATCATGATAGCCATGTCTAGGCCTGCATGTTTACCTCCTCTTCTACTACATATAGATAGAACCTAGGATATGTCAGTATTCATTTATACTATCAGCTCTTCTCTACAACAGCATGTCAGAACCTCAAGAGTTTCTGTAAACACAAGCTCAATCTAATGGCAAGTTCAACATACCAGATGAAAATACATTTACTATAACATTCATTCCAGATGTACAATAATTCAAAGCATTTGGTGTAAAAATGTAACCATAAATTGCATTGAAATCTATATTAATAAATTTACTTTAATATCTTCTGTTATTATAGTTCATCACTGATGCAAAAAAACAATTCTTGTTAAAATGCAAAAATTGTGAGAAACAATTAAAAATGGAGGGGGGAAAAATCCAAATTGTCGCAAAAGGTGGATAAAATAACTAACATTCTTTAAACCACAGGAATAGTTGAAAAAAGCAAACAAACAGTGAAATATTAACGATAACTGTTCTTTGGAACTACATAACGTCAACATAAGATGATGTTTGACTATAAAACTAAGTCGAAGGTCCAAATAAAGTGATTCAGATTAACCGTAAGATACATGGGAATTCAAGAGGCCTGAGAACAGAACCCCGAGGGAGTCCACAACAAATTGTAACTTGATAAAAGGTTGTTAAAAGTATTTTTTCAAAGCAGAATTTTGAAAGAAACTCTAGTTAACAACTGAAGCATATTGAGATATCCAGTTTGGATCTGTTCAGGATTCAGGATAAAAGTTGAGAAATTAGAGAACAACAATCAGCATTTTCATAACATTAATTAAACCAGTAAGTTAATTAAACGTTCTGACAGTAAAAATTTAAATGTTGCTAAAACACATTAAGAGGTGTTCTGAAATGCTGTGGTAGAATTGAATGAAGTTTTCAACATTTTCTAACTTTTGACTCAGAATTAGTGAATTGTGAGTCCAGACTGTTGTCGGCGTCCAGCAGGGGGCAGCACTCAGTCTGTCTCCCTGCTCTGGTTCAGTTTAAAGAACGCCCGCGGGCAGACGGCTGCGGACCTGGCTCACGCTCACGGCTTCCACGACTGCTTCTGCTTCATCTCCAACGCCCACAAGAACCTGCTGCAGCTCTCCGGGCTGCACCGCAACGGCGCCCCCTATGGCGAGGAGGTGCCCGGCAGGAAGAGGCAGCGGACCGCCGAGGACGCGGGCCTCGTGAAGAAGTCCCGCAGAGCCGACGGTAAGAAGCATGCAAGCAGGCGAGGACGCCTCACACACACCTGGACAAGGTTGACACCAGTTTGATGCTCTGCAGGCGACGAGGTGGAGAACATAAACGAGGACAACATGAACGAGGAGAACATGAATGAAGAGAACATGAACGAAGAGAGCATGAACGCGGAGGAACCCATGACAGGTAAGAACAAGACTGAGCGTTCAGATTAAAGACAGAATGTCAAAAACTAAAGCAGTAAATGTAAAGAATAACGTTGAATATTTACAACTTAAGACACGACGGAAACCAAAGACAAACACTGAAACACCTTGACCTTTGTTGCAGAGCGACGTCTTCCCGCGCTGCCAGTCCTGCCTCCCCCTCCAAGCCGCCAGGAGGAGGCGGCGCCGCCCCCGACCCGCCGCACCGCCACCGACATGTGCGGCTCGCTGCACCTGGGCGGCAGCCCCAGCAGCTGCGTGTCCCACCGCCCGAGCTGGTGGGGGCTGATGGGGGAGGACTGCGGCGACTTCCTGCACTACGGACACTTCCACGGCTTCGGCGACACGGCGGAGGAGCTGAGTGACGGCGACCACAAGGAGCACGGCCACGTCAAGGCCGCGGCGCAGGCCACGGCCGGGAACCCCCACCTGTACCATGGCTCGTAAGAACCACGCCCGCAGGGCGGGGCAACAAAGATGTCCCAACAACTCCATGTATTTGTACGACAGGAATATTAGAATGTGTGAAAGTTTGTTTCTCCAAACAATTCCATCCATAATCAACTTTTGCATTGTTAGCAAAAAAAAAATACTTTAGCCTAAATACTGTTTGCTAACCCTGTGAGCTTTATGCTAATGCTCCGGGGCCAGGTGACTCCAAACAAAACCGTCCCTTCTTTTTTTTTTGGATTGTAGGTTAACGGCAGATGATTCTGTGTTGTCGTAGTTTTTATTTTCTCCAGTTTGTTTTGTTACGGTTACAGAAGCAGGTAGGATGAAACTGTAAGCTAGCATCTCCTCCTTCTTTAAAAGAGTTGTTTTAGTATGAAAAGGGACAAAAACATTACAAAAAGAGTGCATTTAATTCAATATAATAAAAAAAAAACTTGAGCACGGTTTACAAAATTTCAGCAGCCCTGTGTGTGCACGTGCCAGTTTAGCTTCAATGCTAATGCTACTTTGCTAGCATTATTATAGTGTTGTTATATGTCCACTAATCTTTCTAAAAGTTGTTATTCCCAGTAGATGAATAGGAAACAGTGTTTACTTTAATTGAATTTGTATAATTTATCATTGTAACGTGATGAAGGGCCATTCGACAGGCTCGACTGGACCCTCTAGTGGCCCTGGGGCCACCTTTTTGACACCCCTGATTTAGACTTCTGAGTTAAGAATATCTGTTATTGGACCTATTATCGTTTATGTCGGCTAATACGGTGAGGGGGCGGAGCTTCTAGCCTATAATGTTTCCGTTACCATGGAGACAGCTAAGACTATCATAAAAATGACATGGCCCTCTTTTAGATAGCAGCAGTGAGCCACGTGTCCAATCTCAAATCGTCCTTTGTCTGTTCGACTCACTGCACCACTTTGTGGTACGGAGTGGTATCACAAGGCTGCTGCCTCAGTGCTCAAAGTTCTGAACTTGATGGTATAATTGTATTTCTGAGCTGAATCTTTGCCAGTATTTGAACACGTTGGTGAAAACGGTGCTCAGCTGATGTGGACCGTTACCTCCTCCTTCTACCAAAGGGAACTCGACCTGTTTTATAAGCAAATTGTTTTTTTGGTACCGTCTCTCGTTTTCTGAACACTACAGCAGCCGTGTGGGAATGTTTGCCAAAAACTGCCTTTCACCGACACGCTGCAGTCTGACGGACACTTTTCTACACTTTCTATTAAACTGGTTTTACATTTTCATAATAAAAACGGTCTGGTCTTTATTTATTTCTTCATCCGTCACTCACATTTTTCCCTTTATTAAACCCTTTTATCTGATAAAATCACATCTAATATATCATAAACTCAACACTTGATATTCTGACACAAACACGATATATGTTCTCTTATTCATTAAAAAAGGACATTTAATCCCACATGAAATTTACTAAAATGTCAATAAGGGGGAGAATAAAGTTGAAATGCTAATTTTGTTAAACCTTGTTAATGTATAATCTGACCTAGTTTTGTGATATATAAACATGATATATAAAAATAGGAGCAAAACACAAACATGGAAACTGACTTTGAATTTTAATGAAACATAGGAATATGATGTGCGCTTCAGTGTGAAATATCTTAATTTATGCTCCAGATTGTCATATTGAGGATTAAAGTTTTAATTTTAACATTTCCTCTCGAGGTGCAGACTCAGCAGCACTTTTTCACCGTTTCCATGACGACCAGGTGAGAATAGAATAAAAAGCTTTATTATAAATGCATTAAAACAGAAGTGAGTGGGGGTGGGGGGTCACCTCCTCAGGTCCAGCTGGAGGCTCCTCTGCAGGCTGGCGATGCTGGCGTCCAGAGCTGCCAGCCCGTCCCGGAACGCCGCCTCATCTCTGGTGTTGAAGCTGGACTCGGACCAGGCCGACTCTCCGTAGGGGGGTCCAGGCGGCTCCGGCTCAGAAGAACCGTGGGACGGGTCCGGGTGTGTGCTCAGTTTCTGGGACGAGGGCTCCGGTCGGGGCAGCGGCTCCGTCAGGCTCAGAGACTCCAGGTAGCGGGCAATGTGGTCAGCGGGAGGCGCTGAGGAGTCCTGCCCCCGGTGTTTAGTGTCGGTAACGGCGGGACCGCCAGAGGAGCCGCCGACCTGCAGGAGGCTTCAACACAGACCACAGGAGCAGGTTTTAGACTGTACGAGACGAGATCACCACTCCTGGTTCTCTCTCACCTGTTGAGGTTCTGAAGCTCCTCCTCCAACCGGCTCCTTTGCCACTCTCCGTCCTGCAGCCTCCTCCTCGCCTCCTCCACGTCTGCACATCACGTTGGTCAGGGTGCCGCCAGCAAGGGGGCGGAGTCAACTCACAGTGCGCGGCTCACCTGTCTGCAGGCGGGCGTTCTCCTCCTCTCTGGCCTCCAGCGCTCGCCGTAGTTCCGCCAGGTCGTCCTGCTGCAGCGCCGCACCTGTGACACGCCACAGTCCGTGATCAGCTGACCGCTCTGCGCATGAACAACAGTAAGAATCTGGAATGTTGACGTTTACTGACGCTTCTCTGCTTCCTCACTCTGCTGCAGCTGCTGGTTCAGAGTCCACACACGCCTGAAACACACGAAGCTGTGGGCACTGGAGGTGAAGGTGTGTGTGTGTGTGTGTGTGTGTGTGTGATACCTGCGGAGCTGAGCATTCTCATTCTGCAGTGACAGCAGGTCTGGTGTGTCGTTGCTCTGCAGACTGGAGGACACGACGAGCTCAAGACGGCTGAGCAGCATCTCAGCTACACTGCCTGAACACACACACACAGACACACACAGGAGCTGAGTCCCAGCAGTGAATGAAGAGGAGAGGAGAGTTTTTCTCACCGTGTCCAGTGATCAGAGCTTTAAGTTCACTCAGCAGATTCCGCAGCATCTCCGTTCTGTCCGTCGTCACGCCGTCTTTTGACATCACGCCATCCCTTGTCGTCACGCCGTCCGAGTCCCTCACAGGAACTAAATCATCCTCCTCTTCCTCCTGATGAAGCTGGGGTGTGGGCGGAGCCTCAGGAACACACATGTGGTCAGAGGACGACTGGTGCATGGAGCTGTGTGGTGGAGGGGCCGAGGAGGGGACTGGCGGTCCGCTGTGGAGTACATGTGGTCTCGTGTGGGGGGGCGGAGGCAGTCTGTGGGGGGGCGGCAGCCCTCTGTGAGAAGCCGGCGGCCCTCTGTGGGGGGGCGGGGGCCCTCTGTGAGAGGCCGGCATCCCTCTGTGGGGGGGCGGCGGCCTCGCTGCTGCTGTAACGGAGTGTGAACGAGCCCTGGTGTTGTTAGCGGCTCTCTGCTGACCTGCAGGAGACGACGACACTTTCAGACTAAATGGAATCGCCATAGCAACCGCTGTGATTGTGTCAGGTGAATATCCACATGGACGCACACACCCACCTGTGTGTGTGGGGAGCTTCCTCTGGACTTTCTTCCCCTGCGAGGCGGGAGGTGCAGCAGGTTTGGCTTCAGGCTTCACAGTCAGGACAGGTGACTTACCTACATGCTCAGCCTGCAGCAGGTCGCTCAGTAAGGCAGCGCAGCGATCCAGATCCTGGTGGAGAGTGGAGACCTGACGAGAGGGAGGTGAAGACAAAGCTGAGAAGAAGCAGAGTCCTCCAGAACAAACACCGAGGATAGACTGGAACATAGAGGAAGGACAAGGACATTCACAGGAAAGTACGTCCACGGGAACAACTGACAGTGAGAAGAGCAATAAAAAGAAATGGTGCGAAAGAGATGAAAAAGGAAGACAATGATATAAATAATACAAACATGGAGAACGAGAGAACAGCACCTGAGACTTTACTAAAAACACCAGAAATTAAAAAAAAAAAAAAAAGACTTGAAATATTCCTTCATTACCTGGTTTTCTGAGTCTGTAGAGTACAGCGAGTAGGCAGGCTCAGGACGGACCACTGCAGGGTTTACAGACCCTCTGACAGGACGCACACACACACAGACACAGACACAGACACAGACACAGACAGTGTGAGTCACAGAGTCATTGGAGGAGTTGGATTGGAGGAACTGTTCAGGACTCACTGGCTGGCTTTGACTGCTCCGCTCAGCCTCCCTGATGTCACCACCTGAAAGTCACAGACAACATTTGTCAACAACAACACTAACAACTGCATGCATTGGAACCCCTGCAGGGCCGCAGGCTGCATGGTGGATGACCCGGATGTACAGGATACTTTTGCTCCAGCAGCTAAACACTGAACCTAAACAATAGTTTCCAGGACGAAGATTTTAGAGGAATTAATAATGTATTGATGGATCACAGTATTACAGGAAACTGCTGTGACACACACACACCTGAGCTTACAGGAAGTGAACCTGTGTATCGTCATCACATTGTCTTACCTTCCGTTTCACTTTCCCCTTCATCGTGTCGAGTAGAAAGACGAATCCGGCTGCAGGACAAACTGTGGCTTTTCCGGATTTCAGTCTCAGAAAGTTTCTAAACACAACAAAGCTTCCGGGCGGAAATCAGTTTGAAATCGACCAATCAAATCGCTTGTCTCGAAACGTGCCCGCTCATTGGAGAAGAGGAAGCCATAGAGTTATGAAGGTAGAATCAAAACACTGATAAAAACACATCATGACATTGCTCTGCAGTAGTACACACGGAGAATTACACATAGAAGGCAATGCGTCAACCATGACGACCCCGGAAGTGGCAGTTTAGGTTTCTACTTAAATCTTGAAGTTTCCACTATATTGGAGAGAATGAGCCGCTATACTACTGACCACTGCTGGTCAAATTATGTAAGACATCCTAATATCTCTAACGTCCCACCTTCTACTTTAGTTTGACCAAAACTACTTGTTTGTAAGTGAATATGTTCATTTGACACACAGTGGAGACAGTCAGCCGTTACACTGCAGGTGTACTTACTCTCAGTAATCATTAGAAGCTCTCAAACACGTGAAATACAGGATGGAGACAAATCACTGCATCTGTTCCTGCGCTGTCTCCAAGTAGTATGCAAATGTTGCTGCGCCGTACCGAAGACCGGATTGGCTGAACTCCCAATGGTTGATGACGTTACAACAAAGTGTGTCGCGTGTCCCCCCAAAGCATCAAAACTTCCCGAAAAACGTGTTGAAAATACGTGCCTACATGCTGAAATACTTCATATTACGCTCTTTCGCAAAGACATACAAATGGACTATTAACAAGTATATCAAACATATAAAGTATATATAATATTGTACTACACTGCTTGATTATTCATTCAGATTGAGTTCTCTCTCCCTCACACACACAAAAACACAGAACGTCTTCTTTGTACACACCAATAACAATGTTTTCATATTGTCCATAGCGTATTTAATTCAACTATTATAAGCACACTCACACAAACCAGACATGTCATACAACCTGTTAATATTCATATTTAATATATTTAATTCTGTAGTTTGTGATATTCACTGATTAACATACATATGACCCAATCAGTAATTGCAGTTGTGTGTATTTTTAACATATTAAAAACAGAAGCTAGTAGATTTTAATTGTTGCAGAAAGCAATGGAAAGGTTTTAATCTGAGCAGCCCCATGTTTACAGCGGCATGAAACATAAGTCGCCGGAGGTCACTTCCAGAGAAATGCTGAAGTCTATTAGTACTCATTTACATGTTTCTAATCCAAAAATAATAACTTGCTGATTCTCCAGCATGTACAAGCATTTTGTTGACATTTTCTCCTGGTTTAAGTCCGAAGAAATTTTTAAAAAATATATATATATAATAAAACCAATTAATGTTATAGAATCAGTCATTGTAAATCAAGTCTCAGAAAAGCGTTGTGTGGCTGCTTAGGCCCTAAAACGGACATTTCATGTTACCTTAATGCAGTGGTTCTCAATTATTTTGTCATGCCCCCCTAGAGGACAAAAAAATGTTCAGCCCCCCCCCCAAATTGTACTACCATTGAGAACCTGATAATATATATTTATCTATCTGTATAAACCACTGTATGATTTGCTGGCACCAGCATTCTGCATACAATCGCCTGATTATCAAAATAAATTAATAAAATGAGCTGGAGGCCCTTTTTTATCGTTCAAGCATGAATAAAGACACTAATACTGAAAGTCGCGCCTGCCTCACGCCCCCCGACACCCCACCACGCCCCCCCAGGGGGGCTCGCCCCACCATTTGAGAAGCACTGCCTTAATGGGCTTTATACAACATCTTCAGCAAAAAGCACTGAAAATGTTCGTCACTTCGTGGTTGGAAGTTACTGATCTTGCATTTCACCAGAAAAAATGTAATCCATTCAGTCGTTATCCTTTGTAATGAGACTTCGTTTTATTCTGACAGAAAACACTTCGATCAGCTCAGTTTGAACTTGCCATCATTCAATTTTAATGATCAACCACCTTTAAATGCAAAGATGAAAAACAAACTAGCCAAAAGGTTTTTGTGGTTGAGAAACGATACTTTCTTCATGAGGACATTTAAACTATGTCCATCCAGAGAACAATCAAACACAAACACTGAGAAACAAACAAAAATAACACAGTGAATGAAAAAATAACGAGGCTCTTCCTCACTCCCACTCATCTTCCACTGGAGGAGGCGCAGACGGCTGGCTCGACGCTCCGCCGTCTCTGAAGGAGCTCGTCTAGAGGAGGAGAGAGGAGCAGGTGAAGAGGAGGAGCACATGAAGAAGAGGCAGTAAAGAGGAGGGGAGGTCGGTACCTTCCTGGTGTCAGTGGAACCAAAGGACGGGTTGAAGCTGGAGGTGCTGTGACTGTTGCGGGAGCACTCCTCCAACCATGAGGGTACCTCCTGCTGAGCCTGGAGGAGGAGGAGGAGGCACGGTCAGGAGGAGGAAGAGGAGGGGTCCTCAGGAGGAGGAAGAGGAGGGTCTCACCATGGACAGGATGGTCAGCAGAGAGGGAGCCAGAGGACCGTCCACGCCGGGGTCGAAGAAGGACACGGCCCTCCCGGTGTTGCCGCAGCGGCCCGTCCTGCCGATGCGGTGCACGTACTCGTCAATGGTGGTCGGGAGGTCGTAGTTCACCACGTGCTGCACCTCCGGGATGTCCAGACCACGAGCCGCCACCGAGGTCGCCACCAGGACCGGGAACTTCCCGGAGCGGAAGTCTGCCAGAGCCTGTTCCCGCTCGCGCTGCTCGCGGTCACTGCAGCCGCCGCCACAACAGATCAACACGTTTTAGTGATGCTGAAGCTAAAACTCCAAGATGAAAGTATTAAAGAGGTGAAAGGATAAATCTGGTCGTGACATCACTGTGACTGACCCGTGGATGCTGGTGGATGGAAACTTCTCCTGACACAAGAAGCAGGCAATGAAATCCGTCTGCCTCTTCGTCCCCACGAACACCAGGGTGCGCTCATTTCCTACACCAACAACACACCCGTCAGGACCCCGTCCCCCACTGCCAGGCTGAAGCAGAGCATGATGGGAAACAAACCGATGGTCCTGAGGAAGTCCACCAGTTGATCCCTCTTGGCAAACCTGGAGACCTGCAAGAAAGACTGCTCCACATCTGTGCAGGCCCCGCCCACCACCCCCACGGCCAGGAACAGGTAGTCCCCCTTCAGGAAGTCGGCGGCCATCCTGGAGGAGGAAGAGAAGCGGTTGAAGGATGGAACTCCATTAAGCGGAGTGCCGTGTGTGTGTGGCGTGATTCGACCTCTGAATGTCTGCGGGGTACGTTGCGCTGAACATCAGCGTCTGGCGGCTCTCTCGACCCGGCATCCCGGGGGAGCCCACCAGCGTGCGCATGTCAGGCTCAAAGCCCATGTCCAACATCCTGTCGGCCTCGTCCAGCACCAGGTAACGGACTTTCTGCAGACCAACCTGAACGAATGAAGAAGCGTGGAGAACGTGTTTTAAACATTTATAGACTTGGACACAGAACCAAGAACTTTTTTCTTCTTCTCTCTTCCGTCTACCCGTCCTCGTTTGATCATGTCCAGAAGACGCCCTGGAGTCCCACACAGGACGTTGCAGCCCTTATTGATCTCGTTGGCCTGGTGTCTGGTGTTGACTCCTCCGTAGACTACGACCGGGCGCACGCACGTCCTGAAACGCAGCAGCGCAGCACAATGAGCCGGGGAACCCTGAAGCACAATGAGTGGAGGAGGAAGGTCCAACACACCCGTAGGCAAACTTCCTGGCCTCCAGGAAGATCTGGTTGATGAGCTCTCTGGTTGGGGCCACGATCACCACTTCAGGTTCCTGCTGTTCACTGAAGCGACTGGCGGCGACGCCGTCGGCCATCAGCTGCTGCAGGATGGGGAGCAGGAAGGCCGCCTGGAGGAGGAGGAGGAGGAGGAGGAGGGAGGTTCACACCATCAGTCGGTCGACAGTGCCGGTCTGCAGACATGACACTCACCGTCTTCCCCGATCCGGTCTGAGCGCAGGCCATCAGGTCTCTGCCGGCGGTGATGATGGGGATCCCGTGTTTCTGCACCGGGGTGGGCTTCACGTACCCTGATTTACTCACGTTGTTCTTCAAAGACTCACACAGACCCGCTTCCTCAAAGGTCTGAGGAGAAAACGTGTACGGTCACCTCACTTTATACCGTCACCAACATTTTGTTAATCACAAGTATTTTAACCTTCGTCCTGAACAGAGCTCGTGTGTCCAGACTCATCTTTAACATCAGTAAAAACCAAATCCCTGCTGGATGAACTCACCGCGACGGCCTTGGGAGGGTTTGACCCGCTGACTTCCACTGAGATTTCGTCATACTTGCTGAAGTTGATTCCAGACTTGTAGTGAGAGAAAATGGAGCCCTCGTCGTCGGGGAGGGTCGGTGGGATGTAGGTGACCTTTGGCCCTGCAGAAGAGATGTGTAAGGGTGTCGCTGATCTGAAACAAACCAGAGCAGCTCCACCATGTTTGACTTTACCTTCTCCAGCGCCGGCTTCCTTCTCCTCACCGTCATTCGTTCCTGACAAACAAACTGGTCAGACTCACAACTTCAGAACACAAATGACTGTTAATGAGAATTGTTAACAAGTCAGTAGAAACCTGGAGTGAAGACTTCCTCATCTTTGCCTCGATAACCTGAAAAGACGAGAGTTCAGCAACAGAATACTTCACAGGAAGCAGTTTTCCCACTCACCTCCTCCTCCGTTTCTCCTCCCCTCAAATCCTCCTTCAACACAGCAAACAGACACTCACCAACACGTCACAATGACAAACGGCTCAGGTTTATCACCTCATACCTGATCTGAAGCCTCCTCGGCCTCCTCTTCCAAAGGCTCCTGTGAACAAACACGGTAAGACTGGCACTCTCAGCAGTTTGTTTGGGAGGAAACCGGGAGCAGCAGCTTACCGGTGTCACCGTCTCCATCCCCTCCTGCACAAAGACAACGAGCAACACCAGGTCAGTCGCAGCTCACATATCTGCAGGTCGGATAAACTGTGTTCAAGCATTACCTTCAGACTCGCGTTCCATTCTGAATCCACTCCCATGTCCTGAAAATTAACAGCGAGCTTTTAATGTTTATAGTGAAATACACCCTGGATGATCCAGTGAGGAAATCTTGTTTACCAACTGAGGAGGCACAATTAACTGGAAGAACTATTGAAAAATGGCATTTGTCTCCTGGTGAGGTGGGATGAATCATAAAAAACCCTAATATTTAGAGATTTGTGAGATTAACACTCTAGATTATTTTAATTGAAGGTGGACAATTATATTATGTTTTGATATTTATCATTGTTTTGTGGAGTTTTGAAAACATGCCAATTTCTGAATTAAGTCACATTTCAGAATATGTTCTATTCTGAAACCAATTAAAAAAAAATTATAATCCAAACCACGGCTGAGACCGATTTTATCAACCAGAGCTGAGCTCATCCACCTGGATTCAACATGTTAGGTTGAATGTGTGCGTCTCACCACGGCCTCTCCCTCCAAAGCCTCCTCTTCCTCCACTGTTGTATTTGTCCCCGTCTGAAAGAAAAAAACCTCAATGATACAAACACGATGCTCACCATTATTCAGGACACCATCGCCACCAACACCTAGTCACAACACGTGAACCACATATTTTAATTAACTACCAACCAACCCGGTGTAAAGCTCAGTGAAGATGTCAGAGATGCAACCAAACATCAATCACTCAAACCTCAAAACAGACGAGTCTCCAACCTGTTCAACCCCTTGAAAAACTCAATAAAATGAATAACAAAACACTTAAGACTGGGGAAAAAAAAAGATGACAGGAAAATCCTGTCACATAATACAAAATAGCAGAATATCAAAAAAGCTATGCAAACAGCTTAAGTGGCTAACTAGACTAAATGTTTTTAAAAAGACAGGTACAACTTCACTGACTATAAATACTCTTAGAGAAAACTGGCTTTTAAAAAAGGCTGAAATTAAAAGAATAGCTAACCATCAGTTTCAGATCTGATTCTTCATAAGTTTGACTTTAGCTGATCGTCTACAAGTTGTCTGAGTTGCGTTGTCTTCATTTTATAAGGTCAAACATGTTTTAAATGATGAAAAGTAGTAAAAATGTGTTCTAAAGCTCTTCAGTGGAAGATTTCTCCAATATCGTCACAGCTGAGATGAAAAACACATGAACCTGAGAAGTTCCTCTTGAAACATCCTCCACCTCGACCACCATCACCTGAAAACACACACACACACACACATTTATTCATGGGTTATAGAATGTGAACTAAGCAGCAGAGCCTCTTCCTCACCACGCCTGGACTCTTCTCCAAAGCTCTTCCACGAGTCTCCATTGGATCCCACACTCACTGTTCAGATTAAAGCTCATTAACACACTAAAAGCAGCAGTGAAACATCAGACGTCATTGTCAGAGGTCCAGACCTTCAGAGGGGGTGCTGCGCGTCATCTCCGCTTCCTGGAAACAGACTCGGGTGAGATGGAGATTCACACCGAGCAGACATGCAGCAGCTTTTGTTTCAAGAGTATACTCACTGTCTCTTCCCACTCGTCCATTTCTCTCCTGATCACATGAAGAACAAGCTTCAAGTTATTAAGGTGCTCATCGATACAAAATAATTCACAACAAACCCATTTATAATCCCACCATTTAATTACATCACAAACTTGACAAAAAGGGTCAATAAATATATATTTTTTCATTATTTACATTTTGTAATTTACTTTTTCATGAAATGACCCTAACCCTATTTCAAATGAATGGCAACCCAAATGATTATTATTATTATTATTATTACAGAAATGGTCAAGTCCCATCAAACTTCATTTTTAACATTATCTCATAGACATCACTAACGGGCTACATTGGGATTGTGCATAAAATAACTTTGCATTAAACGCCAAAGCGACGCTCGGATGAGAAATATTACCCACAAGGCCACACCTCGTGGGAGTTTTACTTTTCCGAGGTCAGAGGTCGAACATGTGTCGCAGCACGCGGTGACCACGTGACTCATTAGCGGCCCACACCAGGTGTCTCCGCTACCTTAGCCTACACGAAACACGCGATTTAAAGGTTAAAATTACCTCTAAAGTATGGATTAAACTCACTAATGAGTGAAATCGCTCTGATGTTTGCGTCATATGGCAATTTTATTAGGTAAATTAAAATAAGAGAATTACACATTATCTTTTAATTATCATTAATATATCAGTTCCATTCTGCCTGGGCGGGAGGAAAATAAAAATTTGACGCTTTATTAGTAAAAAAAAAAAAAAAATTAAGTGAAAAAAAAAGTTAGCATCTGCTGGCTTGTTGCGACTCAGTAAAACGACTTTACGGAGTGTTGCCGTAAATGTGGATTACTCACCTACTTGTCGTCCTGCTCTTTCAAATTAGTTGATAAATTACCAGCAGTCAAACACCTGCTGAAATAAAAAAAAAAAAAAGATCGTAAATTGTGGGAAAAACTTGCAGAAACTTAAAACGTGACTGTCCCGTCGCGGTTCCTCGGGCTCTCTGGTCAAGTAGCCCGCACGTGTACAGTCTGACCTCGCCGAATGCTGGGTTGCCAGTTCCGATACTTTCATGCTCAACACCAAAGCTTCTATGCATAAAAAACACAACCACAAACTATAGCTATATACTCTATTCAAAATATTGGGATAGTTCAGTTTCTATAATTTCGCTTGTTCCCCCCCCCCCCCCCCTCGTTTCCCTTTCATTTAAATGACTTTGTTTTATGTTTTTACTTACGAGTGTGAATCAAAACTGGCTGCCCACGCGAACTATCGCAAAACACGGCGCCATCTTGAAAGAGGACCTATTTCTGTCATTGATATATTAAAAATTATTACAAACCAATGTGTATATTGTGAGTTGTGGTTATTTTTGCTTACGTATTTTTTGGATTATTTAATGCCTTAAACGATTTCCTTATCGAATGTAAAAGAGGAAGGAGACGCAGGTCCTAATCCAAGATGGCAGCCACACCGACATGCGTTTACTTATAGCTCTAAAACGAATATTTATCAAAAAATGAAAAGTTGTGAGCAAGCAATCTTCTAGAATCGTGTGTTTTGATTTGATAAAATCTAGTAAGTAATGTTAGGTTTAACTTTTAATGTAAATTAAGTAAACTCACTACAATAACACATTTTATTGAATCTTTGAACTCGGACAAGAAGTCTCCTGGTCCTGAATTTTGTATGTTATGGATATACTTATCTACATGAAGAAATTATTGTGTCTGTCTTAGTTTCAACACACAGAGATTACTATTCTAGGTGGCCGTTTAATCGTAGTATTATTATTTAACAATTTCCTCTGGAATTTTCAGGTATACGTCTTCAATCGTATTTGTTTTCTGTTTTTGAGTTTACTACTATATGTCTATGATTCAACTTTTATGTTTGTGATTGTTACGGTTCTTGCCCCATATATCTAGCTTGTAGTTCAATTCCAATTAGTTCCATCCATTGTGGAGTCCCGTTCCGGTGGTGCTGTCGGTCCGGTTCCGGTCCTCGTTTCGGCCCGGTCCAGTATGTCTTCCTTCAGGACGCAGTGCATTGTGGGTCGTGGGCTGCTGGTGAAGTCAAGATGGCGAAGCTGAGGCAGAGGAAAGAGCCGCAGCGGGAAGGCCGTAAATGAAGTTAGAGCCCGCGGAGGACCTGCATCATCCACACACAGCACGCACAATAAGAAAAACCACAGCGGAGAAAGTCTCGTATGAATTCCGACGAGAAGGAGGACTGTGAGTGTGCGCCACCACAGGCCGAGACTAGCCCGGGGAGAGGAGCCGATAGGTGGGGACACCGAGAGGAAAGAGCCGGGGATGCTAAGGGGGCCTATGCCGCGGAGAGCTAGTGTAGTGCTGGGTGCGGTTTGAATATGTTACTGGTTTCATTAGGCACATGTCAGACAAAGCTTTGGTTTAATAAAAAGGAGTTTTGATAACATGTTATGTTTAAAATTGTAATTTTTTGCATGAAAGCTGAGCAGTGTGAGCGAGCTAGCCTCAGCACAGTGCTAATGCACAGGTACCTGACACTTCTCTAGACCCAAACCCCAAAATAACAGGGCAGAGGGTGTATATCTGACAGTTACTGCTGTGTTATAAGGAACTGTATACATGTGGCTGCACATTTAGCAGAATGCATTGACTACAGTGAGGTTACAGTCAATTACAGTTAAAGAAAGGTAATGTGTAACGTATTATAAGTAAGAGTGTTTCAGTGGAGTCCCTTTTGATCCAGACGGGCAGAAAAGCGGTGACACACTGACCTCTGACGTGCTCCTCATCCTTCTTATTTTGTTGTTCTATCAGAGAATTTGAGGAGCCTGAAATAGAAAACCCAGAAGCAAGCCGAATGTAAGTCCAGCTCATTTTTCTTTCATAGATTTTCTGCTTGTTCTCACTTCTTGTTTCCTTTGCTTCCCATCACGCTGTTTATATTTTCCACCTAATAACGGTGCTTTATAACTAAATGTTGTTTTAATGTCATTCTGCAGCCACATGTGGCTCTATAGCCCCTCTGTTGTGGCTCCACAGAGGGAACACATAGTGTGTCTGTATTTTGAATGAATGGTACTCACCGTGCGTTTACCTCTGACCTGCAGGAAGCGAGCAGCCGCCAAACATCTGATAGAGCGCTACTACCACCAGTTAACGGAGGGCTGCGGGAATGAGTCATGCTCCAACTCGTGGTGCGCCTCGTCGGCGGGCTTCAGCCGGATGGACAACAACGCGGCGGCGGTCAAAGCCCTGGAGCTCTACAAGGGCAACGCCAAGCTGTGTGACCCACACCCCTCCAAGAAGGGCACGGCGTCGGCCTACCTGGAGAGCGGTGCCCATGGTAACATGAAGATGAACAACAAAGACGTGCACTCCGTACGAGACAACTTCAAAGGTGAGAGAAGTGGCAGCACAAACATTTATTAATGTGGGCAACCCTTCCAAATCAATCTCATTGGCCTAAGTGAGTGCCAGAATATTTATTCAGCCTTTTCTCATGTGTATTGTTGGCTGTTAATGCTACGGACGAGGCTGTGTCTGGTGGTGAACATTGAAGGAAGCTTCCAGTTCAAGAATGCAGTTAGTAATGATGTGTTGTCTGATTGTTTGCGTAGATGTGAGCTACCTGACGGAGGAGAAGATGTACGAGATCTTGGAGATCTGTGCAGAGAAGGAGGACTACTCTCCCCTGATCCGGGTCATAGGCCGGGTCTTCTCCAGTGCCGAGGGTCTTGTCCAGAGCTTCCGGCGGTCCAAACCGCATACCAAGGAGGAGCTCAAATCTCTCCAAGGTAAAGATGAAGACAAAGACGAGGATGAGAAGGAGGCGGCCGCCTGCTCGGCCACCGCCATGGAAGAAGAGGACTCGCCCACCTCTTCGTCTTCATCGTCCCGCCTCGGAGAGGGGTCTTCCGGGGAAAATGACGTGCAGAAGCTGGCCCCAGACGAGGTGTCGGTGGACATCGAGGCTGTACGGCGGGTCTACGAGCGCCTCCTGTCCAATGAGAAGATCGAAGCCGCCTTCCTGAACGCGCTGGTATACCTCTCACCCAACGTGGAGTGCGACCTGACTTACCACAACGTGTACTCACGGGACCCCAACTACCTGAACCTGTTCGTGATCGTGATGGAGAACAGCAACCTGCACAGCCCTGAGTACCTGGAGATCGCGCTGCCGCAGTTCTGCAAGGCCATGAGCAAGCTGCCGCTAGCAGCACAGGCAAAGCTGGCACGGCTGTGGTCGCGCTACAGCGCCGAGCAGATGCGACGCATGGTGGAAACCTTCCAGCAGCTCATCACCTACAAGGTCATCAGCAACGAGTTCAACAGCCGCAACCTGGTCAACGACGACGACGCCGTGGTGGCCGCCACCAAGTGCTTGAAGATCGTGTACTACGCCAATGTGCTGGGCGGTGACCTGGACACGGAGCACAACGAGGAGGAGGACGAGGAGCCCATCCCCGAGTCCAGCGAGCTCACCCTGCAGGAGCTGCTGGGAGAGGAGCGGCGGAACAAGAAGGGGCCCCGGGTGGACCCCCTGGAGACGGAGCAGGGGATCCGCGCCAACGACTGCCGACGGCCGCTCATTCCCTTCGAGGAGTTTGTGAACGAGCCGCTCAACGAAGTCCTGGAGATGGACAAGGACTACACGTTCTTCAAGGTGGAGACGGAGAACAAGTTCTCCTTCATGACGTGTCCCTTCATCCTGAACGCCGTCACCAAGAACCTCGGCCTCTACTACGACAACCGCATCCGCATGTACAGCGAGCGGCGCATCACTGTGCTCTATAGCCTGGTGCAGGGGCAGCAGCTCAACCCCTACCTCCGTCTAAAAGTGCGCCGCGACCATATCATCGACGACGCCCTGGTCCGGGTAGGTGGTCGACCCCACGCTGCCCCTACCCCCGCACCCCCCCACCCTCCATCTCACCCAGTGTCTATCCTGTCCCCGCAGCTGGAGATGATTGCCATGGAGAATCCTGCAGACTTGAAGAAGCAGCTGTACGTGGAGTTCGAGGGAGAGCAAGGTGTGGACGAGGGAGGCGTTTCCAAAGAGTTCTTTCAGCTGGTGGTGGAGGAGATCTTCAACCCAGACATTGGTAACTCTTTTCTTCTCTTCCCACACCCCAGAAACTAAGGAGATCTTTTTCCAATATTTCAGACTCGACCCACTTCTCATTAAAAAAAAAAACAAGCACTGCATCTCAATAACCCACGCCGCTCTGCAACTCCTCTGTACTGGATCAATTGAAAACATTCAAATTCAAACCTTAAACAAGTGAAATAGCTGAAACAACTAAAATGGAGAAAAAAAACTACTCAACTTAATGAAATGGCTAAATAAAGCTCAAAGCTCTGGAAAAGATTAAAAGGTTGACTCACTATGGATGTCTAACAAACTTTAGGTGCAGAGTCCAAATACTAACGGCTTAAAGAAGCAAACATTTCTCAAATGGCTTAAGATAGGAGATTGCTGAATCCGCAACGAAAGATGAAACAAGAAAAGTCATCAATCAAAAAAAAAGGCCAAAGTTTTTAAAGAATCAGAACAAACAAAAGGTAAACTGGTGAAAATGATCAAAAGTAATGGGGAGAAAAACCTGAACTGCTTTGAACGCAGTTGAAAAGAATAAAATCGTTTTGCTTGAAAAGCAAAACGAATGGACTCAAAAACTCTTTCTTCCCCGTTGTCATCAGACTTCTGAACAGCTTCTGACATGTTTACATTTTGCACATCTCACTTTCTTACTAATATTTTTGCACTGCTCTGTTATTTTATTTTATTTTATTTTTATATTTTATTTTATTCTATTTTTTGTGTATATACTTTCTTATTTATGTATGTCGGCTCCAGGGTAGACGGCAAAATAAGAATTTCATTCACTGTGAAACCTGGCTTTTACTGGTGATATGACAATAAAACACCTTGAACCTTGAAAACACAACTTAAAGCTGAAAGTGCTGCAGGACTTTAAATGGTTAAATCCACCGAGTGTGTATTTCCTCTGATCCTGAGATTACGCTCTCAGATCTTCTAACTGCAGCTGATCGTCACTGGTTTAGTGGGTCTTGCCTTCAGACAGTTTGCTAATGTGGCTCCACTTCAATCCGTACGAGTGAAGACGGAGAGAAACTGTCTCTGGTGTAATCGGAGAGGAATCTGTTGTTTCACTTTCGCCTCGTCTGCAAGCTCACACCAGTCTGCTTTGAAAGTGCCTGTGTGACGGAGGAGTGATCATTCTCCCAAAATATGAAGACTTCAAACACACCAACCAGGCTTAAAGTAGTTGTCGGTACATGTATTGATGTTTCTGCAGTTGTGCCGTGTGTGACCATGAACCTCATCATTTCACATCATCCCCAGTGGACTTGAGAACAAGCATAAAGCGCTCAGTGACGAGGGTTAATTTTATTATGTCAGAGGATTTCTTCACTTCCGAAGAACTCTTTCTCTCAAACCTTCCTGTCCGCTCTCAATCTGCGTACCAATCAGGGTCTTCTAAGAATGAGCAGGCCACTTTCCAAGAGATCTGATTGGTCATGGGGCGAAGCGTTTATACATGTTGATCTCTTATCCAGAACAGAACCTGCTCCGGAGCAGGTGAGCAGTTCAGAGTAAGTTACTGGTAAGAAGTGAACCAGCATGGGAACCCCAGAGTTAATCCTGAAGTTTCCTCAATCAGAGAAAATCCCATAACGTTGGCCTCCGTTGACGTGATCTGATGGTTTTTGTCCTGGAGTTGTTCCGTGCCAACAGGGGGCAGCAGAGCGCCTCTGAGGACTGACGCGGCCTGTTTGTGCTCCTGCAGGCATGTTCACGTACGACGAGCGCACCAAGCTGTTCTGGTTCAACCCGTCGTCGTTCGAGAACGAGGGCCAGTACACGCTGATCGGCATCGTTCTGGGCCTGGCCATCTACAACAACTGTATCCTGGACGTCCACTTCCCCATGGTGGTCTACAGGAAGCTCATGGGCAAGAAGGGGACCTTCAGGGACCTGGCGGACGCTAACCCGGTAACACGGATTGTGGCGCGGTTTGTGGGCGGGGCCTCTGTGCGTCGGCGCCGCGCTCACGTCGGTGCTCTGCTGCTCAGGTTCTGTTCCAGAGCCTGAAGGTGCTGCTGGAGTACGAGGGCAGCGTGGAGGACGACATGATGATCACCTTCCAGATCTCCCAGACCGACCTCTTTGGGAATCCGCTCATGTACGACCTGAGGGAGAACGGGGACAAGATCCCAGTGACCAATGAAAACAGGAAGGTGAGTACGAACGGGGTCAACCTTTTTCCAGAAGCTCATCTCGACTCGTTTCAACTGCATGAAGACATGGAGATGATGAGAGGAATGGAATCTTCTCTGACGTGTCTTATTTGGATGATAAGTTGTTGTACAGCATAATTAAAATCCCCATGTGTCAGGTGTTTATCACTTTACGGTGGGAAAACAAGCAGAATTGATCAATGAGATAAATAATGGTTTAATTCTGGGCTGGGTGGTTTTGGACGTTTTTCTTTTTTTTTTCCAAGAAAGATTTAATTAAAAAAAAAAACATTTCTCAATGCACATAATATCTGCAGACATCAGTTATGTTGTCAAACGTGCATATTTATTGCTGTGATTGTCCTCGGAGCTAAAATGCATATAAACAATCCTTAAAATAAAATGTGAATTCAACAAATTCAAGCTTAAAAAATCTCTTTTGGCTACAAATTTTGATAAATCGATTAATTAAAACAGGCCACAGATTTCACGTTTTAACCTCTGTGCTTCTCTAAAGTACTCCTTTCATGCTGCTAAATACTCTTATCTGTTAAAAAAAAATACTTCAGCTGCTTTTTCATGAGCTTATTTTTACAGAAGTGGAGAACAAAAAAACACGTTTTATCATCTAAACAACAAACTGCTTATATCACAGTCCAGTGTCACATGTTCATCTGCAGCTCTTATCTTGAAGGGTTGAAATCTGTTTACGTCCAGCATCCCTCATGTGTTTGTGTGTGTGTGTGTGTGTGTGTGCGCGCGCAGGAGTTTGTTGCACAGTATTCAGAGTACATGCTGAACAAAAGCGTGGAGAAGCAGTTCAAAGCGTTCAGGAGAGGCTTCCACATGGTGACCAACGAGTCTCCTCTCAAGTACCTGTTCAGACCGGAGGAGATCGAGCTGCTGATCTGTGGGAGCAGGGTGAGGACCGCCACAGACTCTCCTCCTCCTCCTCCTCCTCGTCCTCTTCTTCACACTCACTGTCCTGTCTCTGCTCCTCTCAGAACCTGGACTTCCTCGCACTGGAAGAAACCACAGAGTACGACGGCGGTTATAATAGAGATTCTCGAATCATCAAGTAAGAAAGTTTTGTTGTTGCTTTAAACTCTCATCTTGAAGTTTGTCTTTAAAAAAACAAACTTAAAACTGCTAATATGGCTGAAAATGCTTCAATGAAAATTCAGATTTAAAGAGCTGACAATGGCTAAAACAATTTACGTGATGAAAGAGTTTAAATGGATGGAAAGAATACGAGAGCCTGAAATGTAAATGTGTGAAAAGAGACGGCAATATAACCTGAAACAGCAGAACGGCTGAAGATAAGCTGTCGTAGAGGAAACGCAGTTAAAAGAGCTTTTAAACTGGTGGAAGTTGTGTGTCGCTCCCGTCTCACCTCAGCCGTCCGTCCGCAGGGAGTTTTGGGAGACATTGCACTCGTTCGGTGAGGAGCAGAAGCGCCTCTTCCTGCAGTTCACTACCGGCACCGACCGAGCCCCGGTGGGCGGCCTCGGCAAGCTGAAGATGATCATCGCCAAGAACGGCCCCGACACCGACAGGTGAGGGTCCTGCCACAGGTGGAGCGGCCGCAAGGAGGCGGGACGTGATCTCTGATGTGTGTGTGTGTGTGTGTGTGTGTGTGTGTGTGTGTGTGTGTGTGTGTGTGTGTGTGTGTGTGTGTGTGTGTGTGTGTGTGTGTGTGTGTGTGTGTGTGTGTGTGTGTGTGTCCTGGTGCAGGTTACCCACGTCTCACACTTGCTTTAACGTGCTGCTGCTGCCCGAGTACAGCAACAAGGAGAAGCTGAGGGAGAGACTGCTGAAAGCCATCACCTATGCCAAAGGGTTTGGCATGCTCTGAGCCCCCACCCCCCCTCCCCTCCCTCCCTCCTTCCTTCCCTCCCCTTCCTCCCTCTCTCTCTCCGAACGGACTCCTTCTCAGATAGCCCATCGAACCCGGACCCCGCCCCCTCTCCCGTCTCGACACAATCTCCCAGGTGACAAAGCGCCGGAGCAGAGTGTTTGGAGGAATCCTGGTTGAGGTAGAGCGCTGTAGTTCTGCTGCTGTGCCTGCATCCTCCCCCCTCAGTCAGTGTCGCACACACACCTTCTGAAGTACCCACTCCCACATCCACGCAGCCTCCCCTCCCTCCTTTTGGTTTTTTTTTTTTGATTTTTAAATGTACAGAGAGGATGGTTTTCCTTATTATTTATTTTAAGGTGAAATGGGTTATTTTCCTGCCTGCCTGTTGGGGGAGGGTTCAAATTAAGCAACGTAAATATGGGACGATGTAAAGCGTAATGTGTGGATTAAAACCACGTTCAAGTAGCCCCGAACTCTGGTCCACACACAGAGGATCTAGTATTAGAGTAGCTTTTACTGCAAAATATTGTATTCCCCCCAGTGATCATTCCACTCACACCTGATTGGACCTGATCCAGCACGGTTCACCACAGTGTGATCCGGCCCGCCGGGCCCGGTTCTGGTTCTATCATAGCCTACTCTGTTCCTGCTGGAGGTTCTGGTTCTATCATAGCCTACTCTGTTCCTGCCATCGTGGAACAGGATGGTCCGATAGGATCCGTCGCAGTCCCTCACCGACTTAACGCGTTGACGGACTGCGATCACGTCTCTCACCACCGTTTTCTCTCTTCGGTCCCTTCTGGGTTTTTTTTTTTTTTTTTTTTTCCCCGTGGTTCATCATGTCCATCTCATCCTCCATGACCCACCACGGTTCCTTTCAGCCCGCCGAGGCTCCTTCCAACGGCACATCATCAGATCGCTGCTTCACTAGTTTCTTTCGTTTCCTTTCTTTGTTTGGGGGGGGGGCATTGCAAGTTGGACTAAAACATGTCAGGCTGTGTAAGTGCACTTAGACATTTTCAGAATGTTTGTTTTGTGGCCGCACGTCGCCATGATTGTTCGAAGCATTTTATTTCCTTGTCTTCCTGTGTTAACGATTCTGAATAAAACAAACAGAAAAGGAAACAGTATTTATACGTCGGTTCAGTCGGAGGACGCCGAGCCGCCGCGGGGCCGTTCACAGACCGTCCGCTCTACTGGCGCCATCCTTCGCGCTCGGCGGGGGAGGGGGGGGGGGGGGGGTCCAGGGGTCTGGATGTGGATCTGGACCGGGGGTCCCGGCTCTGGTTACACCCGTCCTTCCACTACCTGGTGAGACACTCCCGTCAATAACTTCCCGCTCGGTGGCGGCAGATTAGAACAACCAGACTAATCTGAAACTTCTCTCTTTTTTTTATGATGTCCATTTTATTCATTTATATTCTCCATTTTTTTTTCTGTTTCCTCCCATCGACATTTTGACCACATGCTTGTAATTCTTCTTTTATTAAAGTCTATTTTTTTAGTTTTTATTCGACATTATGTTCACATTATTTTTGAGTTTCTGCTGAACTCAATTTGACTTAAATCTTTTACAATTTGATTTTTATTTCATTCTTCCATGCAAGTGAGAAATTCTCAATGTTTCAGCTTAATTATTGATATTTTCACTTATTTGATCTTAAAATGTGGACTTTTCACCCATTTTTTTATTAGTGTACCAAACTTCTCAAAACGTTTACGGTTTTAACTTAATTCTTGATAGTTTCTTCTTTTTTGATATTCGTATTCTGGATCTAAATTTCTTTTAAATAGGTTTTACTAATATTCAAAAATGGAAATAGAAATGCATTGATCTTTTTAAATCATTTCAAAAGATTGCCATTTTTTTTTTTACTTGAATTTTATTATCATGCCTGTATTGATTACATTTTTTTTCTTTTTAATTTCTAAAAATTGATATATTTTAACATTAAATTATTTCTGTACAATTTTCCACTTCAGCTATCTGAATAAACAATATGTTTACGTTTTGCTTATTTCTATTCTGGCTACATTAGAAATTCTAACTATTAAAGTCAGAAAGTGAAGAAAAAAAATTCTGTTTATATTTCTGACATTAAGGCTTTTTTTCTTATAGTTTGTATAACTAATATTTTCTGAAATCAGTGAAAAAAAATTATTCTGGCTGTTTTCTAAATTTTGTTTCTCAAATTGGCTCCTCGGTAAGAATTTTTAAATGTTTTCTCAAGACTTTTATGTTTTTTTTACAAATGCACAACAAAATCTACAATAATGCATTTCAATATTTTCAAATGATCCATGCGTTTTGGGGCTTTTTAATTGGTATTAATGTGGCTGTAATGTGCCACTGCAGTGGGTGAATAATGTCCAGAAGATGAGGACGGAGCTGAACTGAGTGTTTGATTCAGGTTGGATCTGTGGAGAGAGACGGGTGTAACCACTGCTGATTGTTAGCACTTTGTGTTTGATATAAACAGAGTTATTGACTGTGAAAGGATGTTTTCTGTCATTTCTACCACTTCCTCCCTCAGATGTGTTGCAGCTGGAAGCTTTCTCAGATTTTTTTTTTTTAATTATTTTCAGTTTGTTTTTTTGGTTGGGTTTTTTTTGTTTTTTTGGTTTGACACAATTCATTTATCCAAAGTGTCCTCGCCGCTTGTTTGAAGGGGAAACAAATTAAGAACCCGAAAATAAGCTGGGCACAACCCCAGAGGGCCGCGGCTCTGCAGCGTCAAAGAAACCAACATTTAACTGTGGTTTTAATGCACAGCAGATCATCTTTTAAGGAAACCAGATTCCTGACGACACTTTTACCTGCATGTGAGCTAAAACTTCTGAAAGTGTCTAAATGGGTAAAACTGCTTTATAAATATAAAATGAAAGTGTGAAATGGGTCTAACTGCAAACTTTTGTCAAAAAAAGTTCAAATAGATTAAACACTGCTGATATCACAAGAAACAAACTGCTAAAAATGGCAAAATTAAATCAAATTATAGTGGATTTAATGAAAGATGAGCAGCTGGAGATGTAAAGTGGTTAAAAAAAAAAAGTGTCTCTTTTGGTCCTAAAGTTACCAGACGTCCGCGCTCGTCACATTTTGTCTCACTTTCAAACAAGTAATTTGACACCAGCCTCCTCAGCCTGTCCACTCCACAAGAACAGTTCATATCATTCAACATGCGGCGGCGTTCGCGTCGAGACATAAAGGCTTGTTTGATCATCTGCTGCTCCAGAAAACCACTTCTCATGTGACGATACCTGAGCCAACAGTCTGCCGGCTCTGGGTCCGGACCCGGGGTCAGGATCTGGACCTGGGTCTTGGTCTGGACCTGGATCTAAATGCTGAGCGAGCCGCTCTCGCTCCGTTTCCTCTCCTCCTCGTTGGGTTTTATGGAGAAGCCCTTTGGTTTCAGTGAAGGGAGTGCCTCCATGTGGGAGGCTTGTGACGCTCACCTGGACCTGTGACCGGGCTGGAGGTCAAAAGGTCACGGGTTCGATGAAAGGCTGAAAGTGCTCAGTGTTGTGAAAACATGCTCAATAAAGAAAACTGCTTTTTTCCAGCTTGTTTGGCCTGATTTTAATCCAGATTTAACCCAGAACAGGTTCTGATTTTCAGAACATCAGCAGCAATGAAAACACTCAGTTTGATCTCAGTTTCACGTTCAAACTGATTTAAAATGTTAAAAAAAAAAAAAATTTACCATTTAAAAAAACTTTCTGTGAAACTGAACAATACAAGTATTCTCTAAATGGGGCATTTCTCTGCCTACTGAAAGGAAAAGTTTATTTTATGCAACAAAAATGTAGGTAATTTCACTTTAAGGTAACTTAATACTATTAATAGAACATTTGTTTGATTTTCTTATATTAATGACTAAGTGACTAAAATCACTCCGATTTCAGGATTTAGTGCTTAAAAATCCAAAGTCACATACCATAGTGATTGGTCAGTTCATTCTTTGTCTATTTACAAAAATATTCTTAGATTTACTTTTTGTAGTCTTTTATTCAAAACTGATTTTAGTATTTTTACCTATTTGACCTTTTCAGGTGGGGTTTTTTCTTACAATCTGATCTGTTTTAACGTTTTTAACCATTTTTACAACAATCTATTCTTGCAACTGTTTTACACTTTTAGCCAGTTTTACCATTTCACCTTTTAATTCAGCAATTTGAGATATTTGAATTCTATGCATGCATTTGCATTTTGTCTTGACGAGTTTGAACCATTTGAGCCATCGTTTAGCTGCAGAAATAAACACCAATCAATGAACAGTTTTTTTGTGATGTTTATTACAGAAAATTAAAATTATATAAAAAAATGCTGATGTTTAAAAAAAACAAGGCCGTTTTTTTTCTCCTTATGAGGCTCCTCTGGAAAACACAAAGCGAATGAGTGATCAAACTTATTGTCAACAATTCAGTGTAATGGACTGAGCTCACCACTGCACCACTGTACATTAATGTACACACTGTGTATTTAACTGTTTTAGTACCTTTGTTCTACTCGCTATTTGTCCCGTTGAGGCGCAGTAGAGACGTTAACAGTTCAACCAGGATGACATCCTGCACCAAACACAAGAAAAGTCTTCTAGAAAATATAAAATGCTCACTTCTCCACTTCTGCTCACTATTTTTAATCATTTGAATACCTCAAATTAGCTAGATTTTTTTTAATGTATCATAAGAATTAATTTTTTGGATCCTGTAGGAAAGCGGTTCCCTGCAGTGAGTTCCTACCTGAGGAACGGGTTCTTGAGGTCCAGACAGTTTCCAGATCTGCATCCTGATTGGTCGACGGTGGCCGTGATCTGGATGTCGTGGCTCTGCCTGCCAGGAGAAAAGGTTCAAAACGTGCAGGAGGTTTAAATTTTGTTTGAAATGTCAGCCGATGAATCAGCAATAATCTGATCAGAGCTGCACAGGAAGGGCTTGTGAAGTCACGTCTGTTCATTTAATGTAGCTGGATGTGAGAAGAAGGAATCTGGAAGTGTCCCTGCGGGGTCACCTGTCATTAGCGGTCAGCAGGACAGATCCAGACAGAGTGTGACCCAGCCTGGCGAAGAGCGGCGTCTGCAGCAGACACCTGACCTGGGACCATCGGGTCAGGGGCTCAGTGGGAGCCGTGGAGAGCCACACCGTGGTGCTGCAAGCAAAACCCACATCGTCACATTCCCACGACAAAACTCACAGACGCAACGTGGGGTGGAAAGTTCACCTGGATCCCCGGTAAGCCACGTCGAACCAGAAGGCGAGTCCGTGAACCAAACCGGACTGGAGCAGCGGGAACACGAAGGGAATCTCTATCCTGGAAACACGAGTCATGTTCAGGGGAAATACTTCATCGTTTGTGAGTCGTGGGTCTAGATATAACCTGTGGAGGTCTTCTTGTGTCGCCTCCCGGAAGTCGATGCTGTGCTTCACTGACTTCGCCATCAGGATCTGCACATCAAACGTGTCCTGATGAAGAGAGATGAAATACAATCTGTTCATCACGGTGTTCACTGTACAACCCCCATAGATATAAAACAAAGCCAGCTTCCTATGTTAACTCTTCCTTCATGAGTTGCTTCATGCATAAAAGTCGACCATAAAATGTGGAAAAGTTTCATAGAAGTGTTACCTTCATTTTAAACTAGAATTACATGAATTTTATTGTATAAAGTTTTGTCTATTTAGTGCAGAACTCTGATCTATTCTAATAAAGTCTGGATGCTTTTAACGCTCAGTCGCTGAAAGATGACGTAGGACGGACTTAATAGAGTTCTACAAAGCTTCCCACCTCCCGACCAAGAAACTCTGGGTTTGAACTCAGACCTTTGTGACGTCCCTTTAACTGGTGAATGTGCCGGCAGTGTTGAAGTATCTCACCACAACAGGCTGCTTGAAGAACTCGTCCACGGCGGCACCATGCAGAGCGCTCAGGTTCACTCCATAGAAACTCCTCTGCTGCCTGCAATGAAGCCAAGCATGAAACACCTGAACACACACACACGCACGCGCGCACACACACACACACACACACACACACACACACACACACACACACACACACACACACACACACACACACACACACACACACACACACACACACACACACACACACAATCACCTGTTTGTCTCTTCCTGTTTTATTTTGAAGTCTCTGTCTCGTCTGTCCTTGTTCACTTACTCTTCCTGTTCTCGCTCCCTCTGTGTGTCTGATTAGTGTTGATTTGTATCACCTGTGTCTGCCCTTCCCTTGTGTATTTAAGCCCCTCTTCCTCTTTTCATTATATATGATCATGTCCCCGACCTTTTCCTTTGCGAACGTCTCCATGTTTTTGATGTCTGTCTGGACTTTGGAACAGCCCTCTCATTTTGTACACCTTGAATTTCATGAACTCTGTCAATAACCTGATCTGAGTCAGCCTTTGGGTTCACTATATATATATATATATATATATATATATATATATATATATATATATATATATAGACAGACACACCTTATTTTTATATTTAACATTTTTTTAAGTCATCTTCTCTATCTCATCTCTATTTGTTATATTGCTTTTCAATGGTGCTGCACATCGTGGACAGTATAATTCATTATTAAAATCAAGGCCAGTAGACCTTTAAAAAGAATTTAAAAAAGTAAAAAAAAAACATATTTTCACAATTAAATCTTGAATAAATAAACTGGCAGAAGTTCATATCAGTTTAATCCTTTAAATGCAGGACCAAAGTGAACATGATCATTTCAGATCCAACAGGAAACATGGATGACTGTGTGTGTGTGTGTGTGTGTGTGTGTGTGTGTGTGTGTGTGTGTGTGTGTGTGTGTGTGTGTGTGTGTGTGTGTGTGTGTGAAGGGGGAAGAATGGCCTCCAGTGTGTTTGTGTCCTCATGCATGTCTTTATGTGTGCGAGAGACCAGAATGCCGCCCGTGCGTAGTGCTCAAAGTAGAGCTGCTCGTCGCTGAAGGGAGCCAGATGAATATCAGCACAGGAGGGGAACAGCAGGCCTGCATGGAGATCCACACATCAGCACACACACTCTCACACACACACACCTACAGACCTGAATCATCCACTCACCGTTGGGTTTCAACCACTTTCTGGCGTATAAGAAGTCGTCCATCAGCTTCTTGTTGAGCAGCATGTAGCCGATGGGCTCGGAGAGGATGACGTCCACCGGTTCACCACAGTGCACCTCCTCCACCGACCCCTCCAGGACCCTGATCTGCTCCTGGAGCTGGTTACTGTGGACCAGGATCTACACAACAGTGCAAAAGTGTTGGTACTAATATTTTGAAAATAACACACTTCAGTTCCATCACATATGCTTCAGTTTGAACATCAAGTTTCAACATAAGACTCCTGCTGAGCTGTGAAACATCAACAAAGACTCAGAATCTTCCACCAATGAGTGCTCTGGTGTTTTTTTTGGAAGCGGTGATCAGAGATCAGCCTCGGTTCTGTGAGAAAAGCGGATATAATTTGCAGATTTTTGAGTAGAATCCTGCAGCCTTCCTTGTGCTGAAGCCTGCGCCAGATGTTGCTGCAAGTCATTACCTCTGTAGAATGCCACGCTCTGCATGTGATGTTTGTACTCTACGTGTGTGTGCGTGCGTGGTTGTGTGTGTGTGTGTGTGTGTGTGTGTGTGTGTGTGTTTCACTCCAGGCTTCACAGGGCCAAAACACACACACACTGTTTTCCAAACTGGGTTTTCTGTGGGTCGTTTCAAACGGGCCGAGAGAGGAACGTGATCAAACCTGCTGAATGATGTCTGAAAGGTTAATAAGAAATGCAAAGATGGAGGACTGAGGAGTTACTCGTGTGTACGTGGCTGCGGGGCTGGACTCGACGGCGTAGACTCTGGAAGCTCCGGCCTGGACGGAGAAGAAGGACAGGATAGCAGAACCACAGCAGACATCCAGAACCACCTACAGAGACAACAAGAGAGGCTTTAACGGGTCAAATCTCAAATAATTCTCACACTCATATTGCTGTTTGTCAAAGTGGCTCACGGCTCAAGAGGTCTTAATAATTACAAAGAAGCTAAACTGGCTAAAAGCCTCCAAAATGTTGAGAAGGATAAAAAGAGAAAAATTGTTAGAAACAGCTAAAAATAAACGATAAACGGCCAAAATGTCTCAAAGAATAAAAAGAACTTAAAGCAGCTCAGATGATTAAAACAACTGAAATGACTAAAGATGAACAACGTAAACTACTAATAAGTGGTTAAAATAGTAAAGAAAAAACAACTAAAACTAATAAAATGACTGCATTGGCTAAAACGACAAAAGGCCTAAAATCGTAATTGCAATCCTCGTTTGTGCCACAAGGTGGTGTAACGAGTCAGTGGACTGATGATGATGGTGGGTGAAGTAGGGTAAGAGGAAGTCGGGAGGGGATCTCCCGGAGCCCACCTTGCCTGTGAAGTCGGCCTCGTTGGCCAGGATGGCCCTCTGGTAGGTGCCGATCCTCAGGTGGTCCTGGAGCAGACTCTGCTGCTGGCCCAGGCAGCTCTGGAACTGAACACACCACAGTGAGGCAAGGCGCCACTCGCCCAAGGTGAAACGCTGCTGCCGTCCTACCTGGTGACCGTCCGGCAGCCTCCTGGGAGACGCCGCCTCCTCCTCCACCTCCTCCTGCTCCTCCTCGTGGCCTCCTCTCCTCAGAAGGCTCAGGAACGCCTTTATTTCTAAAAGGGAAACAACAGGAAGTGCTGTCCAGGTCTGAACTCCCCGGAAGGTTGGGGGGGAGGGGGGGTTTCAAGTACCAACCGGTGGGAGTTTTGAACTGCAGAAGAAGACTGAGCTTCCCGATGGTGACGAGGAAGGACTGAGCGCCAACCTGACAGCAGTCCTCCGACACGGTGAGCTGGTACACTGGACTTCTGTCGGCTTCAAGCACAAGACGTTACATTGTCAGAGAGGCCATTTCACCCAGCGTTGGTCTCCTTTTAGACTGGAACCAGTAAAAGCTCTTAAACTGTTTGTTCTTTCTTTGTTGTGATCTTGAGTTATTGCCAGAAATCAGAAAGCAGTTGGATTTTAGAATAATTTCACCTTCTTGAACTCAAATAATCTTCAGAATCGACTGAGTGGTTCTGGTTGGTGCAGTATTCTATAGTCGACAATACATCAGTCAGAGTGGACTGAAGGGGGACGACACTTAGAGGACAGTGTGACAGAGACTGACCGTCCTGCACGGTGATGTGTTGAGCCTCGTCCAGGCCGGAGCTGAGCTGCACCGTCAGCTCCTGTCCCGCTTTCTGTCTGCAAACGCTCAGGTTCATCTGAAAGCAATGTCACACCACAGTTCCTTACATCCCACCATGCATCAAGGCATCCCGCTCAAACTGAGCCGAGCTACAGGTGTGTGTGTGTTATAAGTGTGTGTGTGTTAGGTGTGTGTGCCTCAGCCTCACCTCCTCCTGCAGGGTGAAGACCCTGACTGGGAACGCTGGAGACTCCTCACTGCTCTCCTCCATTCTTCAGACTGAAGGAAAGCTGCAGTGTGATAGGAAACTCAGAGGGGAGGGGGTGGTGGGGGGGTGGGGGCAGAAGTTACTGAGAACTTCACCAAACTGGCTCAAACTGCCACAGCCCCCTCTCCTGGTCAAACTGTAACACTGCAGGAACAGGAAATGGGTTTTATGAGTCCAGAATAGATCTCAGAATAGAGTTGTGTTCCCGTTGCTTCTTGCTCATGATTGTTTATGGTTCTTGTTACAGGTTCATGTTTTCATCAGATCTTCTTCATTAGTCTGAATCCACAGCAGAAATAAATGACTTAAAAAATAATTATCTCTGACATCATGCTGTTACTTAATTTTCTGACCACATAGTATGTGTGAGATTCAGGTATGAATGAATAAATGAATAGCTGATTGATGAGTGGCTGAATAAGTGATTAAATGAAGCTGTTAGACAGACTTTATTCCATAAAATTGTGTGTTTAGCTACACTAATTGTATAGTTCTGAGGTTTTCTGACATTTGTTTGTGAACCATAAAGAGGATAATCAGTCCTGAATCAAAACTTTGTGTTGAAGAGCAGAAGCAGCAGAAGAGGTGAACATAGTGTTACTAAACTACTGTTAAAAGAAAAAACCCATCATAACCCAAATGTTTTATAAAAGGTTGAGGTGTAATTCAACGTAAATATTTTTTTCTACTATTTTTTGTTGTTGTTGGGAAAATTCAACTGAATACATTTCAATCAATTCCAAACAGATGTTATTATCCGTACAATATTATCATCATTAATTCCCTGTTGATCCCGTGAATAATATAAATGAATGACTTCAGATATTTTACATTTGTATTCTTTTGTGCCTAATTAATTTTTGAATGATCCTGTAAAATGTTGAGGAGACATTTATTTTACTTCAATCACATCTTCACCTATGAGTAAAAATATGGGAGCCTATTCTTTGTAGCTTTGCTTCATATGATTTAAATTAAAACAACACATTCTGACAAATTCAAACGGTGGCTAAGAGTCCAGATATACAGGATGAGTCTGATACAAGTCAGTATTTCCTCATTTATTCCCCACTTCTGTTTTTCTCGTCTTTTATTATGAGGAAGAACAAACAGAGACTTAACGGTTCACGTTATGCGGGCTCTATAATATCCCGATGTTTGAATAATTCCATGAACAGCCACATGAAAATGTGTATGTTATAAGATAAAGGGAATTCCCAGCTTATGTCTTCATCCTGGGTTCTCAGCTATGTGAACATCGCTGGAACAAGTCCAGGCCTGCAGACACACACACACACACACACACACACACACACACACACACACACACACACACACACACACACACACACACACACACACACACACACACACACACACACACACACACACACACACACACACACACACACACATATAAGAGGAAGAGCCGAGAACAGGGCAGCATTTCTCCTCGACACGAACAGACTCAAGGTAACCACACAATGTATGTTTTTTACTGTCTTTTTAAGTATAATTTTAATAATCTAAAAGAGTATTTGTTTATTTTAAACTTCAGCCTTTCAGCATGACACTCCATTAGTCCTGACATAGACTGAATTTAATGTAGTAGTAGTAGAAGTAATAATAATAACTTGAAATGAAAAGAACATTCTTGCACTTGCCTTAATCCTGTTTTATAATTTCCCCAGGTGAGGTGAAATAGAGTAAATGTCATGTTTTTCTGACTTGCAGACAACAAAATGAGAGCTGAAGGGTGTGCCATCCTCCTCCTGCTGACTGTGCATCAAGGTATTAAATATTTTAGTTTGAAATGTTTATAAAACAAAATCAAAAGCTTCATTTTCTGTCATGTTTTGTGTATTTATCTGCACATTTCTGCTTTTCAAGAACAAAACATTCTAAATAAATAGTTCTGTTCATCTGGAATGGAACATTTATCTAAGTTCTGTCAAATTAATCTTCACTCTGTGTGTGTGTGTGTGTGTGTGTGTGTGTGTGTGTGTGTGTGTGTGTGTGTGTGTGTGTGTGTGTGTGTGTGTGTGTGTGTGTGTGTGTGTGTGCGTGTGTGCGTGTGTGTGTGTGTTCAGGACACACACTGGTGTGTAACTTCTGTTTCTCGAAGGGAGGAGACCTGTGCTCAGCCACCAGCACTCAGACCTGCTCCAGGTCTGCAGACGCCTGTGCTGCAGTCATCTTGCCATTCCCCGTCAGTAAGTCCTTCACAGCAAACACACTACTGAGCATGACGTTTTAATATTTAACAAATAACTTTATCAGCTGAAACGTCGGCCAAATAAGTGTTTTTCTTAACTTCTCGCTTTGCTTCATTGTCACAATTTTAACTTTCTGTCTGTTGTTTTCTGCTTCTAGACTCTTCTTTCCGTCAGTGCATGAACATGGCGGTGTGTCAGGGGTACATAAAAACCCCCGGTGTGATCGCTCAGTGCTGCAGCACCGACCTCTGCAACTGATCCCCCCCCCCCCACACACACACACACACACACACACACACAAACACACACACTCCGACCCCTTGACCCTTCAAACACTCCCAACAGACTTCAGCTGAGGTCAGACTGAACACTGAAAATATATATGAACAACAGCAGAGGGCAGTAAAGCTCTCTCTCTCTCTGTCTCTGTCTCTGTCTCTGTCTCTGTCTCTGTCTCTGTCTCTCTCTCTCTCTCTCTCTCTCTCTCTCTCTCTCTCTCTCTCTCTGTGCCTGAGAGCCTGATTAAAAAAATAAAATAATCTATTCAAAAAGTGGCATCTTGATATCCGAGTGTTTCCTGTTCTGTTAATACCAACAACATTGTGGACAACATTTTCTGACATTAAGGAGAGTTTAATGAGACGTAAGTAAAGTACTGTTCTATGATTAATGTCATCATGTGTTTTCAGATATCAGCAATGTTGATCACTGTGTTGAAATTGTCATAACGTTATTATAACGGGGAGCAATGCTCTCTCACTTTACATGATAACCAAGTAATTCAACTTCATTACTTTCATTGACCATAAAGTATGGATGGCAGAACAAATATATAACAATATCAACACAGTGATCAACATTGCGGATATCTGAAAACACATAACGACATTAATCATGCAATATTACTAGTACTAGTACTTTATGGGCAATGAAAGTAATGTAGTTGAATTATGTGGTTATAATGTAACGTGAGAGAGCATTGCTCCTGAATAATTATTTAAATCATTATGTTGGAATCAAAGAATTTTAATATGGACTGTTTTTATAACAGTGACAAATAAAATATTTTAATTCAAATCAATTTACTTACACTTCATTAAATTCTCCCAATACTCCGTCCTGAAGAACAGTCGCTGTTTCCGGGGGACCATATTTTCTGACGGACTTGGGACCGGAGGGGACAACAGTTTCTGACATTAAGGAGAGTTTAATGAGACGTAAGTAAAGTACTGTTGTATGATTAATGTCATTATATGTTTTCAGATATCAGCAATGTTGATCACTGTGTTGAAATTGTCATAACGTTGTGTGTGTGCTCTTTCGTTCCATCATTTGGTTCCGCTTTGGTTCCGTCAAAAAATATAGTCCCCCGGAAACAAGGCCTGTTCTTCCGGACGGAGTATTGGGAGAATTTAATGAAGCGTAAATAAATTGATTTGAATTGAAATATTTTATTGTCACGGTTATAAAAACAGTCCATATTAAAAAGCCTTTGATTCCAACATAAAGGTTTAAATAATTATTCAGCAGCAATGCTCTATCACTTTATATTATACTTCCTCCAGGAAGAACAGGCTTTGTTTCCGGGGGACTATATTTTCTGACGGAACCAAAGCGGAATCAAATGATGGATGAAAGAGCACACACACAACGTTATGACAATTTCAACTCAGTGATCAACATTGCTGATATCTGAAAACACTTAATGACATTAATCAAGTAACTTTACTTACGTTTCATTAAACTCTCCTTAATGTCAGAAACTGTTGTCCCCTCCGGTACCAAGTCCATCAGAAAATATTGTCCCCCGGAAACAGCGACTGCTCTACGACTGCTGCGCCTTTACATTGTGGCTTTTGTTGTGTTGTGTGCTGACTTGTGTTGATGTGTTGTGTTGTGGCTTTTGTTGGTGTGTTGTGTTGTTGGCCCTTCTGGGCCACCGTACATTAGGCCTCAACAGCCTCCTCCTGAAGTCACTATCTGTCTAATGGGAACAAGGCGACACCTAGTGGACAAGTGAGAACTGCAGTTATCTTTTCATAACATCCCCAGACCCAAATAAATCTTCTTTGTTTTTATTTTACCTAAATTTCAACTTGTTTAAAACATTTTGTGATGGTTAATCAATCCCCTTTGGTCAAAAAAGTTGATTCTCATGCAATTTTATCTCAGTTGTGTCACTTTTGTGTTTATTCTCACATCCGATTAGGTTCTTAACTGCTTCTCACACGCTATTATAAAAAAAAAGTCTAATTACGGTTTCATTTCCAAGAACTTTGACCAAAGTGTCATCATGGAGTTTGCCCTGAAGCTCTCCTCCTCTCATTGCGCCGTCCTCGAACAAACTCCAGACAGCAGCAGCCTCCTGCAGGGAAATGACGGAGCTCTCCCCTCCACATGAAGAGGGGCTTCCCTCCACCAACTAGTGCCTGGAGGACCCCACACCGAAAACTGGGATTCCGCACACACACACACATACAAAGCCAATGAGAAACACATGATGGGAAAGCTGTTGCCATCCACTATCTTACCAAGAGGAGATACCACAGTAACAAATACACCAGAAACCGCAAATTAAAACCACCTGAGAGGATTCCAGTGTCCTCTTGTTGTTTAAACGTGATGTTCACTGTACTCGTTCATGTTTTGATTTTTACTTTCAGTACAATGAACTCCTACTCTGAAAGGGTCCCTGTGAACCATCCAGGCAGGAAAAGCAGAATCTGGCTTCTGTTGCTGTCGACAGTCTGCTGAAGCAGGACAAAGCAGCAACACCAGGAATAATGTGAATCTTCTTCCTAACCTGCATCCTTTTGAAACAGGAGTTTCCTCGTCGCGGATGGGGGCATTTTAACCTCTGTGCCTTAACATCTAGGGCTGTGTTTGATTTATGTTGGTGTTGAATGGCTCTTGGTTGACGTGTGCTCACGCGGCGCATTTCTCACACCTGTAAATGTGCTTCAGCCTCCAACTGGAAGAGCTTAGCACAAGGGTTTTGTTTACAGCTACAGCAGCAGAGCTTAATTTGCACACATGTCAGAGTGCTGCTGCCGGCACCTTCTAATGGCCGACTTTTCTCACGCTACATCGTGCAGCTACTATAAAACTCCGAGCGGGATTTTCCTAATCGACATCTGAAGAGTGAAATGTCATCCGTGAAGTGAGTTGTCAACAGCTTTGAGGATTGTTTGTCTTTTTCACAGACAGAAGAGACAGAGATAATAAAACATACCGACGAGTGCCAATTGAATGAGGGAACAGGGTTGGACTTTAACAGTTGCTGTTAACATTTTGCTGGTTGCTATGGCAACAGGTGAACACATTGTCCACGATCAGGGTGCATCATGGTTTCATTATATGGAGCTAAGTTCATACTGATGGATTTCTTTCAGTGATAAGTGATATATGAGCTCTGCTCCATTCAAACAGAAGACGCTTCCATCTGACAGTGTCCAGAATGTTCCATGGAAGACTCCCAAATCTCAGATTCTGCACAATTAATTAGTTGACGTCATTTCATTGTCATTTATTCATAACTTCTCTATCATTTTAAAAACAGATTTTTCTTTTGCATCCAGGATCCAGAATATAATCCAGATTGCATCGAAAAGAAATCCTATCTTACTTGTGTCATCTGTGATCCAACCAGCCAAGCAACCAGCCAGCCAACCAACCAACCAACCAACCAACCAACCAAACAACAACCAACCAACCAACCAACCAACCAACCAACCAACCAACCAGCCAACAAACAGGATCTTTGTGAATCAGGCCAAATTGTCCAACATAAAATCACAAAACAATTCCATTATGACAATTGCTAATATACTAACAATTACTGTACTTTTCACTGAAACTCTTTACTTCAGTTCCACTCCTTTAACTCCCACCACACGTCCTTCTTCATTTTGTTTGCCATTTGTTGGAATCATACTGTTGGTTGATTTGTTGAAATAAGTTGGTTTATCCACACGAACATGCACACAACTGAACTGTGTTTGACATTTTGAAAATATGGCCTGGCCTCCATAACTGCAGACATATTGAGCTCATTACTGCATCATATTATGTTGTTTTTATTTGTGAAACAGCAAGTCAAGCGCTCCACTCAGGAGCTCAGAGGGATTTTCTCCTTCCTGTTGTGGGTGGACCACCAGTGCATCAGCCCGGAGCCCCCTGCTGCTCTGGAGACACTCACGCCATTAACACCCTGTTTTGGGGCTATTCCAAGCAGATGCAAGGCAAAAATGGAGAAGTTGTTAGCTTCTCTGGGAGATTCATGAATCGTTCGGCATTCGTCTGGCCTTTTAGTCACGAGATGTACGTGTGGAGGTGTAATGAACCTGCTCTGCGTCTGAATCAGAGGTAAAAACTCTGAGCTGCAAAGGCTCATTAGGCCAAAGACAGTCCTATAAAACCCAGGCGAGAGTACTGAAGAATGAGAGTATGTTTGGAAAATGGGCCCCTCATTAACACTGCTGGATGCTCCAACAGCGCAAGCAGGGCTCCTTACGCCAAGCATGAGAGGAGGATCTCTTCAGAGTTTCCAAAACGTCATGCTTTGTCCTTTCCTAGGGCAAGGAAAGCAGCAGCGCCCCGCTCACTTACTAGAGACATGTTTGTGGTAACTTTAATGGAGGAGTCCATAAAACGCTGTTGTTTGGTAGCTATCACTGAACCTTGCAGCTGGGATTCCCTGGAAAATGCCTGACCTCCAACCCCGTGACAGCGGGAGTGGCGAGCTGCGAACACTCCGGCTCTCCTGGTAAAGAAGTTCCACCTGTGTGTAAACACAACGTGAAGGTTTCCTCAGCTTTTAAAGAGCAGCGAGAGGTGTGAGGTGGCTTCCCCCCTGTGCTACTACATCTGGCCTCACGACTGGAGGGAAGCTGTGAAGCACATGTAGAGTCACAGAGGTCAGCAAGAGGAAATGACGTGATACAGTCAACACAGATTTTTCTACTCAGAAATCCAACTACAATAATGTCAGACTGCCTGCAGTTAAACAATCAACATCAAAAATGTTCAAATCGATATCATGAAATATGTACTGAATGAAATTGTGCTCCATAATGTATTTTTCCCTCTCAGATCTAAAACGCTGCAACACAACAGTGAATTAACATCAGTGTCCTGACGTTCATCACCTTGGTACAGTCGTTGTTCAGGCTGGGTTTACTCTCACAATCTTTCTTTTTGTTTTACAATCAAAAACAGTTTTGCTAACTCACAAAAATGATGTTAGATTTCGTGAGAGAGCTGTCATTGGCTCTTCAACTGAACACACAAGCTCAGCTAATTTAATTTCCATAATAAAACTTTTGTTTAATTATTGAATCAGACAACGAATTTGAAAAGATCTGCTTTGGATTATTCAAAGGTCTGCTGTGTTTATCACTATAAATCAATAAATTGATGAATAGACAGATGTCCTTGTGCTGTATTATAAGTGGACATGTTCCCTCTCTGTGTCTCCACCATGTCCTGACATGATGTTGGAGGTTATGTCAGCCTCAGCATCCAGGCCCTGCCCGGACCTCCTGGCTCCTCCCTCAGATCTCTGCTCCCTACTTGAGCCGGGCTCCATGAGACCTCAGCTCACAGCATCTCTGGTCCTCACACACACTCTCACACACACACACTCGCAGAGCTTAGGATGCTGGCAGGACGCGTGATGAGGGTCGCGCCTCTGTGGATTCTACTGCTGTGCAGCTCCGGAAGCAGCGGCAGGAAGCAGCACGTGGAGGCTGAGGATGAGGAGCGGTGGCCGGAGAGCGTGTCCCGGGCGAGGTGCGCGTCCCGCTGCCTGAGTCTGCACAGCGTAGCGGCGCTCTCCACACCTCTGCAGGTAAGAGCGGCTTGGCACCGGAGCGCACAAGAGCGCACCGCTGCTGAGTGACGCACCTCCGTCAGGATGTAATGTTTAAGTTAGATGTTGACAAGTCCATTAAACCTGGAAAACAGAATGATTTCTTTTTGTTTTTAAGTTCAATACGTTCTCTCAGACGTATGCCATCAGACTGGAGCACTTCCTAAATGTTCTTATTTCCTCAGAAATAGTTTAAGATATTATAGGAGTTTTCACACAAAGACTTGTTTTGTTGAATTCTGATGTCGTTCACATTATGATATAATAATGGCTGTTTTTAATCCACCGTATCCTATTTATATAGTTTTTAATCATGAATGGGAAGGTTACACCATCTAGTAGTTTCATAGTTTGTGAAAGCTAAACATGAATAAATTAAAATAAAGAAACACAGTGAAAGAAAAATAGAGTTTGGATCATTTGATTTCACTGCAACCATCGATGGTTTAGCTGAATGTTTTATATGTGGAGAGAAAGTAACAACAAAAATGCTTTGGCGAGTGTGTTACATAGAAACAAATAGCTTAACTCTGAAGCGGTGCATGGGTTTCAACCATCAGACCTGTCCAGCATATCCCACAGATGCTCCATTGGATTGAGATCTGAGGATTTTGGAGGCCAGGTCAAAATTTAAACTACTTGTTTTGTTCCTCAAACTGTTTCTGAACCATCTTGGTTGTGTGCTAAGCACCGCCTCCATTTATTGGCACGTTTTGTTTTTACAGTGTATCACGGTGACATGTGTTATCCATGCACATGTACCCGGCCATAGAAAATGGGATTGATCAGATCAGGCCTCCTCCTTCCATTTGTCCAGTTGATAATGAGAACTGCTAATAGTGGATAATGATAATGGACTGGATTCAATGTGCAACATTTTCCTTGAGAAAGGAATTGAAGGTCAGATTCTGGACAGTCAGATTCTTCAGTTGGCTGGACTGTGGTGGTTTTCATTGAATGTGGAGATGGAGCAGCCTCCAAAAATGAAACAGTGCATTGCAAACAAACATTGTGGGTTATGACCATAAATGTGACAGAACAGCTAACTTTATTGCACATTATTACTTCCTGTTTGAGCAGCTCCACCGGAGCAAGACGTACTGATTTATTTCACTTAGTCATGACAAAGTTCAGAGAGGGAAAGAACAAACCTCCACATCCCCAACGCCAGAGGAGACAGTCTAACTGGACTCTCCATCAGTCACGCTCTATTTACTTATTGACACAGCAAATGTCAGTTTGAAATGCTGCACGCTTTCAGCTCTGTTAGAGAAACACCGACAGCAGTCTTTCAGTTATTATGTTCCATATTCTCACGAGCTGTAAGAGAGAATCATACAAACAGCGAGCCAAGATGACAGAAAAATCTCTGATAAAGACAGACAAAATGTAGTTCCATCTCTGTTCCTTTGAGAATAGAGAGCACAGAGATACAATCTCTCCACCAAGTTGTGGGTTGACCTTGGGGATGCGACTTTCATCTGGAAAATAAAAACAGGGTGGAATTCATCCTCCTCCTCCCCCTCACAGTAACAAGCTCTTGGAACTCTCCAAACAAAGTCACTTCACTCACGTCATTAATTCTTTCTAAATAAAGCTGCAAGCGTTCAGTGTCATGAAAGGCCCAGTAGCAACTTTCTTCCACGATAAGACCAGAGCCTGATCAGTGCCTGCTTGGGCTGTATCAGTCACACGTTGAACCCGGAGGTGTCACAGTCCACCATCAGATGTCCTTCAGGTGGGGCATTTCCCATCAGAGATATTATAACAGGATGCCTGCGGTCTTTCTCTGACATTTAGACTCTGTTCTGCTCTTTGCTGTCATTTAAAGAACTCTCAAGAATCTTCTCAAGAAAGGTTGTAGATGCCCTTAAGTCTGACACGGTATATTTAAAGATTTCATGTGAAATCAGCAAACACCTCCTTTGTTTATTTGATTTGTCTTAAAAAAAAAAAAAGGTAAAGCCACATCTATGTTAAGGGATGACTAATACAGTAGAGCAAAATATACCAGCACATACCATGTGGCATCTCGTGCATACCATACACTAGATGCCACTGTATGACAACAGAATACTGGTACAGCATCACAGAAAAACCCAAATTACAACTGACAGAGCAAGAAAAATAGCTCCAAAAACAAGAAAAATGTAAAAGTGAAGAGTTTAAAATATCAAATTGTCTTTAAATAGGTCCTTGTCTGTATGTAATAATGTGTAAACAAAGTTACCATTTAGTATTATGTATCATGTAAGACCTTCCTACCCGGAAGCAGTTCCTGATTAGGCCACGCCTCCTCCTCGGTGTACTTTACAGGTGTTGACTGTTTGGAAAACGTTAATAAAAGTATTATCTCAAGCTTCTAGGAGCTACTAAAACTGCGAGATGAAGCATCCAGGGATGAGCACCGGGAATTTGGCATTTTGTTGACGTTTTTCCGCCATGCCATGCTCGGTAGGTGAGCTAAATGTGGCTAATGCTAAATCTGCATGTGTGTACAAATATTTTTTTAAAAATCTGTAATTGAAAAATAGATTTTCATATTCTCACAAATCTTCTACCATTCAGATTGTATTTCTTAAATAACATAATATGATATTTGAACATTTAATGGCAAGTACATGTCTCAAATAAGTTGGAACACAACAAATAACTCGTGAAATAAATAAAACAGTAACATACATGAATTGAAAATAGCTGTATTGTGATGTTGGTAAAAAGCACTGAGAATGAGGCAGATTTTAGTTAAATAGTAAATGAGTGAAACGCCTGGTTAAAACTGTTGTTTATCTTGATTTTCGGTGAATTTAGTTCTTGTGTAAACAAAATTCAGTGATAAAAGTATTTCATTTATATTTTGTGTTTGAGACGCTGATGTAAAAAGGGTTTGTGATCAGGTTTCAGTGAGTTTACAGTCGTTTGGAGCTACCTTTCTTCCGTTTTTGTGTCTTTCTGGAGGTTCTGTTGTTCCCTCTCAGGTTTAGTTTATATGCAGGCTTTTGTTGTTTTACTTTTCTTTCATTTCACTTGATTCTGTTTGTATGAAGTGGATGATGATAAATGTCTCTGCTGAAAATTCCTTTACAAATTCCTGCAATTTATGATGACATTCAAACCGAGCATTAAAAAGTAATTGATTATAAGTCTGAAAAGAAAGTAAAGGAGGTCCAGCATCAACATAGCATGAATCCGTCTGTGAGAGACTGTTTGAGGGTTTCATTTGAAAGCAGGATGGAGCAGTGATGGAGGCTCGGCCCTCGTTATTTCTCAGTGAACAGCCCGAGGCATTCAGACCCATGAGCACAGTCAGTTCAGGAACAAAGAAGAATAACTGGCAGCTCTGCAGTGTTCTGACACGGCGGCACTAACCCATAATTCAAAATGTGTTCCTCTGTGCATAATGCCTTCATCTCTTCATCCGTTCTCTCTTCCTGTTCTCCTTCAGAATAACGGATCCTTGGGCTGGTGTCAGGATCACAAACAGTGTTCAAAGGTACGTGAATACAACTGGTAAACCCCGTGATGTAATGAATGTTAGGAAACGTTCACTTTGTTAAATCGTAAAGCGTGAGCAGCACAAACACTCGATGCACTCCACCTATTTGCAGAACATTATTGAAACTGAACGGATTTTCCTCTGATGTGATATTAAAGAGCGGAGCTCACACAGGATGATTCTGAAAGCAACAGAAAAGTGAAGGTGGTGCACATTTCCTGGCACACACTGCATGTAATACACATGATTGACTGTGTGTGTGTGTGTGTGTGTGTGTGTGTGTGTGTGTGTGTGTGTGTGTGTGTGTGTGTGTGTGTGTGTGTGTGTGTGTGTGTGAATGCGGTGATAAATCTCATGTCTGCATGCGCCTGTATTTGTGCACGTCGTGGTGATAAATCAGCCGGCTGACGGTGTTGTTGTATGTGTAGCAGTGGTTATTAGCCATTTGTCAGCTGTGCCATTCATCACCTCACGTCACGCAGGTTCTCTGCTCATACGTCAGCAGAAAAACAAGGAACACACTCTTCCCTGTATTATGTTCCCATCAGGGTGAGGAGGCTCAGAAAATCTCTTTACACAGAGAATGATGGTGCAGACATCATCCAAGTTGGTGATTTTCTTTCACTCTTTTATTCAATTCTCTTCCTTTCTGGGCCAAAGCACTCTATACCCGCCCCACAGAATAATCCACAGAGATTATAATGACTGCTGATTGTAGATAGTTTTCTGAAGAGGTTTAATTATTAGATGAAGTATCTCTGTGTGTTGGATCCTCCGTGGACTCGTCCGCCGCTCTCAGTCCCCCGAGTCAGAGAAGAAACACCTGATTGGAGCTTGAAATGGGGCAGAAAAGTGAGCGTGAGTGGGAACGTCGCTGTGGATTAGGAGCAGAGCGCAGTGGAGACGGGACGTGGCGATCAGACATGCTTCAACTCCACGGCCTCTTCTTGCATGTCGTCCTCCCAACGAGCAGGAGAATAAAACATGTACTGACAACAATCAGGCTTCAAATAAGATAAAGCCCATTAAAGTGTTTTTATTCAACATATCTAACATTTAAAATCAAGGAAAAACTGGCAGTTAAGTGAGTATTTGTTAAAATAAAAGTGACTACGCGCATCCAGACTGTGTGCTGACAGTCATTATCTCCTCCCCACGGTTTCTCACTCCTCCATGAAATTACCACCGCTCGCCACCCCGGGGCAACTCTGCTCACCGTGGCGGGGCAAACACTGCATAGACTGCCCGACACACCTTACCTGACGTTGCTGCACTGAACAGTTCCTCCTGCGGCTTCAAATTACAACCACATGAACGCCTCGTGTTCGACGTAAGATAAGAACTTTGTCATAAATGTGTTCTTTGCTGTCAGTGCCTGGAGCCGTGCAAAGAGTCCTGGGCCATGAAGAGGAAGAGCAGCTGCAGAGAGATGTGTGAGGTAACGACACAATGACCACAATCGAGGAGGAATCTGAGAAGAAATCTGCACTTTTTATGACTAAAATTACAATTTCTACATCTTGCAGTAATTAAAATGAAGCATGTTTTTTTCAAAACAAACTGTTAAATGATGTTATCAAAATGTCCATGATCAGCTTAGTGTGTATTTTTTTGTGTAAATAAAAACAATTGATATGAGGGAAAGGTGAAAACAGTGGGATTTTTATTCCACGCTGCTTTTCCAGATATTTGGTGTTTTAAAAAACAGAAAATACATTTGAACAGGATGCTTAACGTGCTGACGCCTCCCGTGTGCAGCGTTCGTTTCCCAGGAGGCCGTGGGAGTGTGTGACCAGCTGCGAGTTCCTGCAAGCGGTGCTGGCGGTGAAGCAGGGCGTGTGCCCGCCCCCCCACAGGGCCAGCGGCTTTGCGGCGGCCTGCGTCGAAAGCTGCGATCAGGACGCCGAGTGTCCGGCTCACAAGAAGTGCTGCTCCAATGACTGCGGACACACCTGCCAGACCCCCAAAGACCTCTACAAGGGTAACCTGACCCCCACAGGCTCACAATGCCACTGCTACACTACGACATCTCCACAGATCCTGGATCAAGGGCGTCAAACTCAAGGCCCGTGGAACGATTATATCTGGCCCCCAAAATCATATCGTATCATATTTTATTGTAAGTGGCCGACCTGTGAGGGCTGCAGATTTTTTCCAGTATGTAAACTTCAACTTGTTCATTGTGAATATCCATGTGAAACCATAAAAACTATTAAAAAAAAAATAAAGAATAAGAAAGAATTCCTAAAAATTAAAGAATGTGGGGAAAGAAAATAAGGGTTTTTATTTCATATTTTAAATGACTCAAACTTGGAATTTTGACTATTTATTTCATACTTTGACCTTTCAATAATAAATGCCACATTTTTATCTTTTAGATTCCCAATCTTTAATTTTAAGTCATATTTTCACCCATTTAACTCCTTACTTTGGCTTTTTAAGCCGATATTTGGACTTTTAAATTAATAATTTTTTACTTTTTTTATCATATTTATGTCACCTTTTAGACTCCCGATTTTAGATTTAAGTAATTTTATTTTTTAAACTTTTTAAGTCATCAATTTTAATTCTAGCTCATATTTTGACATTTTCAAATCCTGATTTTGGTTTTTCAATCCCATATTTTGACCTTTAAACTAATGTTTTAAATTTTGATCTCATATTTTGACCTTTAGGACTTTGTAACTTTCTCTTCAACTATTTGTTCTTTTAAAACATTATTTTTCTCATTTTAATATCGCATTCTGATCTTTTGAACTAATAAATTGGAATTTTATCTCAGATTTGAGCCTTTAACCTTATCATGTCTTTACTTTTTTGAATTTCCAAATGATTGATGATGGTTGACAGTTATGGTTAAATGTTGACCTTGTTCGGCTCTCAGTTTAGACCTCGATCCAGAATCCGGCCCCCTGCTGTGATTGAGTTTGACACCGCTGCTCTAGATGACCCGCCTCTGTTCCCTCAGGCGTTCCCCTGAAGCCCAGGAAGGAGCTGAGCTTCCAGGAGCTTCCCTCGGGCCGGCTGGACGTCCGCTGGTCGTCCCGTTTCAACGTGTCGGCCGAGCCCGTCGTGCACGTCCTGCAGAGGAGGTGGAACTTTGGCATCCAGCCCAGTGAGGACAGCGCCACCCCCTGGCAGGTGGTGGCACAGGTGGGCCTGCAGAGATAAATCCATAATTCAGAATGGCGAGAGATGATTAGGGGCAAAATCTTTTGATTTTTTAAATTTGTTTTTATGAAAGAGAATCCTGAGGGGGAAAATACACATTTCTGCTTTTGAAAAACGTTTGAATTTTGAGAGAAAAATTCAGATTTTTTTATCAGACGTTTAGTTTATCTTGTTCATCTTGGTCATTGATTTCAGACATTTGAAGAAAATCATCTGTTTTTTTCCTATGAATTCTCTGAATATTAAAACATTAAAATTGCAACTTATGATATAAATTATATGCTATTGTGTTGGTGTGCGATTTGACCAGATTTGATGCTTTCAGATGAGTTTATAACACATTTGACTTTCCCTGCCTCAGACCACCGAGGGGCGGGTCCGGCTCGCCGATGTCCGGCCCGGCCGCTGGTACCAGTTCAGAGTGGCCGCTGTCAACACCCATGGAACCAGAGGTTTCACCACGCCCAGCAGACACATCCACTCTAGCAGAGGTGAGACCGAGTCGTCCGGTCAGACTCTGACTCATCACATTACAGAGCTTCAGAGTTGATGAGGGGAAAAGTGATGATGAGGAAGTGTGAGGCGGCGAAGAATGAGAGCTGCAGAAAATCTTCCTGAATGAAAGAGACAGCAGGAAACAGAGTGATGGAGGATGTCTCTCCAGCAGAGATCTGACTTCAGCTTGTTTGAAGAAATAAAGAATTCAGGGTTTGCTGAATGAAGTCACTGGACAGTTTCACGAGGTCGTACAGATTTGAAGTGATAACGCTACTTCAGGTCTCCGGTCTGTCACGGGACCGTGGTGTTCGTCCGTTAACCTGACTCGCTGTGTCCCGTCAGACCCCTCCCACCCTCCCGCTCCCACCGATCTCAGAGTGGCCAACATGAGCTTCGGTCCGGGTCGCACGGTGAGCGCCCGGATCCAGTGGAGCGCCCCCGCAGACCCGGACGTCCCCGTGCACCACTACAAGCTGAGCTGGAGCTGGACGGCAGCCGGACACTCGTCCACCTCATCCCTCACCAAGAGGAGGAAGACGGTCCGAGAGGTGAGACGGAAACCTGCTGCATGCTGCAGCGACTCACTCCACCACCATGTGGTTAGAAGTGGTATCATATTTTGGGTTTTCATGGAGCAGGTTGGACTTTGTGTGCAGAGCCATGTGGATCTGGACAGCATGAGGACCAACCGGAGCTACAGTGTGGAGGTCCAGGCTGTGTCCTACTGGGGACAGACTCAGCTCAAAGGACCGCGAGCCATCCTTCACTTCAGCACACAGACGGGTACGGGCTGATAATCTGCATTTTCATACATCTGGGACACTGACTTTTAATTATTCCACTTCTTGTTTTGGTCAACAGTGACGGTTGAAGAAGCCCAGGTCGTCATCGGCAAGTGATCCCACAACTTCATTTTGTGTGTTTTGTGTGTCTGTAGCTGCTGCCGCTGCTCCGTTGAGCCCTGCAGGAGACATTGTGGACGTGGGGACGCCGTTCTACCAGGACGGGCAGCTCCGGGTTCACGTCTACTGGCAGAAGAGTAGCGGTGAGTCCTGAACCATCATCAGTGTACCGGCAGACCTGCAAGCTTCAGGACCAAAATACAATCTGATAGAAACAATCTGGAGCCACAGAACATGTTCAGTCTTTAACATCAAGAGAACACAGTTTCTTAACTACAGTTTGGAACAGGAGACTTCATATTCCATTTTATAAAAGTTTCATGTTTAGACATTCTGGCTGGTTTAGAGGGGGCGTGGTTCATCTATTCATTAAACTTTCGATCAAGAAAAATAGGTAGAATAGAACCATTAACAAGGTTATTACACTTGCCACAATGTCTAAAACAGTAGAAACTACTACAAATAGTAGAAAAACACATTTGAAGTAGTTTCAACAGGCAAATGTCCTCCCCCCCAAAAAAGAAAAAAAAACTGTTGTCTCCTTTACATGTCTAAATGTGATTGTTAAAAAAAGTGAAAGCTGTTGTTTGAATCCTGGAGTAGATCCTTCAGTGGACTCGTACCGGGTTCACTGGGTTCCAGAACTCTGTGCTCACAACCAGAGCGGCGCCGTGGAGGAAGTCACCACTCAGGTACACAGCATGAAACACTGTTTGTGTGGAAGAGGATCCACCCTGACAGAGTTCTAACACCCTGGGTGTGTGTGTGTGTGTGTGTGTGTGTGTGTGTGTGTGTGTGTGTGTGTGTGTGTGTGTGTGTGTGTGTGTGTGTGTGTGTGTGTGTGTGTGTGTGTGTGTGTGTGTGTGTGTGTGTGTGTGTGTGTGTGTGTGTTTCAGGAGAGCTTCGTCCACCTGCAGCACCTCCTCTTCTCCTGTAAGTACAAAGTCGTCCTGCAGCCGCTCAGTCAGAAGACTCGTCCTCTGGCCGAGAGCGCCTCCTTCATCACGCCGTCCTGCCTCAGCATCCGGGCCAAAAGTCCCAAACACGTCGCCTGTCCTGGAGAACCAGGTGAGCTCCATCCTGACGAGGAGTCCAAACTGTCCCAATGACTTCTGGAGAACAAATTCAAACACTCCCATGTGTTGGAGGGACACTTTACTATTCAGTCCACCAGAGGGCGCTACTGTAGAGACGAACCTTCGAGTGACCTCACCCTGGTGTCTTTCTTCCAGCCGGGTTCCCTCGGAAGGCTCTGGCCAAAGCCGCCAACCTGAGCGCCGCCTTCGAGGTTCTGGGAAACAACGTGAGCGCCGTCTTCAGCTGGTCCCAGGCTCCGCCCCTCCGGCAGCTGTCCGGGTACCAGGTG